>NC_059333.1:115935000-116535000 GCF_018350155.1 Leopardus geoffroyi | reverse complement strand
CAAAGGGACCTGTAGGACAAGTAGTTTAATCAGCTTTACCGTAAAGATATAAATAATGACCAGATATACCTAATGAAACTTCTAGCATAAAGAATAAAAGATAATTTTAAGACTCCAAGTCTCTTGAGACAGAATACACTTTCACAGGACCAGGTAAAGGAGCACGGGAAGTTACTAAGTAACATCTGCTAGTATGACCTCATGGGCTTCCAACTAATGGCATCCACCTTCTCAGGGGACCCCTGCCCCAAATTTTGCTCTTAAAAATCCTCAAGCCACTGGGGACTTTAGGACTGTTGAGCATTAGCTCCCTATTCTCCTGGGTAGTACCACACCAATAGTTAATCTTTCTTCACTGAAAAAGCACCATTTTTATAGGCTTGTTGCATATTGGGTGGACAAATTCTAGTTCAGTTTGATTATAGTATATGGTAGATACTAAAAAACAGTTTGATGAGTTAGGAATAATTAGTCATCTTACAATTGTGATATAATTCTTTTTTATATAACATTGGTACTTTTCATCAGTCTCGAAAGAGAAAAATGTAATGTATCCTTTTGTTTTGTTGACTTGGTAATATTTACCCTCAGAACAAAAACATTGATGGTATAAACAGTGTTTATAGATCAGCTCTGAAGAATAAATGTGATGAAAATGCAAGTCTTCAAAATTAAATATTCTACTGGGAGTTTTGAAAATTATTTTTGAGAAAAAAGAGGATTCTTTTCAAAGATAGGAAGTCTTTGAAGAAAAAGCCCACGTTCAACATTTTGTTACTATTCTCAAGTGATGCTAATTTTCAAGCTCGGGCATTCATATCATTACAAAAAGCTGTGAGCAGGGAGAATTCCATGAAACCCGGTGAGCATTGCACAGGTGTCTCATGAGCCCTTAATGACAGCCAGCTTCCCAAAGTGCAGGAAGAAAACAGACCAGAGCAGAATTGTAATGAGATTCAGTGGTGCTGTGTACTATAAGAATAATAAACACGCACACACACACGCGCACACACACACATGCACACACACACACACACACACAAACAAAAAAAAAATCCAACCAAGCAAAAATACCATCAAGGAGATTTTCAGGGGTTTCACTTAATTATAATCTACGAGAGGACGCTGCCAGTGCGAATGCACTGGGTCAACAAGTTTATTATGCTTTCTTTCTTCTGTCCCCCACCTCCTTCTGTTTCCTTAGTTCTGATGCATCAGGACCCAGACAGCAAGTGACACAGGGGACTACACTGTAAAGTGAAGTCAGGCTAGAACAGAATGAAGTGTTAAAGGTTTTCTTTAAAATGCATCGGACATTCACACTCAACTTTACAAATCAATGATCAGTGCATGCTGTACTTCAATCATGAAAGTGAGGAAATGCATTAATGGGTGTCAGGAAACAGATTAAGGGGGCATCACCCCACAGCCAACAGTCCTGTGAAATGGCAAAATTCAACTGTGAGAGAGTTCTTGGAGATTCAGGATGTCTGCATCTAAGCATTTTTTACTTCAAACTACTACCCAAAATATTTGGCCTTCATTACTGATTCCATGATGCATAATGTGTTATTGTTGTTGTTATTTTATTGTCATTATTTTAGTGACAGATCTAGAGATAAATATTGGAATAAAGGAAAATTTGGGTTTTGATTGTTTTTCATTTAAGTACAAGGCATCATTAGTTCTAAGAAAGAAAAGGCCTCCTAAGTAGAAAGAAATCAGTTATATTGGAATAAACGGAATAGATTTAGAACAAGGATTGTTACTTTTTTTTTTCTTTTTTAGAGAGAGAGGGTGTGTGTGTAAGCAGGGGAGAGGGACGGGGGAAAGAGAGAGAGAGAATATTAAGCAGGCCCCACACTTGTCGCAGAGCCTGATGTGAATGAAGCTCGATCCCAAGACTGTGGGATCATGACCTGAGCGGAAATCAAGAGTTGGAGGCTCAACCTACTGAGCCACCTGGGCGCCCTATGGGATTGTTACATTTAAATGATGTCTAGGTTTTCCATACAGAAGAAAGAGGAACTGGGAGTGGGGAGAGCAACTGGAAAATTACAGACACCAAATATCATTAATTACATGGTCTGATTTCTGCCCGCTTCTCCATGCTTCATCTCCTCTCACATAGGACGGACTTCATGGGCCATGATACATGTGTTTGGTGTAATGTTCTTTTGTTGCCATTCTGAAGTTCCTGATTTTACCTTTGAGTTTGTTTTTTGTAAGTAGAGTCCAATGGAACAACAGAGCATGCCGTCAGCGAGGAAATGTGTGCAACTCTGTGGACTCATCGTTCCATGATACCCAGCGTGCTGTGCTCTAGAAACGCTAAATTCCGTTGAACTCAAGACTGCGTGGGAGTTAGATATAAGGTGAGCGTGCTGTGTCTATAAGTTAAATAAGTGGAGGGTGCTGAAGCCCCCAGAAGCCATCTTTTCCCTCGGAAGGAGACCTTGTGTCTAGTGCAGAAAGAAGGCAATAGCATTCTAAGAAACCCGAAAGACCAAAAAACTCTACTATATCTCTCTTACTCTGACTTCCCCGCATTAGCCAATAACGTACAATGAGAGGGATGATATAGATGAGAAGGGAAAGATAGGGCAGTCCATAGCTCCTTTTCTACTGAGTCCTTCTTTATCCACCAGTAAGCTAAAAGCAAAGAGCGTTAGAATGGGTTTGTATCAAGAAGTGATATAAAAACAGTTGAGTTCGTCTTGTGCAGCATTTCCCCTGTTTTGATAAGAATTAAATACATATGTATATATGAGCTACAAAATACAAATTGTGTAATTTTGGTGATTCTGCCTATGGGGTAAATGTTCTTATATTTGCATTTAAAAGTGATATTGCCAAATATAAAGACAAATGGAAAGTCTATGCAAATGATTTAAAATTTTAACTTAAAAAATATTTTTTTGGAGGCACCTGGGTGGCTCAGTTGTTTAAGCGACCGACTTCAGTTCAGGGAGTGATCTCATGAGCATCGAGTTCTCTGCTGTCAGCGCGAGGCACTTTGGATCCTCTGTCTCCCACTCTCTCTGCCCCTCCACCCCCCAAAAATAAATATTTAAAATAAATAAAAAGATATATTTAAACTTAGCATGATATTAAGTAGCAAGTTAAAAAAACATAACAAAAGAAAAGATGTTATATTTTAGGACCTTTAATGGCATGGTTTCCTTGCTTTTTGAACAAGGGGCCACATTTTCATTTTGCAACGGGCCCTGCACATTATGTAGCTGACTCTGCTTCCGCTCTCCCCTTTGACCACGAAACAAAGTCTTTCTGTTTTACAAACTCAATAGCTCTTCCTCACCTCCAATTCTTCCACCAGACTCTTCCCACTGCTTAGAACCCTTTCCTCCCTGCCTTTCGCCTGGCCTGGCTTCCTTCCCCTCTGAGTGAAATGTTACATTGTTCTCTATCACTGCTCCCTGCTTGTCTCCTAGCACTTACTAGTTATAATTATTTATTAATTCTTTAATTTACTTTTCAAAAAAAAAATTCATCTTCCCAATTACATTGTAAGGTCTCCAGAGAAAGGGACTATGATCTGTTTACTCACTAATGTGTACTCAGTATATACAGAGTAGGCAGCCAATCAATATTTGTTGAACGAATAAATTAATTAATGGAATTTGAATTGAAGGAACTTTGTACCCAGATAATGAGGAATATAATGTGTCATCCCAGAGAAATGTTATTTCACAGCGTGAGAGTCTTTCAGTAGCGATGCCAAATAAAGTACAGGACGCCCAGTTGAAAGTAAATTTTTGTTTGCTAAATCCTGTATCTAATCTTGTGTTTCTATTAGCTAAATCTGGCAACTTCGAGAAACAATTATAAGGAGATTTGAGTCTTTAAATAAAGTGTGACTATGAGAATAGCATAGCACAGTGTAGTAGTTTGAGTCTTGTTTCAGTTATGAAGCCACATTGGGATCTGATAAGAGCTATACGTTCTTTCTCCCAGAGAAATGCACGTAACCATATGCCTTTCCCTTTCTGGGGGGAAGGTTCACGGACTCCTCCTGCTCTCACAGTCCCACAGGTATTTGATCTTCAAATCTCCTAAGTATGCCAGGGCCATTTAGTTCAAGCCGTCATTTCTCACTTGGATTAATATGGTGGCTTCTTAACTGGTCCTCCCTGTGTCCTTATCCCCTTTAATTTGCTTTCGCCTGGCATCTAGACTAGAGTTTTCTCCCTAAAGCACATTTCGTCATTCCTTTCTCCTATTTGGTATTATTGCGTTACCTATGACAAAGTCTTTACAGTGACATATAGTCAAGTGCTGTCGCTTGCCTACTTGGTGATCACTCCTCACCTTCCATTTCATTAGTCCTGGATGATTTGCAGCTTCCCAATTCTACCCAACTCCATTTGGCATACTTGCCGTTCCCTAAGCCCAGAATGCACTCTCACCTCATTGTGTAGGGGAAGAAAATTAAGTTTCTTCGGTTCTTTTAGGGCCTCTGGCTGTGTCTGAAAATTAGACGGACAAAGATAGGTTCACAGGAGAAAAGCACACATCTTTTGTTAACATAACTTTTATGCGATGACATATGAGACTTCATAAGGAAATAAAAACCCAGAGAGACAGAAGGACTGGGTGTTTTTATGCTAGGTTTGATGAAGAGTGGTAGTCATGGCGCAATAGGATAGGTTAAGGAGCATGAGGTAACTACAGTAAACTGGGGGAAACTTGGCAAAGTCAGTTTGTTAGATTCTTCTCAGATCTTTGTCTTAGGAGATGAGGATGTTCTTCTCCTGCAGGTGTAGGGAGGGCGTCTCTCATGTGAAAAAAATGGCCTGTTTCAGGGGAGAAGGATGGGAAGATGGTCAAAGGGGACCTCCTGTTTCTTCCATGCTCTCAAACTCTGTCAGCTTAAAATATTCAGTATACTCAGGCGCCGTGTTTTGGGGTAGCATGTCCTGAACCCCATCAGTCTGCCAAGCAGCTGTTTCTCTGGGAAGCTTTGCCTGGCAATCTCCTCTCCACCCTTACCCCCATGTAAGGCTGACTCGGTGACTCTCAGTTTCCCCTTCCTCATAAATGCAGCACACTCAAAGGCATTGCTTACTTATTAGTGGTTTTCAGTAGTACCTGCAATTCCTGGAGCAGGGACTCTGTCATTCAGCCTTGTTCTCCTTTCACAGTGGCTAAACTGTAGTAGGTATTCTATACAGTTTTGACACATGAATAAATAAATGTTTGCATGTGTTTAATAATTACTGTCATTACACACACACCCCTTACTTTTTTGTCAACAAATCAAAAAGCGGAGGGGAGATTACAGGGGTATTTGTGGTGGTTTGGGTAGCCCATTCAGGATTTATTTTAGAAACACCATAATAAGAACAGTACGGGCAATTTTTAGTGCTTTGCCATGGTTCCCTCACGTGAACGTGAATCAATAAATAAAATTTCAGGGACCAGAGTGACAATTATTGTAATGTGTGAGAGAAATCATTAGGCAAATACATATTTTCTTTTTCTTTTTCTTTCTTTTTGTTTTACTTCCTACACGCTAAATTCCGCAAGACAAATGCTAATCTACTAAAAATGGTTCGATTTGGCTTATCACAGGAAATCAACATAACTCAAAAAATTAGAACTGTATGTGAAGCCAGTTATTTTCATCTATATCAAGGTTCATGAAGTATAACTGTAATGACATCCTGTCAATATTGCCTGCCTTGTTCAAAAAGACTGTTCATTAAGTAAAGCTATAAACTTTCTGTCATAAGGGGTATGTGTTGTTTTCTAATTAAAAATTGTTTTCAGCACACAAGTAATTTATGACTACATTCTTATCATGAAATTCAGACAATACATATGTGCACAAGGTTAAATGTGAACCCTGTCCCTCTCATTGGATTCTCACACCCTCATTGCCTTCCCGAGGGGTAACCACTGCTGATACTATGCTGCCTGATTTGAAGTCCTTCTTCTGTTTTACATATATATTATATATTTACATTTCCCTAAGGATAGTTTTTTACACAAAATTATACTGTATGTATGTATCTCTAAAATTCTCGGTGAAATCTGTAATGGACATTTGTGAGCTTACATATTCTCCTCTTCTGGTTGGTTGAAAGCAGTGTGTTGGAGAATTCACTCCTCCCTCCTCTCCATCCCCACTCTGCGTAGGATTGATCCACCCATGCTTCCTGGGTGGAAAATGAGCTAGTTTAGTTAATCAGTCTATCCCTCCTCAAGGCCACAGTGACTGTCTTCTGGATGTGCTCTGAACCCATCTGAGCCGATGAGAAAGGGGAGGCATGACTGAGAATTGAAGGAAGTAGTCATAGATGCTTTGCAAAGTCAGAGGGTGAGGACTTTCTCCACATGAGACCCGATTTTTATGTCTTCAAAAATAAACAGTGAGAAATTTCAGGGCATCGCTGTTCAGATCAGTGAAAGTGTTACATGGCTCCCCAACATTGCTTGTTCAAAATAATATCACTCAGCACTAAGTTGTGATGCTCTAGTTTGAGTATGTTAGGGTTTCTATCTTTTAGTATTTTCAAGCAGGAATGGTCTACAATGCACATGCACATTCTTTGTCAGGCAGGCTGGGCTTCTACTTCAGAGGAGGGGTATTCAACCTCTGCCATCAGGACTTTAAGGTAAAAACGATTGTCAGGGATGACATCTAATCACAACTTCATTACCTAATTTGAGATGGCTTTCACAAGTCAGGTTCTTCTCTGGCCTTTTGACCAATAGTAAGCAACACGTGGTGACTATTTCTAGATGAATATTTCCTGTACAAATTACATGTTTGAATTACTACAAACTTATGACGTGATTTTTCTTCCGGGAAGGTCTCCACAAATCTTGAGGCCACTGTCTTGAGAGTCACATCTTCCCCTCACCTTTTAATCTAGAGAGAAGAAAAACATTATTAAATATATGGAGAGTATAAAGGTAACTTCAGGCTTATACAAAATATGACCAAGTGTTTCTCCGAAAAAAAATACAAAAACCAGCTTCCTTCGTGAGAACTCTCTTTCCATTGGAAATGGTCAAGGTGAAGGAGGATGTAGCCTTGTCGCCCTTGGAGTCACATAAGGAAACACTGACCCCAGCCTCACCTGGTTTTGTTTTTAAAAAACTTTTTTTAGTATTTATTTTTAAGAGAGAGAGAGAGAGAGAGAGAGAGTGCCAGCGGGGAGGGGCAAAGAGAGAGGGAGCAGACTCCAGGCTCTGTGCTAACCACACAGAGCCTGACATGGGGCTCAAACTCATGAACTGTGAGATCATGACCTAGGCTGAAGTCAGACACTTAACTGACTGAGGCCCCCAGGTGCTCCTACCCTACCTGGTTTTAAGAACTCTTTTTAACTTAAGCAGTGTCAAATGAGTTTCTGCCAATTGCAGCTAAGAGTCCTGACTAATGGGGTCCCTGGGTTACAAAGATATGAAATGATTTCTTATCCTCAAGGAGTTTATAATAATAAAGACAGATGCTGACGTAGAGGACCATAATGCAGGGTTAGAGATGTGCATGCAGAATGGATGCCTAAAAGGTGCATGAAGTCTTCACAGTGGTGCTAATACCTGAGCCTGAATCTGAATCTTACAACGACATTAATGTTAGGCAAATAAAGGGCAATAGGATATTTCAAACGGAAAAGCAGGATGTGAAATTGCACGGGAGTGAGAGAGGATGTAGTGAGTTCAGGGATTTTCAGAGTTCTTCTTCGTCCAGAATATATTTGTTGAGGGCCTGTATCTATGGGGATGCCATGATTAAAGCATAAAATTCTTGCCCTGAAGGATCTTACATTTTTGTGATGCGAACCAGAAACTAAGTCAGCAAGCAAACATATAAAAGTAAGGTATATTTTATAAGGTATAATATGTAAGGTATGTTTACACAAGTGCTATAAAGAAAATAAAGCATATTAAAGGTGATTGTGGAGTGAAGAAATAAGTGTTATTTTATATAGGTAGATCAGGTAAAACTTCTCTGATAAAATAATGTGACAAAGGCTGCTAATTGTCTCCCGATGCCCATATTTTCTTTTTCCTTTGGTTATAGGACACTTAATTGTTTGCTGACCACAAAATCACACTGCTAAAATGGCATTCCCGAGTCTTTCTTATGGTTGGGGATTAAGCTGTCGTTGATGGGATATAACTTGAAGTGATGCGTGCAACTGAGCTTTGCCCCGCCCCCCGCCCCCCCCCCCCCCCTTGCTTTTTTTTCTCTCCCAATGTCTGGAAGGTGAACATGGTGGCAGATGTAGTGGTCACAGGCCTCAAGATGGAAGCTGCATTTTGAGGATGGTTAAGCAATATGACTGACGATGTCTGAGTATCTAATACTATGAAGTGGTAATAATAGCCTAGGACCACTAATACCAGATTCATATGAGAAGGAGAGATCAACTTCTATCTTCCATCTTTTTAAAATCATGGCTATATTTTGCTTTGTTACAACAGCCAAATCCATATTTAAATTAATAGAGGTAACGTTTGAGTAGTGCTTGAAATAGTGAGGAAACAGGAAGGTTTATGGACGAAAAGTGTTCTTATTAAAGGAATGGCAAAAGTGAAGGCCCTGTGGTAGATCTTACTTGGAATGTTCCAATTACAGCAAGGAGGCCAGTGTGAAAGGAGCAGGGTAAGCAAGAAGGAGAGTGTTAGTGTCTGAAGTCAAAGTATTTACAGGGGAACTAATTACTATAACAGACTTAGTGGTCTGTTATAAAGACTTGAAAGTTTACTCTAAGCGACAACAGATTTCACTCTGGGCTTTTGAGCAATGAGCAACATGATCTAATTTATATTTTACAATGTTATACTGGCAGTAGGGTGGAGAATGTCTGTAAGGGCAAGAAAGGAAATAGTGAGACCAGTTCAGAAGCTATACCAACCCTCTAGTGATGGTTTAGTAATATGGCTTGAACAAGGGTAGGGAGCTGGAGATGGGGGAATTTAAACTTAAGAAAAAAAGAGTAAATGGGAGTTGCTCATGACTACATAGTAAGAAAGGGAGAAGGGAAGGAAAGCTCTAAGAGTTCTGGCTTGGGTGGTGGAAAAATGGGAGTTACCACTGATGGTGATGGAATGTCTGTATGAAGACAGTTTTGGCAGCTTGGAAATGAAGAGTGTGATTTTGGGCACATTACATTTGAGATGCCTATCAGGCAACCAAGTAGAGAGGAGAGTAGGCAGTTGAGAAAAAAAAAGTCTGGCGTTTAAGAAAGAGGTCTGGGCTGCTGAGATACTTTTGGGTGGCATTAGCCTATAGATGGGATTCAAAGGCACAAGACCTTTGAGATCACCAAGAGACTTAGTGTAGACAGAGAAGAAGAGAGTTCTGGGGATATCGCCCTAGAGGCAATCTGGATATTTAGGGATTGGGGAGATGAGTAGGAATCAGCAAATGAAACTGAGAAGGAGCAGCCAAATAGGGAGAAAGAGAGCCCAGTTAGAGTTGTACCCAAATAGACAAGAAAAGTGTTTCAAGAAAGACTATGTTATCAGTTTTGTCAAATAATGTAAATAGGTCAAATAAGTTGAGGACTGAACATTGACTATTGCCTTTAACATGGACAGGTCATTAAAGTCCTTGACAAGAGCAGCTGGGTGCAGTGGGGGACAAAAACTTCAATGAAGTGGTTTAAGCAACAATGGGTAAGCTGGAGGGGGTGTGTATTTTGGGGACCTTTTTATGGATGGTCATTGTTATGAATTATTTTTGATGGAAATTAACAGAGGAATAGTTATTAATTTTTTTATGGAAAAACAATCTGATAGTGAAGAAAAACAAATGATTGGGAAAATAGGAGACCACTACAGGAGTGAGATTCTTGAATAGGGAAGTAGGGTTAGCAGCTAGGATACATGTGGTGGAGTTGGACTTAGGAAATGAAGATTTTGTTACTATGGCATATTTATAACAGAAGGAAAGACAAAATATATGGGTGCAGATATAGGTACGGTTTGTTGAGATATAGGTACAGTGATAACAGCTGACATCTGTGTGCAGCCAGGAACGGACATAGATGTTAAAATGCAGCAAAACTGAACCAAAATTGAACATGAAATATCCCGGGCATTCCACAGAAATCTTGGGGAAGCCATTGGATTTCCCTACCTGACATCTGTGTTGTTTTAAACACACAGATTCACACACACCCCCCCACGCATGCCCCTCTTATTATGATCTAAAACATTAGATAATCTGATACCAGTGTTGATTGACTGTGATGCTTTGTGGAAAATTAAATCTTCTGTCTCAGCATTTGCAAAAGAGAGATAATAGTATATTTACATATAACTTGTGAACACAGATCTGTCTACCCAAATCCCTTGTAGATATCTCCATTTGATTTCCCATAGATAATCCAGATATAAAAAATCAAAACCTTCTCCTCTAATTTCTCCACCATATTTGAATGAGTGGGCACTGTCGTGGACCATATTACCAAACTCTTTCCCCTCCAATATTTAACCTAGATTTTTCTCCACTTTCCCACCATCCCAAGCTGAATTAATTAAGTCCTAAAAGTTAACAAGCAATTAACAATTAATTAACAAGTCCTAAAAATTCTACCCCCTACATATGTCATCTTACCATAATTTCTGTCTCTGATATCTGAAGTCTAGGTCCTTGTGAATAAAATAGTACAAATTTATAACATTTTCTTCGGATTTGTTTTAATTGAATTCTTGCTTCCTAAATTGTGTTTGTTGCTGTCATTGCTGTGTTCTATTGTTTCTCTTCTTCCACAAGGATTTACTTTTATTTTCTTAGACTTAAAACATGAATCCCTCAACAATTTCTGCATTTCTGTCTCCATGTTTTTGGTGCACAGTTTCTAATCTTTGTCATAAATTATTTACTAGTGAATATTTACTAATATATACCAAATAGCAAACATCTTAGATTTTATCAGAGTTGTAGAGTAGTGGCCTTCAACTCTGGAAAAATGTTTCTGCATCTGGCTTTCCTGCTCACTCCTGCATTTGAATAATGAGTCCAATAGCCTATGAGTAATTGGATCTTTTGTGCAATTAGAACTTTCTGCTGTATTATAATTTATAGCATAGTCGAGCAACATGTAATGAGTCATTTTACTGAGGCTTTTAAGGAAGTTATTTCTGAAGGTCTGAGAGGCTAAAATATGTCTGAATTAAAAAGAATGACAGGCTGCAATCAGGACTGTAAAATAAAGGTGCTCAGTAAGCAGCCCTATTACAATCAGAAAGTGAAGGAAACGGATCTCTGTCTTGTGTGCAGAGGCGGAGGAAATGATGAATACCTTAGGTAACTCATTCTCTGCAAAATCAATCTTTCACTGTCAATTTTAAATGAACTAATTTGTTCACAAATCTGCTCAGTCAGTTTGGAAGCATACTCTGTTCCTTCATATTAGCAAATCCTTTAATCTTGACTAGTCCACTGAGTAAGAAATCTAGAAATGTGTTAATATGATTGGACGTATGTAGTAGGATAAGAATTGATTCTTTTAATTAGTGTCTGCTCAAGTTAGAGTCCCTTTCTGGGCTGAACTATTGACCTACTAATATATCAAGAGATTATGTTATGACTAACATATATCCAAAGTTCGATTTAACTCTTTCTTTTTCAGCTAATATTGCAGAAAACTTTCTAGAGACTAAATCCTTTAATTTTTTTCAAGGAATGTTTTGCTTTAAGTGTTATAATTTGGAGAATAGAAAGGAAGAAATATCTGAACTTTAACTCTTCGCACAGCAACGTATCTATCAATTGTGCATTGATACAGCTGTATTTGGGGAACCCAAACCTTTCATGAATTTAACTGTCATCTATTAAAATGAAAAGAAGCTCAATACCAGTTTTGGCATGAGCCTCCCTTTTAAATGACTGGAATTGTATGCGCATTTACTCCATGGTGTTGTAGAATAGTAAGAGAAAGAAACTCAGGAAGTATTGTGTGAATATAAGGTTTTGTTAAAAGATATGGAAATGAGATATTGTAAGTATATGGCTGCCTTATTGTTATTTTACGTATATTGGTAGTTACTGAGTAGGCATGTACATTTTGATTCAGAAAACAAAGAAGATGGAAATTTTGTGTAAAATGGATGGCTATAAAACTTAAAGATATATTTCAAACTTATTGAGGTTTTACATAAATACATTAAACATTGTATTCTTAAATGAATTACATCTGCTTATGTTAAAAGAAAAGCTATTAATGGAAATATCAAAAATCATTATATACATTTATATACACTTCTATAATTTTGTTTATTTATTTATTATTCATTTATTTGAGAGAGAGAGGGAGAAAGCATGCATGAGTGGGGGAAAGGGACGGGGAGAGAGAGAGAGGGAGGGAGACAGAGAGAGAGAGAGAGAGAGAGAGAGAGAGAGAATCTTAAGCAGGTTCCACGCTCAGTGCAGAGTCTGACATGAGGCTCAATCTCATAACCCTGGGATCATGACCTGAGCCAAAATCAAGGGTCTGATAGTCAACAGGCTGAGCCACCCAGGTGCCCCCTATACTACTATTTTTAGATTCTATAGTTCTATTTTATGTTTTAACTTGTTACCTATTTAAGTAATCTCTACACCCAATGTGGGGCTCAAGCTCAAGAACTTGAGGTCAGGAATTGCATGATCTTCTGACTGAGCCAGCTAGGCACCCCTATGTACTATTTTCGATTCTTTTTGAGTATTATCAGTTTGGCTAGTTTACCAATGTCTCAAAAATTGTTGCATCACTTAAAGTAGAGCATAAACAAAGCATTAGCAATAAGTTTGAGACAGGCTGTGTTCATGTATTTCACACACACTGTGGTGCGGAATTTGAAAGGACTGAGTGCAAACGTTTACTTCATTCAGCAAATATTCCTCTTACACCTTCCATGTGTAATAGCCTGTACTAGACATTTTGTGGGAATTCAAAAGCTGCCAGATGCCATTCCTAACTTAAAGGAAATTTTAATTGGTATTTTAATGTCAGAGGCTATGCATTATTTTAACACGGAAGTAGGGTTTACACGTTGTACAAAACTGATACCCTTAGCTCCTTCCTAAAAACTGTGCCACCACTGCATTTTCCCATCTGACTTGCAGTAACTCCGTTCCTCCCATTGACCAAACCAAAATCCTTTGGTTTTTAATTCCTCTCATTCCTTCTCACTCCACACTTAATTTGGTAGGAAATACTGTTGCCTCTATCTTAAACTTTAAGCAGAATCAAAGTGTTTCACCTCCTCCAGAGCTTCCATCCCTCTCTCAGATATTGTATAACTTCTGATTGTTCTCCTAACTTCTGTCTTTGCCCCTCCCCTCCCCCACATTCTATTAACACATTTCAGGGTGATCCTGTTAAAACTTAACTCAGATCCTATCATCTCTCTGTTCCAAACCTTTAACATCTCTCTATTTCACTCATCACAGATAGCTAAGTACTTATAATGGCTTATGAGGTCCTTAAAGAACTTTCCCTCTCTTATTTCTATGACCTCATCTCCTCCTTTTCCTCTCATTCTGTTACAGCTTGGCTTCCTAGCTGTTCCTCAAGCACCCCACTCACACTGCTGCCTTAGAGCTTGGGCACCAGCTGTTTTCCCCTGCCTGTGAGCCTCCTCGTCCAGACAGCCACACGGTTAACACTTGCCACCTCCTTCCAGGCTGCTCTAATGTCTCATTCTCAATGAGGCCTGCCATGACGACCATATTTAAAATCACAAACTTTCACCTGCAGTCCAAATCTCCCTTGCCCCACTATATTATTTTTTTCTCGGCACTTACCAGTTTCTGACATTCTACATAGTTGGACTTATTTATTATGGCTATTTTTAATTATCTCCCTAGAATCTCTGTTTTGTGTGCTGATGATACTCTGAATTGTTAAATTAATGCTTAGTGTATAGTAATATTCAATAAATATTTATTGACTAAAAGAAGAGTTAGCACTTCTACTAGATTGTGATTTGAGTATAAAATCTCTCTTTTTAAGAGTGTGGCCACCTTGTATTATGTTCTTATGTTGCATTATTACCTTAGTATTTAGTTTCCCATTTTATTTCTAAAGATATAATAATGGATTTCCTTCTAAAGCATCGATATTTGATTCTACAGATGTCTACATTGGCCATGATGTATGAACCAAGGGCTAATATATTTATCTCACTACTTTTTCTGTTGGTGTCTTGATTTCTTGATTTGTGGCTGCAAACTCAGTGAGCTCTGTTTCTTTTTTTTTAATTTTTTAAAGTTTATTTTTATTTATTTTGAGAGAGAGATAGAGAGCAAGCCAGGGAGGAGCAGAGAGAGAGGGCGACAGAATCCCAACCAGCCTGCTCACTGTCAGCACAGAGCCCAATGCAGGGCTAGAACTCACAAACTGCGAGATCCCGACCTGAGCTAAGTCGAGAGCTGCTTAACTGACTGAGCCACCCATGCGTCACCAGTTAGCTCTGTTTCTAAATCTTTTGCTTTGTTCGTTTAGTGATAGCTGCTGCAGTTTGTCTCGTTTGCAAATAGTTCTGAAGTGTAAGCTATTCAACAGTCTCTTATGTATAAATCCAAACTGCCTATCTGTTCAAGATATACAATGAGAAACCGGAAGTATTTTAAAAAATTTATCTTAACATCTTCTTCCCAAAGTATGCTTTAACCATTGTGCTCTCCTTATTTTAATTAATAAATTACTATTCTTTACATTTAAATACTTTATAGGTGCTTAATAAATGCTGTGGATTAATTCACTGACTTCAAAGTCCATTTCTCTTTTGCTACTAATTAATTCATTTAATATGTTGAGAGAGATCATCTGGAAAAATGTGATTGTCTGGTTATTGACAGTGCCTTGAACCTTTGGGCCTTACCATTATATTTTACTGAGATAACGTAGCATCTAATAGGAGATGTAAATAAATCTCGGTTTTTTTTAAGATCACAACTTCTAATGTGAAATGGCTTACGTATTTTGAAAGTTTCAAATTAAATTTGGCAACACATTCTGTTGGCGAGGATCTTCAGAAAAGGCCCTCTTGTGCACTGCTGATAAGAAGGCAAAACAATACATCCCACCCATGTGGAGGGAAATTTGGTAACATCTGGCAAAATGACATAGATTCAAAATCTTGAGTCCAGTTCTCCAAGAGCGGGCTCTGAAATGAAGATTCGTGTACAAAATGGGTAATTAGGGAAGTGCTCCCAGGAAACTGCGGAGGGAGTGAGGGCAAGAAAGACAAAGATGCCTTGCAAGATTTCACTTTCAGGCAGTTTTCAGAAAGAAGCGTCTGCCTGATTTCACAGGAGTACCTGGGCTTTCACACTCTGACACTAATTCATCCTTTGTTAAAAGCCTCCCAGGAAGGAGGTAAGTTCAGTGGTGCCTGCTCCAGTATCTTGAGGGCAGTCCCTTAGTTGCTGCTGAGGGCCATGAAGAGCAAAGACTCCCAGAAGCTGGGGGAGGAGCGCACAGAAATGGGAAGAACGGGAATCTTGAGGGAGCAAAGACCGTGTCTGCTATATGCAGCAATCCCATCTCTAAGAAGATATTCCAAACATATACTGGCAAAGATACAGTGAGGACTCCACAGGCTGTTTAGAGGGGTACTACTTATTATACCAAAGAATGGAATTAATCCACATATCAGTCAGCAGGAGACTACTTGGTACATTCATATATTGAAGAACCTTAATTACAAATTGAATGAGGGTGATATCTTTCTACTGATGGTTTTATCTGAGTTCTATTGTTAAGTGAAAAAAGCAAGTATGCTAATTTTTGTCTAAGAAAGCGATAGAAATACAAATATTAACATGTATTACTTGCTTATATTTTCAAAAATATGTAAAAGGAAAATTACCTCACAATTAATAAAAGTGGTTAGTTTCAGGGGGAGCAAAAGAACAGAATGAATGGGACAGGGATGGAAGCAAGATTTTTGTGGTGCATCTTTTTTTTTTTTTAATTTTTTTTTTCAACGTTTATTTATTTTTGGGACAGAGAGAGACAGAGCATGAACGGGGGAGGGGCAGAGAGAGAGGGAGACACAGAATCGGAAACAGGCTCCAGGCTCTGAGCCATCAGCCCAGAGCCCGACGCGGGGCTCGAACTCACGGACCGCGAGATCGTGACCTGGCTGAAGTCGGACGCTTAACCGACTGCGCCACCCAGGCGCCCCTGTGGTGCATCTTGTTAGGGAACTGTGTAACTGTTTAACAGGATTGAAAACAATTGCTAAACAGTCTAGTTAAAAACAGTCAACACAATTGATTTATATCCAGACACAAATTTAAATGTGCCTAAATATTGTTCTCCTAACTTCTGTCTTTGCCCCTCCCCTCCCCCACATTCTATTAACACATTTCAGGGTGATCCTGTTAAAACTTAACTCAGATTCTATCATCACTCTGTTCCAGACCTTTAATGTCTCTCTGTTTCACTCATCACAAATAGCTAAGTACTTATAACTGAAACAAGTGAACCTAACTTTATATTAGTTGGAGGAGTGACCACACTTAGAGAAAAGAGAATTACCTTGAAACACAATACTTGATTGGATATCCTGAGTGTAGTATATTCAAATGATTAAAAAAAATCTTAAACTTTATTCAATAATCTTAGTTTCAATGGTAATATTAACATAATTTTGAAATTATTTTAGGTGTACTTTAAAATAAAAAAATTATATTAGTATCTTTGGAAACCATAATTTTTTCAGGTAGAGAAAAGAGATAAAATTATAAGATATGAAAGCTAAGTAAATCTATATGAAATCTATATAATATTAAACTAAAAATATCAATATTGATTCAAACTCACTGTGTGTGTGTGTGTGTCAGTGCGTGCGCACGCATCATTTATTTCACTAATGTCCACTGGAAAACAAGTCCTGAGAATTCTGTAGCGATGTGCACCCTTAGAACCCAGCTTGCAGTATGTAAACATCATTTGCCACTGAAAGGAACCAGGGTCTAGGGTTCCTCTGGGAATTCACTGATTCTATACCTAAATGTAAAAGCCAAAATTATAAAATTCTTAGAAGAAAATATAGGAGTGAATCTTCATGATCGTGAGTTAGGTAATAATTTCTTAGATTCAACACCAAAAATACACAAGCAATAAGAGGAAGATCAGTAAGTTGGATTTCATCATCAAGAAAGTAAAAAGACAGCCTCAGCCTGGGAGACAATGTTTGAAAATCATATCTCTGATAAGGAACTGGAGTCCAGAATGTAAACAAACTCTCAAACCTTAATAATAAAAAGACAACCCAACAACCCAATTATAAAACTGGGCCAAAGATTTGAACAGACATCTCTGCAGGGAAGATATATGAATATAAGCACACACACACGCACACACACACACACCTCTGAACATCATTAATCAGTGAGGAAAGACAAATCAAAGTCACAGAGATATCACTTACAAAGAAAGTGGCTTTAATAAAAAAGGCAGACAATTACCAGTATTGGCAAGAATGTGGAGAAATTGGAAACATAATTCGTTGCTAGTGGGAATGTAAAATGGGCAGCCATTTTGGAAAACCATCTGGCAGTTGTTCAAAATGTTGAACATAGAGTTATATGAAATAGGGATTCCACAACTAGTTCTGTACTCTAGATAGATAGAAGTTCACACAATAACTAGTATATGGACATTCATAGCAGCGTTATTCATAATAGCCAAAGGCATTTGAATGGCTATCAACATATGAATGGGTAAACAAAATGTGGTATACCCACACAATGGTAAATTATTCAGCAATAAAATGGAATGAAGTATACTTTAAAAATATAACTATGGGCTCATAATGGTACCCAACATACATACACAAACATGCACAATTAGCTAGCACTGGTAGTTACTATCTTACCATTCTAAAAATTGATGAAACAAATAGATAAAAATACCATTTTTCAAATTGTCGATTTAGCTTAACAATATTTATTTATAATACTATTCCAATCAGATGCGACTTAAAGATATTTAAATTTTTTTTTTACATTTATTAATTTTTGAGAAACAGAGTGAGACACAGCATGAGCGGGGGAGGGGCAGAGAGAGAAGGAGACACAGAATCCGAGGCAGACTCCAGGCTCTGAGTGAGCAGCCAGCACAGAGCCTGATGAGGGGCTCGAACCCATGAACTGTGAGATCATGACCTGAGCCAAAGTCAGATGCTCAACGGATGAGCCACCCAGGCGCCCCTAAAGATATTTTATACTAAATCTAAAATATAAAAACCTGTAGGTTATAAATTTGACAATTACATTGCTAAGATTGAAAATAACTTTTACTTTTTTTCCTTCATAAGTTTTTTTTTTTCTTTTTCTGAACTTTCTGCTTCTGTTTCTTTGCTTCGTACTCCATGGTTCAACCACTCTTAGGAAATACTACTCCTACTGAAAACAATAACAACAACAACAACAACAACGAAACTTTGAGTGCTACCTGGAGACAAATTTTTTCGCACATACCTGGATACAACTTGTGGCTCTGTTCCTTCTCTTTGTAAACGGCATTAAGTTGAAACCTAAAGTGTTTATTTAGCAAGATGCTTCCTATAGGTTCTGAAAATCAATCAGCACCAGCCAAAGATTATCATGTCATTAACAAGGGCATACATTAGATGAAAGCAAAGATTTCAACTTATAGTCAAATTAGAAAAAAATTGATAAAACAGTAATCTTGATGATCGCTTGACATCGAATAAAAATGAACAGAAATTAGAATCCTCTCACCCTTAAATGTAGCTCACAGACATAATAGCTTTCACAATGTATTATCTTTTTGCAAGAAGGCGTGTGTATATACATGTTTGTATATGTATATATACACATATATATGTATATATACATATATATTGTTTTCCATG
Organism: Leopardus geoffroyi; assembly: GCF_018350155.1. Lineage (NCBI taxonomy): Eukaryota > Metazoa > Chordata > Mammalia > Carnivora > Felidae > Leopardus > Leopardus geoffroyi. The sequence goes on along the minus strand of NC_059333.1, from coordinate 116,516,139 downwards.
TGAGTCTGCATTTAAGGCTCCCATTTGACTTACAGAGTCAATCCTAAAATCTAGACCACAAGGTTGTGAAAAACTTGTTTCCGTTTTGTTGTTACAGAGGAGCAGCGCGAGGGAAAGCCAGCAAGCAGTGGAACTGGTCAGTGCCTCCGCCACCCCCAGGTGCTGTCCTGGTGAGATCTGTCAGTCCTCTCCGCCTTGTGCACTGATGCTGAAGACTCCCCCCTGACCAGAGCCTAGTCATTTGCCAGGCTCTCCCCATCACGGGGAGTTACACGGCAACTGATCCTCATGTTCACCCTGCTGTCAAAGCATTCCAATTTTTAATCGCTACATGACTTGTCAGATTCAATATGAACCACATGGTTACAATTAAAACCTCTCTAATAAGGAGAATGCCAAAAAAAAAAAAAGAGGGGTGGTGGTTTAGGCATGCTTCCCGTCACTGTTCACATTCTGAAACTAAGTTTAAGAAAGTTCCTCAACTAAAATTTATGTTTGCGTGTTGAGAAACTAAACTCTTATGCCCTTAATTCTTACGATAAACCCCAGAGTCATTGAAAGTATGTGCCTGCACTTACTGAATATTTCTAAGGTTCTGGCTGACTCTCATCGAGTACATTTCCACTATGGAAAAGAATCCGTCTCCCATGATGAGGGAAGAAGGCAGCCAAACTCCGGTTCCAGATCTGTCCACCACACCTGTCACTTCCGCACCTACTGGGAGACATTTTCTTCTTGGCTACGTTGAGCTGGAAATGCTGAAGCATATTTTAAGAACTCTTCTTTAACTCAAAAGAAGGAACTTTATTTTCCTGAGAATGGTACCTGAGTCCCAGTCCCAGTTATTTCTCCCCTAGAGTTTGCAATTTTGAATTTCCACGAGACCGAGAATTAAAATGAAAATGGAAGACATATTTTATTCATTACACTTTGAAATTAATTTACTTGCAGCTGTATATAAATACTGATCCTATGTTAAAAGAAATTTTTTTTAACATTTAGTTATTTTTGAGAGAGAGAGAGACAGAGAGAGAGCAGGGGAAGGGTCGAGAGAGGGAGACACAGAATCCAATACAGGCTCCAGGCTCTGAGCGGTCAGCACAGAGCCTTACACGGGGTTCAAACTCACAGACCCCGAGATCATGGTGTGAGCTGAAGTCGAAGACTTAATCAACCGAGCCACCCAGGTGCCCCACTGCTATGTTTTAGAACATGTGTAAAAGAGATGTGCCAAGTACTAGTATTTACTGGATTCTGACCAGGTTTTTCCGTGCAGATGAAAGTTGTATCAGTCAACAGACACATCAGGCTCTTTGTGGAAAAGATACAATAGTATGTATGATAGCTGCAGACAGCCCATTCCAATTCTACAGCATTCTCCGGCATTCACTGAGATTAGATAAGGGAAAAAATAGTCTTAGGGCCCTATATGGACTAAATACCTTGGAAGTTAGACATTTCTATATTTGACTTAGTTCACTAAAAAAATTAACTTCTATCCTGATATCTCAGGATTCTTTTCGAAAACATTTATCTGAGTGCCTTTTAGGTATTCATTTTCTGAATGCCGTCAAACAGCAAAAAAACTGTAATGTTAATCTATAGTTCTGTTTTCTTCTTTTTTAAAAATGTTATCTCACTGTGGTAAGACCACAACATGAGATCTACCGTTGTAAAAATTTTTTGAAGTTTTTATTTAAATTCCAGGATAGTTAACATACAGTGTAATATTAGATTCAGGTGTAATATTAGAATCACATTATAGTGATTCACCACTTCCATACATCACCCAGTGCTCATCAAAACAAGTGCACTCTTTAATCTCCATCACTTAGTTAATGCACCCTCGCCACCCCCCTTCTGGTAACCGTTAGTTTGTTCTCTATAGTTAGGAGTCTATTTCTCGGTTTGCCTCTCTCTGTCTTTTTTTGTTTCTTTGTTCATTTGTTTTATTTCTTAAATTATGCATGTGAGTGAAATTATATGGTATTTGTTTTTCTCTGACTGACTTATTTCACTCAGCATGATACTCTCTAACTCCATCCATGTCATTGCCAGTGGCAAGATTTCATTCTTTTTGATATAAAGAATTTTATATATCTTTTTGATATAAAGAATGAAATCTTGCCATTGGCAATGACATTATATATCTATATCTATATCTAGATATATAGATATATAGATATAGATATGTGTGTGTGTATGTGTATGTATATACATTACTTCTTCTTTATCCATTCCGGTAGTTGATGAACACTTGGACTGTTCCATAATTTGGCTATTGTTGATAATGCTGGTATAAATATCAGGGTGCATTTATCGCTTTGAACTAGTATTTATTCTTTTGGTAAACATCTAGTGGTTCAATTGATGGAACATAGAGTAGTTCTATTTTTAGCTTTTTGAGGAACCTACATACTGTTTTCCAGAGTGGCTGTACCAATTTCCATTCCCACTAACAATGCAAGAGGGTTCCTCTTTCTCCACATCCTTGCCAAAACCTGTTTCTTCTTGTGTTGTTAATTTTAGCCATTCTGACAGGCGTGAGGTGATCTCTCACTGTAGTTTTGATTTGTATTTCTCTCTGATGATCAGTGATGTTGAGCATCTTCTCATGTGTCTATTGCCCATCTGTATGTCTTCTTGGGAAAAACATTTGTTCCTGTCTTCTGCCCATTTTTTAATTGGATTATTCATTTTTGGGGTGTTGAGTTTGATAAGTTGTTTATATATTTTGGGTACTAACCCTTTATCAGTTATGTCATTTGCAAATATCTTCTCACATCCCACAGGTTGTCTTATAGTTTTGTTGATTGTTTCCTTTGTTGTTCAGTAGTTTTTTATTTTGATATAGTCCCAATAGTTTGTTTTTGATTTTATTTCCCTTGCCTCTGGGGATGTATCTAGAAAGAAGTTGCTATGGCCAGTGTCAAAGAGGTTACTGCCTATGTTCTTCTCTAGGATTTTAATGGTTTCATGTCTCACATTCAGGTCTTTCATCCATTTTGAGTTTATTTTTGTGTATGGTGTAAGGAAGTGGTCCAGTTTCATTTTCTTTGCACGTCGCTTGGTTTCCCAACACCATTTGGTTTCCCAACAAATAGTTTCCCAACATCATTTGTTGAAGAGACTGTCTTTTTCCCATTGTATATTCTTTCCTGCTTTGTTGAAGATTTACTGACCATATAGTTGTGGATTCATTTATGGTTTTTCTATTATGTTCTATTGATCTATATGTCTATTTTTGTGTCCCTACCATATTATTTTGATCACTACAGCTTTGTAGTATAACTTGAAGTCCAGAAATGTGATGCCTCCAGCTTTGCTTTTCTTTTTCAAGGTTGCTTTGACTATTTAGGGTCTTTTATTGTTCCATACAAATTTTAATATTGTTCATTCTAGCTCTTTGAAAAATGTTAGTGGTATTTTGATAGGGATTGCATTAAATATGTAGATTGCTTTGGGTAGCATTGACATTAAAACAATATTTGTTCTTCCAATCCGTGAACATGGAATGTCTTTATATTTCTTGTATCATCTTCAATTTTTTCATCAGTTTCTTACAGTTTTCAGAGTACAGATATACAGGGTATATCTTTGGTGAGGTTTAGTCCTGGGAGTCTTATTGTTTTGGATGCAACTGTAAATAAGATTGATTCTTTAATTTCTCTTTCTGCTCCTTTATTATTGGTGTATAGAATTGATTTTGTACACTGTGACTTTACTGAATTCATTTATCAGTTTTAGCAGTTTTTGGGTGGAGTTTTTTGTGTTTTCTATATAGAGTATCATGTCGTCTGCAAAGAGTGAAAATTTGACTTCTTCCTTGCCACTTTGGATGGCTTTTATTTCTTTTTGTTGTCTGATTGCTTATAGCTAGGACTTCCAGTACTATGTTAAATACCCTCTTAATAAAATTTTAAGTTTACAAATCATTACTGTTGACTATGGGTACAATGTTATATAGGAAATCTTTAGAGTTTATTCATCTTGCTTGCTTGAAACTTTATGCTCATTGATTAGTAATTTCCCATTGAGAACTTTGTTATGGAAAGTGTGAGCTAAATAGTGAAATCCCAGAAAAGCACTAAATAAGATTCACCATTACCAGATCTATATTGTTGCCATGTGTCACGATCTCTCAAACTAGGAAAACGTTTTAATGATTTATGGAATACAGATTTCCATTAATTCTTCAGAACTGTCAAGCATATCTCATACAAAAGCATGTCTACATAGGAAAGATCAACGCTTCATTTATTATTTAATAAAGAAGTCAAGGAGAAAACTCTACTTACCACTTTCCTTTCCACTTGCTGTAGGCTAGTACTGTACCAAGAAATATATTGAAAGGGGACATCTAAGCACATCTTTTTAACTATCAAAATCATACACAACTTCAGAGTTTATTGAGTAGAAATATTTACAGTATCTCTACCTCATTTACCAACACAGAACCATGGCTTCTATTCCATTGACCTAGGCTTCTTGGGGCCATCACCATGCCTCTGTATCCACAATAGGAATACAGTTGTTAATCATGCATGCAGTAGATGCTAATGAAAGAATTAGTAAGGTAGACTTCTTACAAAGATAAAAAGTAATTTAAGTCAATGAAGAATCATCATCCCAGCAAACTATTATCCATAATGACTTTCAAATGACATACATGTTGAGAGAATCATATCCCTAGAGTTTTTTCTTTATTCTTTTTATCATTTTTCTCCATTTTATTTTATAAACTAGAATTGAATGTCATATAATATTAGGACTCTTAAACTTCCTACCCATTACTCTAGTGCAAGTTATACAAACTTGCAATGTCGAGTCAACTTATTAAGAGAAAATAGAAATATCCTATGCCTGGTTAACTAAAAACTTAGAGTATTTCCCATTTAAATTGGTAACTGAAATTTACACCTTCAAAGTTGGAATCTGTTCTTTTTAATTAAACTCAAGCACGTTCCAGTAAAAAGGTGAGTTTGATGAGATTGTACTGAAGTTCTCAATTCTGGTATGACCATTAAAATCTTAGACACATTTGAATTAATTGGTTACTTCTCTCTTCTTTGATAGAAAACAAACTGATTGCGACATCACACTATGAACCCACATCAGTGAGTACACTTTTACCTCAACCATTTTATGATTACTGCAAAAATTCACATGTTAGAATTTGGGGTTGTGTATTGAAAGAATTAAATTACATCCATTGTTTGTACATTCCACTGTTTGGTCTTTTGGTGTTGTTTTTCTGTTTACCCAACAGAGTTTTCCACTCGGTCCAAATCTTTTTGTGTACTTGGGAAGCAAAGGTCTTTACCTCTAAGAGGGCTGACCTGGGGCATTGGTGCAGATTAGATGTCATCCTGCACCAACTACCCGGCATCCTCCACAAATCATATTCTGCTTTATATCATGTGGCCCAGCCCACTCGACTCACCATTGAAAATGAGGAACACTGCTACTGCTACATCATCACAGTGATGAACAGTGCTTGAATTTATTTGTATATGTGTTTAAAAACCTTTTAAATTTAAATTAAATTGTAATTCAGAGGCTCTTCATGAAATGTCCAAAGTATACCAGTCAGGAAAATTGTATCTTCTTTTTTTTTCTCATCCTTTTCTATAGTACCAGTTGATAAGTTTTCAACACAATTTTACTATTTACTTTGAGATAATATGAGAGTGACTTACATAACTTCGTATGTTATATTCTATTAAATATTTATAATCTATTGACTAGGCTAATCAGATTTAGCAATAGAAATATAGGACACCCAGTTAAATTTGAATTTCAGATAAATCATGGAATTTTAAAGCTCATTTGGGACATAGTTTCCCATGTTTACTGATTGTTTACCCAAAATTTGAATTTAATTTGGTGTCCTGTATCTTATCTTACAATCTTATTTGTTGATTTGTTCAAATTTTCGAGGAAACATAATTCTAAAACTAAGAAAGGGGCCACAGTAGGAACCCATTCTGACATGATGAATTATTACATATAGCGAGATATACTGAAGGCTAGAGAATATCCATCAAAAGTAGCATATTCACAGAGTAAAACACAATTTGGGATGACTTAATCCCTATCCCATGGTCATAAAAGTGTTCATCGATTGAGTATCTATGATACTCAAGTATCTTTGAAGTCGGGTTGGCAGCTCCTATGCCCAAGAAAGAAATGCAGCGATGGATGTGATGCAGTTATTTAGGTACAAAGAGAAGAGGCCTAAAACAGAAACGTAAAGACCCCTGCATGTAAGGGGTGGCAGAAGAAGACTACTCTAGAAAGAGACTGTGAAAGGGCATCAAGGGGAGGAAGACAGGAAGAAGCATTCTCCACTGAACACTCCCCACTGAAATAAGCCACAGTGCTTGAGAAGATGGCTACTTCTAAGACAAGGGAGGTAAGGAAAGATTCAAGATAAGCTTGAAATATTGGTGGTATTGGAGATAGGTTCTGAAAAGATGATATAGAAATGTCATAAGGATCCAGGAGCCAACATGAAGGGACTCCCATTAACCCAGACAATAGTAATATACTAGAATTCATTAAATAAAAGTTGATTCCAGGAGTTTCTACTGACAATAATAGAAGATAGATAGATAGATAGATAGAGGAGAAGGGAAACTTGTTCCTTACAGCGAGGTGCTGATTAATAAATATAGAAAGAATGATGGAATCACTATTATGCAACCATAATTGTAAAAACTGAAGAAAGAATCAAGGGTGAGCGTAGAGGTTAAATGAGGTTCAGTCTATTTACATAATATCAAGTATCTCCTCATAAACTACTATTACAGTTCATCTTCCTTGTTCACAAATTCCACATTTGTGAATTCACCTGCTCCTTAAAAGGAGGTAACCCCAAGTTCAACACTCACAGCATTTTCTCAGTCATTCATGGATATGCACCAAAGGGTAAAAAGTCTGAAGTCCCCAATGTGCACATTCTCATCTGAGGTTGAACAGGGCAATACTCTGCCTTCTTATTTCAGCTGTCGTTCTGTAAACAAGAGTCTTTTTCAAGGTATATTTATTGTCAAGTTTTTGTATTTTTGTGCTTTTTATTGGTTGTTTTGCTGTTTTTAAAATTTTTTTAAGTTTATTTATCTTGTGAAAAGAGGAAGAAAGCACACATGCAAGCAGGGGGAGAGGCAAGAGAGAGAGGAGGATGAGAATTCCAAGCAGACTTTGTGCACTGTCAGCACAGAACCCGCAAACTGGGGCTCGAACCAGCAAACTGTGGGGTCATGACCTGAGCTGAAATCAAGAGTTGGATGCTTAACCAAGTGAGCTGGTTATTTTGCTGTTTACCTTGTCTCCAAAGTGAAAGTCTTAAGGGTGAGAACATTATAATGTGACTCGTGGAGAAAATACTGTTAGATAAGTTTCTTCAGGCATGAATTACAATGTTGTTGTCCATGCGTTCAGTTAATGTTAATGAGTTGACAACATATATTGAGTAAAGTGTCTTTGAATAAACAAATGGAAATACTCATAAAACAAAGTTATGGATTGATTGGTTGATGAAAATGTTATGATTAGAGGCTCTCAGACACTTAACCCTGTATTTCCTTTGGAAGCAATGTTCAGTACTTGCTAATTCAGTGTTCACAGAAAGTCTATAGCACATAACTATTTTGAATAATGACACTCAACTGTTACTACAAAGAGAGAAATAATAAGCATACAGTGGAGATAAGCTTTAACCAATTGATCCAAATTAATATCACTAGTAAGGAGCAAATGGACATTATGGTCCACCAGATCTGATATTCTGAAAAGCAGATAACATTCCTCATGCAGTACATCCAGCCCAAAATGTGTAAAGTTGAATTGAATATGGAGGAAACGAGAGAACTCTCACAAGGTAAAAAGCATTTTATAAAACGATTCGTTTATGTTCTTAAAAAACGTCAATGGCTTAAAAAATCAAAGAAAGATTGAGGAACTTGTCCATATTAAATAGACTACCAGAGTTATGCAAATGCATTGTGCAATTCTTCACAAAAGTCTGTACAAAGAAAGAAGCCATAAACTTCATTAAGAAAATGGACTGTATTTGGTAACAGTTTTATACCAATACTTAGTTCCTGAATTTGATCATTGTACTGTGGAGATGTACAAGAATATTTTTGTTCTTAGGAAATACGTAGAGAAGTGACATGGGGTAATGGGAAGTATGTAACTTTCACTGAAAACATTCAGGAAAAAACTTGGTATATATTATCTCCCTATCATCTATTGAGAAGAAGAGACAGGACAAAAGAAACGACATATTACAAACAGGTGATTCTGGGTAAAGGGAATTATTTATATAATTCTTGCAACTTTGGTTTGTTCAGAACAATTTGAAGACACACAGTTTTTAAAAGGATGGGAAGGAGGCTCAGACCAGTGTGCTGCCAGAGGAGTCTGGGGAAGAAGAAATCGCCCGTAGTGTCATATGCTACAGAGGTGAGTGAGGTTGGGGATTTAGGTTAGATTTAGCCAGCAGGGAGTTGCTAGTGATGCTAATTTCCATGGGTTTGTAGACATAGAAGGCTGCTTGTCATGGGTGCAAATGAAGTGGTATGTGGAAATACAGACACCAAACTCCAGAAGTTTAGCTGTTAAAAGGAATATGGTAAGAGGTGGAATGAGGGACGGAAGTGTGGTTTTTGTTTGTTTGATTTTAAATTGGAGAGGTGTAAGCATTTTTAAATAGGGATGGGGACCCACCCTTGGCATGTGAGAGGGAGGTGGCCAAGCTGAAGACAAATGGAAAGGAAGTAATAATTGAAAAGGGAGAGTTCTCATGAAAAATAGAAGCCACAATGAAAAGCACAGAGAGGATAGGAGGCAATGTTGAATTCTGCTTAACTGGAAAATGAATCTTTTTAAAAATCGGCACGGTGATGGGGCGCCTGGGTGGCGCAGTCGGTTAAACGTCCGACTTCAGCCAGGTCACGATCTCGCGGTCCGTGAGTTCGAGCCCCGCGTCAGACTCTGGGCTGATGGCTCAGAGCCTGGAGCCTGTTTCCGATTCTGTGTCTCCCTCTCTCTCTGCCCTTCCCCCGTTCATGCTCTGTCTCTCTCTGTCCCAAAAATAAATAAACGTTGAAAAAAAAAAAATTAAAAAAACAAAATCGGCATGGTGTCATGATATTTTTTAGGTTTTCTTAGGAAATGTCAGTTTATGAAATCCCTTAGGTTATGATAAAGAGAGTAGTATATTAATATAGAGAATATGTTTTATTTTTTTAATTTTTTAAATTTCTTTTTTTTTAATTTTTTTTTAACATTTATTTACGTTTGAGACAGAGAGAGACAGAGCATGAGCAGGGGAGGGTCAGAGACAGAGGGAGACATAGAATCGGAAACAGGCTCTAGGCTCTGAGCTGTCAGCCCAGAGCCCGATGTGGGGCTCGAACTCACGGACCGCGAGATCATGACCTGAGCCGAAGTTGGACACCCAACCGACTGAGCCACCCAGGTGCCCCTAATTTTTTAAATTTCTTAATTGCTATTCAAGTTAGTTAATATGCAGTGTAGCCTTGGCTTAGGGAGTAGAACCCAGTGATTCATCATTTACATATAACAGTGCCCATCATTTAACCCACCCCCACCTGGAGCCATCAGTTTGTTCTCTGGATTTAAGAGTATCTTTGGGTTTGCCTCCCTCTCTGTTTTTATCTTATTTTTTCCTTCCCTTCCCCTATGCTCATCTGTTAAGTTTCTCAAATTCCACATATGAATGAAATCATATGAGATCTTTCTGACTGACTTATTTTGCTTTAAATTAAAGGTGCTGTAGTATGCTTTCAAATCTGGAAAAAAAGCAATAATTTATCTTTACTATTGTGAAAAAACATAAGGATGTTTATGGAAATCATATGTCCTAGCATCTTTTCTATTGTCTCTAAAATATCTCCCCTGTGAACGTGTCCATTCTCCTGATACCAGCTCTGGTTTCAGGCCTACACTTCTAACTGCCTTCCAAAGTTTGACATTTGGATGTTTCACCTTACATGCCATAATCTTCCTCCCCAAACCTGCTTCTTTCCATTTTTTTTAGTAGGTAATTGAGATGAAAAATAACACGGCACAAAGTAGTTTGATAGACATAGTGTTTTTTAAATGAATGAATAATTGCATAATGCATTCTTCCACTTTTCCAGGGTGCCAGGACAGGAATCATGCGTTCCAAAGACAAGAAAAGTATCCCATTTAATTTATTTTTTGGCCACACACCTAATTGAGGAGGTAATGATTTAGCATTTATGGAGTAGCCTAAAAAACAAACAACACTAAGTGTGAAGTCTACTTTAAAGTCTCATTAAATGCTAAGGGAATTGTTAAACTTTCAAACCCATAATGAAAATAATCAACCTTGGTGCTTGTGCTTGAATCTGAGCTGCAATCGAACAAATGGAACTACTTTGGCTGCATGTGACATAGATTTGCTAGCACCAGCTCCACAATAACCCCGAGGAACTTTTTGAAAGTTTAGGCAGATTATGGGATGCAAATACTAACCAGTGAAACAGCTCTCACTGAAAATGGTAACATGAAGTTCAATATTTCTGTTTGTGTGGGAACAGGAAGAAGTGGTAGGGGAAAATTGAAAAAAAAAAAAAAAAAAAGAAAGGGAATTCAGGGACAAATATTTCTCTAGGAAAAATAGAAAAGCAGGATCTTTTTTTTTTTTTCTGGTATTATGTACCAGAATGTTAGTTGTATTAACTCTCTGCTTATTCTTCTTTGAGTTGTTGGGACCAAAGCCATGTGACATTTACTCCACAGTTTCTTTGTAGGTTACATTTTTTAATTTTCCTTGGACAAAAGCCCATGGCAACTTACTTGATTGGGGCAACACATACACAAGCTTTTAGAAATCTCAGAATCATCAACTATAAAGGGGATCAGATTATTTTAGTAGTAAATTAGGTTAAGCTGTGTTTTTAGAAAGAGCTGTACTTATAATTTTTGCTACGGGGTCATACTTGAATGGGTAGTTGTATGAGAAATTGCTGTAACTTTTGTTGCTGTTATTTCTCCAAGACATATATATATATAGATAATGTTAATCTTGTTCTTCTAGAGTTGCAGTCCTTTTTCTTAATGTCCTCCTATGATCTGGGTCCACTAGCATTTGTGGAACCACTTCGAAAAGACATTAACTCCGAGAGACACAACAGCTACAGTTTAAATACGCGAGCAGATCCACCGAAAAATTCTCATTCATAAAATAAATGGTGCTGTGTAACAAGTTCATGTGACTGTGGAAATTTGAAAAATGTGTTATTGCTTGGGTCATTTCAAAAACCATGATTTGAAAAAATATGGTGTGAGTTGTAATTCTTTCTAATTAAAAACCAGGCAAGCCCTTAGGTGGGAGTCACAGTGAGCTGCCCTGAGTTTTTCCCAAGCCTAACAAAAGAAAGAAGGACCGGCCACCGCTTGTGCCTGCCAACCGTGCATTGTTCAAGGAATCAAAATAAAGAGGCAACGGGGTCAAGGGTGAGGAGCTCATATTTCCACTCTACATGACCCCGTCTCCGGGCTGGGGTGCTCTTGTCATCTGTTTCTGAAGGTCTCTCAACACAAGACTCTCCTCCAGCCCTTTTGGCAAACTCCTGTGTGGACTATGCCGGTGATTAATGAAAAGGGCTCACAGGAGACCTTCTTAAAATGCTTTGGACAAAAAGGTCCTCAGCACGAAGGCTCCACAAGAATACCTGCAGACATTACTGTCTTGAGAATATCGTGGAAATATCTGTGTTTTCCACCAATTCTACCTTTTTACAACATATCAAGTAACTTGATTAATGGGATGCCACTTTCTATTCTTGTTACAGGCTGTCACCAGAATACTTAAACTTTCACACTTCATGTCGTTGCAGAATACTCGGTTGTGTTTCATGTTATTTTCATTATTTGAAGTATTAGGTGACCACTGGGTTGAATTCCGAAACTCCACTTAGTCCACAAATAGTGGAAAATTATAATCATGTTCCGGCAAATAAAATGTAGACGTATAAGGCAATTTTTACGAAAATCTGAGAAGGGAGAACACAAATTATGAATACTATCCTTGTGACATGGTAGGCACCTGAATAAAAAGCACACAAAAGTATACTCCGTTATAATCCACACCTTGTGATTATCACATATATGCTGGCTGCTTTGCTAGAAATTTCTCAAGAGATTATAAGAGATATTAATGAAAATCCAAAAGTGATTTTAAAAGATTTTTCCCCCCAAATACTTACAAGACAGTGAAATTAAACATGCTGTGGCTATTATTTTTTCCAGTGGTTTGGGACAGTGAAATAAGACATGGGCTCTAGTTCTAAGAGCTATCAGGGGTCCAATTTCTGGAAACCCTAACGTCTAATGCCTAACCTACAACTGTACTGATTAGGACAGTGTTTCACCAATTCCGCACTGTTCACACTAATGAGCCTGCAGAAAACTAGGAATTATCAGTTAAAGCTGCTGTTAAGCTGCTCCCCTCACAGTATATCAGCTGCACGACTTTCTTACTATCCTACAATTCAATATAGCATCTCCTGAAACAGTCGGCTTCTAGTTAACATACACATTTGTTGTGAAAGAAGGAAGGAAAGGAGAGGCAATATTTGTCTATGACCATGAGTGTAAAATGCCTCCAACCAAAAGTTGTTACTTCAAATAGCACATTCTATCAAATAACATCCCTTCACTTTGTCTGCATGGAATTTTATGGGAATATACTTTTGACCAAATGCAAAACCTTTCCTCCCATTTTCTGTGCTCACTCGTTTTTCAGAGCCAACGGTGTTCAGCTTTCCTAACCGCTGAAGTGTAAATCACAACTGGGAGACTATTGAGGCGATTTGGGCCAAACTGCAGAGAAACAAGAGCAAAAGGGTAAAAACACGTCTTTTCATTAAATTTCATTAAATTTAAATTTCGATAACTAGGAACAAGGCAGCTAGTTCCTGTTTTATCCAGGTGTTTAACCTCCAAAATAACCATGGCTGTTGAGAAGTCATGTCTGTGTTTTGGGAAGTGCAGTCACACTTTCCAGATAAACTAAATTACGATTACAGAATAGCCTTTTTGTTGAGAGATTCACTGCAAATTTCAGGTTGCTGAAAAACTGATACCAAGGGGAAGGTTAACACAATACATACATACAAGCAGAGGGAAATGAAAATATTTTTTTCAAAACCGTTACAAGGCCTCTTTGCTTCTCTCTAGGAACTGTCAGTCAAATATGAAGTTCCAACTCCTGTCCTTCTTTTCCTCTGAAATGATTCTTTTTTTTTTTTATTTTTTTTTTCAACGTTTATTTATTTTTGGGACAGAGAGAGACAGAGCATGAACGGGGGAGGGGCAGAGAGAGAGGGAGACACAGAATCGGAAACAGGCTCCAGGCTCTGAGGCATCAGCCCAGGGCCTGACGCGGGGCTCGAACTCACGGACCGCAAGATCGTGACCTGGCTGAAGTCGGACGCTTAACCGACTGGCCACCCAGGCGCCCCTGAAATGATTCTTTGATCGTATCCATTTACATGCTCCTCACACCTCTTCCTCCAGCACCCCCTCCTGCACCCCCACCTGTGTCTCTTACTCTCTTGTCTGTCCCTCGTAGGTTAAGTGGCAGGGTGGTTTGAGGGGTAAGAACCTGACCTCGTGCCTCCAGGTCTGAAATTTGGCTTTCTCGTTTACCAGCTGTGTGTTCTCAAATTATTTAACCTCTCTAGGCCCCGTTTCTTCAAATGTAAAATGGAGATCAAAATAGTATCTACATTGCAAGCTTGATAAGAGAGTTAAAGTGTTAATTTATGTGAAGCATGGAACACGGTAGGCATTAAATTATTACTAGGGCCACTTGCATGCAGGTGTCTCCCACATAACCTCCTTGGAGGCAGGGGCCCAGGTTTCTTTTTCTTTAAAAAAAAAAAAAACTCCTGAGTTACCCGTTTCAGTGTTCAGTAGTCCTAGCTCTTAAACGAGTAGCGAACAAAGGAAAGAATAAAGGGGAATGGATTGCAATGGTTAGAAGTTTAATCATCTGACGAGGGTTGATTCTGTCTCAGACAGATTTTGCTCTGCTCTCTCATCTTTGCTTCCATTTCTCCACTTTCCATTTGCTTCCACCTGGAATTCACTCCGACCTGTCTGCAGCCTGAACCCAAAGTCGGAGCACAGCTTTCCAAGCTGATAGGTCCTTCCGGAAAGAGGGGAGGGATGATAAGTGGGAACTCACATCAAGAACATATACGTCCCACTATGTTTCTATGTGAATTTCAATATGAAAACCTACAACATTTTCAAGATCTTGAAACTGATTCTCTGTGATGTTTACAGAAGGAAAAAAGAATTTTACTTCCAATACAAACTTTACATTTGGGTGCGGAATCACTTCTTATTAACAAGGAGATAAAATTTTGCAGAGAGAGAGAGGGCCAACTGCTTGTCACCTCTAGAGATGATCTCTATTTCAGCCAAGGAAATGATTATATGGATAAGTTTAACTTTGAAAACAGACATAATACCAGGCCCGGATCTTTGTGTCGGGGGCTTCTGTTGGCAGTCACTCACATCACCTTGATCAGTGAACCCGATCATATTTGCGTGTTCTAATCACTGCCTTGACAGAACAAGATAAGCACCTGTAGAGATTTTTAAAAGACATTTGCTCCCTTTATCTGCAAACTGTCAGCACCCTTGCTTTAAAGCACGCTTGCCTTGCCCAATATAGATTATTAGTCTGAAGATTTGAATTAGCGGGATGTTAAAAAATGCCAGCAGCTAAAGTAAAGAAATGCACCATTTTCACTGCCCACGCTAGGGCTGGTGCCACTGGCCACAGGAGTTAATAAACAAGTATCTTCCTAGAGATGGTCTTCAATTTTAAAATGCTGGCCCCAGCAAAATTCCTCATTGCATGTATTAATGGCAATTGATGTCAACAATGAAGGAAGGCCATGATAATTATTTGGCCTGCTACTGAGCTTATTTGAGGTGTAAACAAAATACCTTTCATGAACTCCAGATTGACTTTCCACTTTACAAACATTATCCCCTGTTTACTTGCTAGCCTTTATAACATAAACATTGCTGTATCATACTATTAAAAGGAGCTCTCTGCTCAGGAAACTCAAGGTAATATCATCTAGCATTTTGGCATTCTCCCGAAGAATTAGTGCCTAGGGGAGGCCAAACAGAACATTAGTGAGGATTAATAGAATTTTTGAGTGAGCCTTCTTTTTCCCTCCTCTCTCTGTCCCTGCTTTTATGTGTTAACCTTCAAATTATTTTAGCATGTCTTTTGTGTGTGTTGAATTATTTAAAGTGGTGTATTTTTCAGTATCTAGCCAGTAGATTGTTTATGACGGCTTCACATTTTTTTTCAACAGCCACACTATATTTAAATTTCGATGCTTCAATATTGCTATATTTTAAACTTGGTTTAAAGTCCAAACAGTTATGAGATATGTCTTCTTTTTTTTTTTTAATTTTTTTTTTTAACGTTTATTTATTTTTGAGACAGAGAGAGACAGAGCATGAACAGGGGAGGGTCAGAGAGAGGGAGACACAGAATCTGAAACAGGCTCCAGGCTCTGAGCTGTCAGCACAGAGCCCGACGCGGGGCTTGAACTCACGGACCGCGAGATCATGACCTGAGCCGAAGTCGGCCGCTTAACCGACTGAGCCACCCAGGCGCCCCGAGATATGTCTTCTTAAAAATGTGTTCTCTCCAGGCACATTGATTTAGTAGTTTTGCTGACTGTCTCACAGGGCACTTAAACCATCCTCAAACATCTCTGGGATTTGATAAGAGATAGATTAAGAAACCCTCACAGGTTCTTGGGTGGCTCAGTCAGTTGTGCGTGGGACTTGATTTTGCCTCAGGTTATGATCTCACAGTTGTGGGATCGAGCCCTGTGTCAGGCTCCTCACTGAGCGTGGAGCCTGCTTGGGATTCTCTCTCTCTCCCTCTGTCTCTGCTCTTCCCTTTCCCCTGACGCTTGCACACTCTCACTCTTTCTTAAAATAAATAAACGAACATTAAAAAAGAAACTCTTATAAAGAAGTTTCCTGCACCTCACAAATGGTGTGATGTTTTGTAAGTAACTTGTCTGTGTCTGCATCTAATAAATAATGGACTTAAGCCAGATGATTCTGTGAGTTGCCTCCACGCTGGAGTGATATTAGACACTGTAGGGGACAGGAAGTCTGAGGCCCTACCTCTTGCGGTTTGAGTGGCTCCATAATTGAAATTGGAGGGAAGAATGGGCTTGAGAGTGAAGCAGTTTATGTAGCATAAAGCTTTCTGCATAAAAAGCATCAGATATAAAATAAAACCTATAAGCCACACCGTTCCAATGAGGTTTCCCTCTTCAACAGTACGGTTATTTTTTAAAGCTCAAACTGTAGACTCAGGCACATTCCAATCCAAGACCTTATGCAAAGTGGCCATAAAATGGATTGAATAAACATGCTTCTGAAGCACTTTTAAGAATCAAGTAAGGTGAAATCCTTGTCATGTTCTCTGTTTTCATTAAAATAAAAGTACTTGATCTCCTGCTTATTAACATGGTCACATTTTTTTTTTTGGTTGTAAATTGCTCAGAAAGCCAGTGATATTCCAAAATATTTTAACAATTCCTGTCTAAATATGTCAACTACAGCCCTTAGTTAACAGTTCTATCAGGCATCTACTCTTTCTCACACTAATAAGACTGGTGGAATTGTTTTCCTAATTTAATTCAACCCCGCCACACCAGTGCAATTGTCTGATTCCCAGATCTTTCAGTTAGCTGCAGAACTGAAGTTCTTGGTTAAGTCGAAACTATTATACACATAAGTTGCCATAAATAATGATTCATTGAGAAGAATGTGGGTCATAAACATAAAGAATATAATATAAAAGACAGTTTCAAACATATGTTGCTTCATTTCTGTTCAAATAGTCTGGATAGCCTGTTAAGATGCTCCAACTTCCTGTAATAGAGAGTGAAATGAACATTTTTCTACAAAATGTGTCCCTCTTGGTTATTTAATGTAGCAGAACAATAGCAAAATAAAATACCAGCAGAATATCTGATAATTTTTTATTGAGGAAACAGGGAAGTTAGGATGAAATGTAGGACTCTTCAAGTTAACAGGAAAATACACTTATAGCTTTCAGGCCCACCTCAAGATCCTCTACCATTTATCAAAAAATCTCTTCAATTTTCAAAGGCCTTCTAAAGACCTCCTGGGACTATAAACAAAGGCTATAGTGTATCCTTGGCTGAAGCTTGTTAAGTGGCTCATGAATAATACTAAATGCATCCTCCCCATAAATCTCCTTGATGTAGGACTACTGTTATCCAGCCACAAACTTCACTGACATTCATCATAAACTTGGAGATGGGAGGTTTGCCATATGCACCCAAAACCACTGCTTCCAATGTCCCATCCATGTGATTCTCTCGAAGTCAGAGAAAGGAGAGATACTGACACTTTTTTTAGTGCAATATGTTGAAAACACTTCTAATAGTCTTGCCCTGCTCTTTCAGACCAATGATTTAAGGTGATGGATTATCGGAACTTACATTTGCAATAGCATCTCATTCAGAGAGACTGGAAAGAATTGAGCGTTGCGAAGACTGTTTTAGATTCTAGGCATTTATTCTTTAATTTTTTTTAAAGAGAAACCCACAAATAATGTCTTTAGATAATCTATGGAAGGTGGCAACAACTTGGAGGTGTTTCTCCTAACGAACAACCTGTTTTGGCCACCTGTTTGTGACAAAAACAAAAGAAGAAATGGATGGCAGGTAGAACCTGGTGCATCTTAGTGATGTCCCCTGTAGAGCAGAAGGGGAAGTCTAGGCAGAAATCACCTGTTTTTTTTTTTAAATTTTTTTTTAACGTTTATTTATTTTTGAGACAGAGAGAGACAGAGCATGAACAGGGGAGGGGCAGAGAGAGAGGGAGACACAGAATCGGAAGCAGGCTCCAGGCTCTGAGCCATCAGCCCAGAGCCCGACGTGGGGCTCGAACTCACGGACCGTGAGATCATGACCTGAGCCGAAGTCGGACGCTCAACCGACCAAGCCACCCAGACACCCCAGAAATCACCTGTTTAGTGTCCCTCTATGGTGAGCAGGATTTGGTGGGAAGTCTAGTATCACTTGAAGGAACATTACTCACCTTTTTTCTCAAAAGTATACTTATCATGTAAAACTACATCATTTCAAGAAAGAAAGGATTTATTTAATACCTCACAAGGAACTCTTGACTTTCAGGGTAAGCATAAACAACATTGGACACTTTCAATAGGTCAAAGAAGTGAAAGACCGTGTAAAATGTGTTTCATCCACTGTCCTGCGATTTAGATCTTCTAGGAAAATATTTTAATTCCTACAGTAATAATTTAGTGATGTCATTGTTCTTTTGGGGACAATGGATAAAGTTATATTTGCTCTTCAGTTTGTTAATGCTCACACAGAGAATGGGACTTTCTGAATGCCTTCGTCTCAGTACCTCTTCACAGTGACTATAAAGCAAGTGTCTATTTATTTAGACAGGTGCATATCAGCCTCCAATTTCATATGCATATAAATTGTGTTTAGTTCTTCTAGAAGTCAGACAATGTAGCTTATCTGCTTGTCAATGTACTATAGGCTAACTATATATAACTTTATAATATAACTATGATAGATAAGTCTTCAACATTCAGTAGGCTTTTACTGTAACGACTTAAAATGAAAATTAAGATGGGTTTGCTAGTGTTAAAAAAAGAAACAGGTCCAAAACGGAGTCAGCTGTGCTAAATAAATGCCTCAGCAAACCAAGACTTGGTACGTAACCTAATTGCAGTTTTATTTTTTCCCAGTAATCGTACCTTAACCCAGTCAATCTGAAATTTCCTGGTCAGCAATAGTAAGGAAACCTGCCTGACAGATCCCTCCTGTCCCACCCCTCAGAAGATGAGGTAAGCCTCTCTTTCTTTGCCCCTGCCCCCTTCTGCTTATTAAATTCTTCCATTTTCTACAGCTCTTTGGATCTCCTCTCAATTTGCTAGATGGGATGCTCCCCAATTCATGAAATTGTTGAAGAAAGCCAATTTGACTTTCAAGTTTACTAGTTAAATTATGTTTTTTTAATGCTAGTATAGACCAAGAATATTAGATTAACCAACTGAAAGTTAATTTTATTATCGGTAAGTGTTTCCAGACCTGGAGTTTGGGAGATTTAGGTGGAACCATTTAAGAACACATTTGAAACATGGAAATATTATTGTTGTTGTTATTGCTGTTCTTGTTTATTGTTCACTAAGAGAATTTATGAATGCTAAAAATCAAAACAGTGTTTATTTGAATAGATGGTTGCTAGAGGAATATTCTGAATTCAATAGCAAACAATTCTTAGAAATCTCCCGTGACATTGACCATGGTCAGTGATTAGTACTTAGTTTTAACTCCAAATCTATAGTGTTAAAAATCTATATTTAGTGTTTAAATATAGCATTTAAAATCTCTACATAAGAAAAATGTTGTAGAAGATTGAATACTTTAATCAAATACTTTATAGAATTGTGAATTAAATAAAGCATATAAATTATAAAATCAAAAAATAAGGACCCATAATTCTATCCTCCAGCCCCTTTCCTCCAAAAAAAATTTTTAAAAAATTAAAAAAAAAAATAAAACTCATTCAGGGGAAGTCTTCCAAACTTATGCTCATGGGCATTGAAGGTCATATTTTGCATCATTGGCCAAGTATGTCAAACTTGACATGCAATGTCAGCTGCATTCCAAAAGAAAAGAATATTCTGTTGATACAGCTGTAGCAGGATATGCTTTCTTCCTACAGAAGCAATTGTCTTTTTATTGAAAATAATGGAACTATGGGAGATAATGTCTCCAACAAACTTGAGGTGTATCCAGTGTATATCTAAATATCACAAAATAAAAATGAACTTTTTGCTCACTACATTTGTCTTCTTAATAGTTTGTGTGAATTCATGTAAATGCCTGAGTAGGTTACATCTGCATTGTAACTTTTGGTTTGTTATTTGCCTGAAAGTGGTGATGATGTTATTAAGACCTCTAAAACTGGACAGTGTTTATTCTCCATTAATAATAGCTAGTACTGACAGAAAGTTTTCATTGTCTGAGAGCTGAATATGGTAATTTTTTTTTCTGCAAAGGTCCAGATAGTAAATATTATAGGCTCTCAGAGGCATCTAGTCTGTTCGGCAAATATAACTTTGTTGTTGTAGCATAAAGGCAGTCATAGATAATATATATATGAAGGAGTGAGACCCTGCTCCAATAAAACTTTATTTATATGCACTGAAATTTAAATTTCACATAATTTTCACATGTCATAAAATATTACTCTTTCTTCAATTTTTTTCCCGAACCAATTTAAATTATGAAACCCAATTACAGCTGGCGAGATGTACAAAAACAAAACCAGGCACTGGGCTGCATTTGGCCAGTGGGTCAGAGTTTGCCAATCCCTGTCTTAGAGGAATGTTTGGACAGACATTCACTCCACAGTTTGACTCATTTTATGTTATTTTTGGTGTAATATTTTGCTTCTCTGGAAGAATCAGCTTTATATATTTCTTCATACTGAATGTCAGAGATTAATAATTTTCTTTGAAGATCAGGAATGCAGAAGAAAAACAGTGAAGAAGAGGTGAGAAACTAAGCTAAAAAAAAAAACAAGAAGGCAAAGTCACTTGAATTTTGTTTTTCCACAGGAAAGCTGTTTTTTGATATTTGACAGTCTCTCAATAATGATGTTGCAACCTTGAGACTCTCTGGAGAAATGTGAAAGTGACACCTTCTATAATGTGTTCATTACTGTGTTACGTTTGTTAAGAAAATTAACATAATCTGAACAAAATGAAAACTAGCAGTTAGCATATTAGCAAATTTCAGCATATTTCTGGAAGTGTAAAATTGAAGTAAAAGTTTATTTTCTCAAAATACTACTAAAATATGATAAACATGTTGATATGAAAGAGGTTCCTAATTATTATGTACAATTATCATAAGCATTGATATTTATGTTAACTCTAGAAGAAATTTTTAGTTCTATGATCTTAGACAAGTTACTTAACTTCATTAAGCCACAGTTTATTCCTATGGAAAATAGGTATAATTTTACCTACTATATAGGGATTTTTTCAATGTTTAAATAGGTAATACAGTTAAAATGTTTAGTATGGTTGTAACATGGAAAGAATAAATGTTCAATAAGTGTTAGTAATTATTATAAATAAAATGATATCGCTTTTTCATTTTTTAGCATTGTATTTGAAAATAGTGCATGGGAATAATAAAACTGTTATGTACAGTCTTATAATATTTGCCTGTCCTTCGCACCAAAAGACTTAACCTATAGAGGAAACCACTTGTAACAATTGTAACTGTTTTCCAGTGATTAACTTTTTTTCTCCAGGTGATATGATATTACTATTTATTGATTTATTAATTTTTTACAATATATGTGAACCTCATATTAAAATAGGTAAGAATTGGGGCACCTGGGTGGCTCAGTTGGTTAAACATCTAGCTCTTGATTTCGGCTCAGATCATGATCTCACAGTTCATGAGATCCAGCCCCATGTCAGGCTCTGAACTGACAGTGCTGAGCCTGCTTGAGCCTCTCTTTCTGTCCCTCCCTTGCTTTCTCTCTCTCAAAATAAAAAAACGTAATAATAATAATAATAAATTTAAAATAGGTAAGGATTTACCTCATTTAAACCATTCTTACTTACTCTCTTCCTGATTTTAAAACATCAACTATCTTTCTCTTCTTTCTTTCCTTTCTTCTTCCTCCTTTTCCCCTTCTACTTCTTTCAATTTTTAAAAAAAAAACTAGATATATACTTATTCTTTTCTATAACAAGTATGTTTAGAAGAATCATTGTGAAACTAAGGATATATATCAGAATCACTTGTGAAGCATTTAAAAAATACAGTTATCAATCAATCAGAATCTTCAGGGATTGAATTTAGGCATGTGTACTTTTACAAAAGCATACCTGATTAAATCATTTGTTACAAACTTATTGATCCTTTTCAATCTATAGGATGAAGAATTTCTTTAGCTCAGGAAAGTTTTCTTCTATTATGTCATTCATTATTTTGTCTGTTTCCATTTTTTTTCACTCTGAAATTCCTATAATTTTAAGCTTGGTCCTCCATTCTCTCTCTCTTCCAAATCTATAATCGTCTTTCTTAGTGTTCTGATTTATGTACTTTTCTTTCATTTTAACAATGACTGTACACTCAGCTCTGTACTCTTTTGCTTGAAGATGATGACACCGATAGGATTGTTCTCTTTTCAGTTAAATTATAATTTAAAATATAAAACCAATATTGTTATATTTAAGGTTTGTTTTGTCACTGAAGCTGACATATAATATTCCCATATTTGACTGAGACTCTATCCGTAAAACCTTTAGTACCTGAAACCTTTTTTTACATAGTGGAATGGAAGTGGTATGATGGTGTCTTATCTCTCATCATGTTAATACATATAGAAGTAACTAGGGAGGCTTGAGGATAAAACGCCAGGGAGTTAAACTTTTCAGGGATTCATAGGGTCCCTTTAGAGCGAATTCATCTTGTGGGAAGACAGAGACCAAGCAAACAATGGATTTGTCATGGAAAGCTGAGAAAAATGGCAGAATTTAGTTTACACTGTTCCTTTACTAGACTACCCCAATTGACTTCCTCATGGATTTCCTTTTTCCCCAATATACACAACATTTGCCACTAAGGCATTTGAGCCAAAACCATAATAAATGGAGGTTGTAAGATTTTTAAAGCACAGAACTCAAAGCATTCAGTGCACTGAACTTTAAATAAGGGAAAGTGATTGACGTCATTTTGATATGAAATACGTCATTATTTTATAATAAGGTAAGTTACAGAATACATAATGTGGCCTTGGCATATGAATGGCTTATTAAATTTTCTATGGCCTTGGGACCCGGCATCATGGCTGTTCCAGTGATAAGACTCTGTGCTCAAACCATAGCTATTTTAGCTCTTGTAGAGGCAGTACTCTCAGCAAATAAATATTGGCAGCTTTGATGTAGACCTAGGCGAGTATCATCAACTTCCGGAGCAGCATTGTCATCTCATCATCCATGGCAACAGATAATGAGTCAGTGTTCAGATTTAACTAAGAACAGATCACAATGTCAGCTGAGACAAAGAACTTCATAAGTAAATGAATGAGGATTTGGTATGGAGAGGGACAACTTCCTAAAAAAGAGGTAGGATGCATAGAGCAATGGAATTTATTTTCTCATGAATATGAGATAATAATAGATCGCATTTCTTTGTATTTAAGATTGGTCCGCTTGATGCACACAGAAGATGTCAGATTTGGAATAAGAGCTTCAAAGACCAAAAAAGTCATAAGCATGTGAAATTCATGAGATTCTCTGTTTAGGAAAACAATCATCAATAATCGATAGGTCAATTTTCCAGATATAAACACTGTGCTTACCGTAGCTTACAAAAACAACTCAAATTTTTCACAGTTCAGACTCAGAGCCTAATTCTGCTTATATCAGAGGCAGACAGGGGAGTCCTGCAGGAATCCTGGGGACTGGTAGTCCATAAAGGTTTGGCCGGTTTTGATGAAAATTAGTGTGAGATGATACACAGATGAAAGAGCAAATGGGTTTTCTTTACTTGATGAAAGCAGTGAATTCTGAAATTATGCACAGCAGGTACAGATGGAAAGATATTGCACAAATATCGCACATAGTTTTTATGCTGAAACATTTGTTTTATCCTTTTACCTCCCAGCCTTTTTGTGGGGAGAGAAAGAACAAAAAGTGAGCATATTAATCTAAATAAGTAGACCTTATTTTGTAGGGAAAAATAAATGATAAAAAGACAATGATAAATCATGCTGCTTACTCTTCCTTCATCCATTCATTAAATAAATATTTATTGAGTCCCTACTATGTGCCAGCCATTGTGCCACAGCAGATTTCTAACCTCCCTCCACTGACTAAAATAAAATTGTGTGATTTGGGTAATTTCTAGGCAATATTGCGAAGCAAGTGAATTTTTCAGAGACGTTGCTCTTCCCTCTCCTGAGACTCTGCTTCTTGCCTTCCCAGAATGATCACTCTTCAATTCTACCTGCTCGCATTTTTCTCTCTCCTTTCAATTATAATCTCTTCTTTTTTTTTTCAACGTTTTTTTTTTTTTTTTTTTTTTTTTTTTTGGGACAGAGAGAGACAGAGCATGAACGGGGGAGGGGCAGAGAGAGAGGGAGACACAGAATCGGAAACAGGCTCCAGGCTCTGAGCCATCAGCCCAGAGCCCGACGCGGGGCTCGAACTCACGGACCGCGAGATCGTGACCTGGATGAAGTCGGACGCCTAACCGACTGCGCCACCCAGGCGCCCCAATTATAATCTCTTCTAAGCATCAGCCTATAAAGGCCTAAGCCTGAAATCCAATGCTAACATAAAGCAATAAGGCAATGTGTGTGTGTGTGTGTGTGTGTGTGTGTGTGCGTGTGTGTGTGTTGAAAGATGTTTTGGAGTGAGACTTCTACTTGAAGGCCTACAGATCACATAATGTTGGTACCATTTTCTTTACCTTCAAAAACCAAATTTGTGTACATTTCTTTGAAATCCTTGGGGATGGAAACCATTTATATTTCTTTGATCTCTCTGTAGTAAATAAAAAAACTTTTCTAGAATGAGTTAGAAATTTTAGTTTATTCACTAATTCATTCAACATTTGAGTACTTACTCTATGTTGTTCTAGGGGTTTTGGGATATAGAAATGAACAAATTAGACAAAAACAAAAAAAAATCCTTATTCTCATAGAGCTTACATTCTCATGGGGGTAAGATGACAATAGAGTAAACATCATAAATAAGTTAATTATAGAGTTTGTATAATGTATTAATTTTCAAGTGAATAAAGTAGAACAGCAAAAGAAAATTTGGAAATGCTGAGGGTAGTAAAGTTGAGATTTTAAGTAGGATGAGGAGTAGACCTTATTGAAAAGGTGACATTTGAACAAATACTTGAAGGAAGTGAGGAAATTAGCCACTTGGATACTTGGGTAAGAGTGTTCTAGATAGAAATAGAGTATGTGCAATTGCCTGAAGTGGAGAGTATTTGGCATACACCAGGAACAACAAAGGGGTCAGTAGATAAGGAACAGAATGAACAAAGGGAAGAGAAGGAGGTGTTGAGCTCAGAGGCACCATAGTGTGTGGGCCTTTTAAGACATTGTACAACTTTAGCTTTTCTTCTGATTAAAATGGAGAGCCATTACAGGGCTTTGAGTGACATAATTTGATTCATCATTTTAAGGGCTCCTTTTGGCTGCCTGGGCAAGAGTGAAGGCAGAGAGACCCATGAGAGGCAAATTTGGTAACTGAAGAGTAAGTTTCATTGTTTCATTTGTTTTAAGTGGAGAACTATAGGGGTTCCTGGGTGGCTCAGTCGGTGAAGTGTCCTACTCCGGTTCAGGTCATGATCTCACAGTTCATGGGTTCGAGTCCCATATCAGCTCTGTGCTGACAGCTCAGAACCTGGACCCTGCTTCAGATTCTGTGTCTCCTTCTCTCTCTGCCCCTCCCCTGCTCATACTCTGTTTCTCTCTGTCTCTCAAAAATGAATAAACATTAAAAAAAAAAAACAATTAGATGGAGAACTCTGATTCTCTCCTGTAGAATCTCCCCACTCCAATTAGCCGCTACAGGAAAAAAAAATTGTTATTTCTTTGTAGGCATAGATTAGTTGAATCCTGTGCTTAAGGGCATGGAAGGCATCCATCTCAAGGGAAAGGGGGAGCAGGGAAGGGCAAATTAGGGAGTAACCATTTACTGCACTGGGCAACATTTCAGGCTTCTTACTTTAGAAACACCAGGGCATCTGAAACAATAATAGCACAGTAATAATAATAATATTCCTGGGGCCAAAGCCAAAATAATTAAACTGGAATCCTATGTTTGAAGCTTAGCCACTAGTTCATTTTAGAAGTGTCCTATCTGATTCCCATGTGCAGTCAAGGCTCCTAGTTACTGGGCTACACATTGGAAACTGTAGAAATCCGTCTTCTACATATGATTTCCAAGATTATTCTATTCATTTATATTCATTTTCAGCCAAATGGGAAGGAAACAGGAATAGCATGTCCAGGGCTAGTGTCTTTCAAGCAGAAGTTCTGCTTCCTTGTTTTTATATTTCATCAATGAAAAATGAATTTTTTATTCATACCTAATCACAGGGGGACTAGGAAATATAATTGAGTTGGGTATCCAAATGCGGACAATTGTGCATTGTGGAGGGGGCAACTAAAGTGTTTGCCATATTATCTTGGTATGACAAGGGGGAAGATAAGTTTGGGGACTACTTGACATGGGCCACTTTTTTATCCAGCCAGTTAGAGACAAAAACCGAAGTCTATGAAAGCTGAGGAACTGAAACACTTGAATTCTAAAAGGTTTTCCTTTCTTGTCTACTCTGCGTCAAAGTAATGTGAAGGGCGTGGAGTTGACTATGAACATAAGCACAGCAGCATACGAATTTTCTCTGTGGATTGTTTCCATAGTTTCTATAACTGACACTGACTCAAAAAGCCTGGAGTATGGGAGAGAAAGTGGGGAGGTCACAGGATAGTGTCCCTTTGTACTGATAACCTAGGCTTGTTAAATATATGACCTATTTAACTTCCCCTCTACTAGAGATCCACCATTGTGAGTTTTCTTAAATGTAGTGGGTTAGAAACAGAGCATCAGGATCTGACCGTGCTGTTTCAAGTGTCTATTACAACCAGTAATTGTTAGGCAAGAAGACTGGAGATGTCATGCACAGTCATTGGGTGTCCTGACAGTGGGTGGTAGGAAGACAATTGGATATTGGCCGAGGGAATGCCTAGCGTACAATAAGCGCAAAGAAGCATTCCGGAAGCAAGTGAAGAAGGAGAGGAAAGGAGAGAAAGAGAAAAATAATTTTCCATTTTGGAATAGCCAACTTGAGGTCCTGGAATCTGAAAAAAGCTTGCTCATATCAGTTCAGGGTGATTATACAATTAAGAGCAAACAAGTCTCACAATCCAAAACTCACAGCTGCTTCTTTTGAAGCTATGATTGTAACAATTGCTCTCTTAATCAGAGAGATTAATTAACTTTCCCAAGGTCGCATAGATTCATAGCCAAGCCTGGCAACTTCATCAGACTTTGTCTTTTAATCTTGCTTGATTAGTTTTATTTTATTGTCTCACTTTTCCTGATCCTGTAAGTTCCTTTTGCAGCTAGACATTAAGTTGCATTGATTGCAAGGACTCAAGCTTTGCTGCTCACAATTATTTTTATACAATGTACCCAAATATCATTTTTCTAAATAAATGCAAGAAAATGAAATACTATATAAAGAAGTTCCTCTCATCTTCATAGAAACCAGAATATATCCTTTTATAACACTCTATCCTTACAGAATAGCATATCAAATTGTGGGAAATTTAAGAAAATGTTTCCCCCAGGAGTAGTCAGGTTATCTCTTTTGGGTTCATTGTTTCAGCAAATATTTTCCCATTGATTCAGAAGCCTTTAAAAGTAACTTCTCTTATCTTCAGCTGGTGAAGAATGGCTTGATTTGAACTAAATGGGTGCAATTCTCCCTAATGTCACTGGGTATAACATCTGCTGTCATTTATTTTTCTTACTAAATTGTAACAGGTGAGACAGGCTGGAAGCTTAGGGGTAGCATTACTGCACAGAGACAGGCCAATTCCCAATCTAATGCTCAACTACATCGGGTGCAGTAAAGCCAAGTTAAGCTTTAGGATCTCAAGTGGATGTTATGGTGGTCTATGACACTGGTCATGTCAAGGAATACTTGACATCACACATAGCTGTGATGTTTTGGAATATTTTCCAGCATTTAAGGTATGGACTTTTATGGGGAACTGTTCTAGTCTCAAATGGATTGGGGTAGGGGTGGGGAAAGGATTTTTGTCCCTTGCTTTTTCTTCACTGATATACCCCTAATATGCAGAATAATATCAGGAACATAGTAGGTGCTCAATAAATACCATCTGTTGATTTAACACCCAAATCACATGTGGGTTACCTCTACCTCCATGGAGAGGTCATGGAAGATGGAGGTGGAAAGGGGCAGCAAGATTGTTTGCAGTTTAGCCCAGGACCTAAAATTTAAACATGCTCAGGCCATCCTCTCTATCTGAAATCAGTGGCCTCCTTTTCACACCCACCCTTCCCTAACCCATTGTCAAGTGTCCATCCTTCTAGGTCCAAATAAAATCCTACATTTCTACTGATACCATTGCAATTTCTTCATGAGAATGTGTGTGTGTGTGTGTGTGTGTGTGTGTGTGTGTTTCTTTTTCTCTTTGCTGAGTTCATCCGGGAACTCTGTGGAATGTAGCATTTAACACCTTTCATTACTGGCTTATCACCCTAGCTTGACACAGTGCCTAGCCCCAACCCTAACATACCAACATACCAAGTAGGAAATTATTAACACTTTATTGATGATTGATCAAACTATATTACTCACTGTGGAAAACATAATTTTAAAGTTTCTTTCTTCATTTTGGGCCAGAATATGTAATAGAATAATGGAAATATCAGTGCTCCTAAAACTAAAGACTATTGCTCTAAACAAAAAGGCAGAAATATCTATCATTTAAAACAAATTTCTTGGGGCGCCTGGGTGGCTCAGTCGGTTAAGCGTCCAACTTCGGCTCAGGTCACGATCTCACGGTCCGTGAGTTCGAGACCCGCGTCAGGCTCTGGGCTGACTGCTCAGAGCCTGGAGGCTGCTTCGGATTCTGTGCCTCCCTGTCTCTCTGACCCTCCCCTGTTCATGCTCTGTCTCTCTCTGTCTCAAAAATCAATAAACGTTAAAAAAAATAAAAAAAAAAAGAAATTTCTCAGAGAAAAGAGAACACAGTTTTCAACAGGAAAATGTTGGGAAGTAAAAGGTTGTCTTTTATCCTATATCCTGTGTGGTGATATATATATGTGTGTGTGTATATATATATATATATATATATATATATATATATATAATTTTTAAGTGTTTGAATAAAGAGGTTTGTGAATATTATTAAGGTAGTTCACACTTTTTTTTTGAAGGAGAAATAAGCAATCCCATTCTTATGTCAGCAAAGCATTTCAGTAACTGTACCTTCTAGTCTCTTGAAGGTACAAAAAAAAAATCAGCTCTTACAAACCTGGCTGGATGGCATGCTAACCTAAAAATATTCCTTAGCGTTCTTGGGGTAACTTGCTGGTTCAGTCAGTAGAGCATGACTCTTGATCTCAGGGTCATGAGTTCAAGCTCATGTTGGGTATGTAGGTTACTTAAAAATAAAATGTTAAAAAATAATAAAAATAAAATCAAATAGTAAAAATGTAAACATTCCTTAACATTCTATTTCTACTGAAATGAATTTATGAAGTTGGGGTAATGCTATATGAAGATGAAATGCTAAATGGCACATACCGAATCCCAGTGTTTCTGGATTAGGGGAACCCCTTTTCATTGACACAATTAGTCTCTACTCACCATGATGTGAAGATACATACCAGGAGCAGAGTATTCAATCAGAAAATTATTAGTCGTATTTAGAAATATTTGACTTTAAAATTATTAGCCAACAGTTTTGTATGTAAAGCTAATTTCCGATATTGAATTTTTAAAAATTTTTTCCTATATTTAAATTTTAATCTGATTTCATAGATCAGGCACTTTACATTAGGAAACAAAATACTCTATCAAACACATCTAGGATGCCATGCTGAATCCCTGAGAAAACTACTATCTGATAACAATAATTTTTCCATTGCCAATCTAAGTACATGCCGTATTAATTTGAAACTAGCCCTAGGCATTCCAAGTATAATAAATATATCTTTAAATTTTTTTTTTTTCAACATTTATTTATTTTTGGGACAGAGAGAGACAGAGCATGAACGGGGGAGGGGCAGAGAGAGAGGGAGACACAGAATCGGAAACAGGCTCCAGGCTCTGAGCCATCAGCCCAGAGCCCGACGCGGGGCTCGAACTCACGGACCGCGAGATCGTGACCTGGCTGAAGTCGGACGCTCAACCGACTGCGCCACCCAGGCGCCCCAATAAATATATCTTTAATCTTTGCTGAGTGGTAGGTGGACTAGTGATCTAAAACTTTTTTTATGTGTATATCCTTTTCATTATAAATGTGTAAATGTACATTCCCAACATATCTATTTTTTAACTTGAAACACAAGTATATTTATACTCAATATACCATTTACAAAGCATAAACAAAATTAAAACGATGAAGTAAAACTTCTACTTAAAGGTACTTTTATGTAAAGAATTGACTTGCACACAGGCTAAGTTGCAGGTACCCTACTTTGGAAGTCACTGATCTAAATGTACATAAGGAACAAAGGGTATGGTTCAGGACCTATGGTGAAAGGGATCTTTTAGCAATATGTATGAAGGAAACACTAAATACTGCAGTGAGGAATGGTGACCTGCAGTTCTGGAAAAATAGAGGCATAGTAGTGTTATTATCATTAACACTGCAGGAGTTTAGAGGTACTATCAAGATTTCTTGTGGCACCTGGGTGGCTCAGTCAGTTAAGCATCTGACTTTGGCTCAGATCATGATCTCAGGTTCCTGAGTTTGAGCCCTGCGTCTGGCTCTGTGCTGACAGCTCAGAACCGGAAGCCTGCTTTGGATTCTGCGCCTCCCTCTCTCTCTTCACACCCTCCCCCACCCCAGCTCACACTCTGTCTCTCTCTTTCTCTCAAAATAATTAAATAAGCATATAAAAACCTTTTAAAAAGATTTCTTATCCTGCTTTCATCAAAATGATCACCTGACTGTATGGGATGTTTTTCATAATTGTAGAATGCACAAAAAGGTATTATGTAGTACATCTTTAGAGGTCACCTCATGTAAAAGTTTCGTTTAAAAAGAGCAGCCAAATGTATTTGGTAAAGACTGCTGCTCTTCTGATGATACCAGGAGAAACACAATGAGTTCCAGCTTCATTTTACCTTTTGGGTCTCTCTGGTGCTTCATGTGGTATCATAACACCATAATTTAAGTACTGCCTTGGCTTAAATGTTCCTCATTTATTTTTCAAAAGTAATGCTGTAAAAAACACTTCCAGGAACGTTATAAATCACATGGTACTATACTGAGATACTTAACTAAATCCAGAGGCATTCCTGTTTTTCAAGTAAATACGAATTCTGTCTTGTTTGAATATGTACCCCAAATTCATGCTATAAATTATTTTGCCTTTTGTCACCCACATAAACGCACACACATACACACACATTTCTAGATAAATATTATTTTAGCAATTGACTGTAACTAAATACTTAGGCACTTGAAAAGATTTTTTCTAAACAAATGGATCATATGAATTTCTTTCAAGCCATTAGGTCCACACCATGAATACAGCGCCACGTGGGAAACAGCATTTTGTACACACTTTGCAATGGCAAAATAAATGTGTTTTTAAAATAAAATTGAATACTTTTCATTTTTGAAGATTAATAACAAGTGAATTCTCCATTACTGACAAATAGCCATACAGATTCCGTTTAGAAATAGAGGCCCGACAGCAGATGTAAGTGACTATTTGGATACCTCACATTTAATTATCTGCAGGGGTAGCACATTATTACTCCTGAGAAGAGAGTTCTGAAACAGGTCAATCCCCAGCAGGCACCTGGACGTTATGGGGGTACCAGAGTGTCGCTCCATCACTGAAAAATGTCCTAGGAATATCTGAACACCAGGGGAGAGAGATTTTTTTAATGTGACTTTAAAAAAATCATCTTCTTAAGCTTCCTGATCCTCCTATATCATCATCCCAATGACATGACCAGTTGTCATTTTACTTTCTGTCTACGTAACCTCATGCACAGCTAGGAAATAATGATTTAGGACTTGAAATTCAAAACATAATGGTGTTCCTTTTTTTTTTTTCCATTCCTCATTTTACTCAACACCCCTGCAGAGTTGATGCAAGTACTGAGCTCCCTTTGAAGTCAGCTTGCATCATCTTTGATGGAGTATAAAGCAATAGGAGATACTGACTGTAGTTTTGAGCATCTCAATTCCCATCTCAGATGATGCCGATACATTTGTCATTAAATGCGTGACATGAGTAAATCCTTGGGAGAATTGCCAAGCAGTTAAAATTGGCAGGTATAGACTACATATTTATACTTTTGTAAAAGAATAGGAAAGAAAAGTATCAACCTGTGTTTAAAGCATTTTATCTCATATTGCACTTAGGTTGTTCTTACTGTGGGTGATTTTGTAACAAATTCTTGTACTTGGTTCACTCTTTCTAATACTTGGAATACTTTGTGAAAAGTTATGTTAAACGGATATATTTAGATGCCAAAAACACTTGAGGCTTTGAAGGATGATGTTCTTCTTTGTTTAAGTAATGGTAAAATAAACCAGTTCTGTGGATGAATGCTGGTAGTGTTCGCTTTTTAACACAGTTTGCTCTTGGCAATAATTATAAGCCACAGAGTGAAGATGAGAGTAATTTGGAGATAAAATAGAGCAAGGCATTTGATTGTGAAATTCTGTCCCCCTGTATGGTAGGCACAAGTACAGACCACCCATCTCTTGTTCTTGTCTTCGATAAGGCACAAGGGGAAAATTGCACTCCTCTGCCCCTTTAATGGTGGGTGTCAGCCATAGGACATGTTTTGGCCAATGAAATATGAGCAGAGGAGCTGGGTGAAGCATTTGATGACTTGAACTCTCTTCTTGCTCTTCGTCTGCAGAGTTGCTCACAGAAGTATGTGTGCTACAGGATCAAAGCATGCCGGAATGCCAAGTAAATACGTGGCGTACAGGTGCTGTGGAAAGGGACCAAGGAGAGACCACGGTAGATTTGCCTGCTCAAAACTTTAATTTTGTTGCGTGAAACCATTGGTATTAACGTGCTGCTCGTTAACACAGCACAACCTAGGCTATCCTAACCAATATGTGTATGTGTGTTTGTGTATCTATCTATCTGTCTATGTATCGATCTATAATTAGAAAGAAAGATAATTTTCATAATTACAACAATTCAAAGTGGAAGACACCAAAAATCCATTTGTGAAATATCCTACGTCATTTTTGTGATTCCCATGGGCCTCAGTGCAATATTCTCCATATAGTTCTGTAGTAAATGTCTGAAAGTCTTCTCTAAACACTCACATTCTACTTTTGTTAGGACAATCACATCAATGCCTATTGCCGTATCCCCTTCCAAAAGTGAAACCTTCGAAATCACCTTATTTTTATGACAATGTAGAATAAATCTTGATTGCTGGTGAAGAATTTCAAAGGAGAAGGACCAGCAGGTAACAACTTTATCAGAGCTTTAGAGAGCATAGTTTATTTGAGAGAATGTCTAGTTGATTTGGGTGGCTAGATCACAGGTTACAAGAAGGCTGGGAGTAGAGAGGAGGATTATGGCAGAAAATATGTGTGGCTAATTCTTTCCTGTGTTGCCTTAAGTCTATATATCACAAGATATTACATTCCATTAAGTTCTACAACATTTCCATTAAAAATACAATCTGAATCCTAAGAGGAAAATAGTGACTACCAGAAACATAAGATTCTCAGAAGGCTCAGCAAACTGTATGCTAAATTGCAGACAGACATGTTAGTTTCCTTTGAATCAGTAATTTAAATCTTTCCCCTTATTTTTCCATCTAATTTTCAGTAGGTCACTCTCAAGTCAAAATTTAATTTTATGTGGTTGAAGTGGTAAAGCCAAAATGAAATTGCATGCTGTAGGGGGAAAACTTTAACCTACTTTTAATAGCCCCTTTGAAAGATACTTTGAAGACATGACTTACTCTCATAGTATGTTGACTATCTGAAGAATGAATTATTATATCCTTGTCAAATTTTAAATAGCATGCTGTTAAAAATATTAGTCACACAGGGGGCTGTTTGACAGTAATGTCACAGAAAAGCTCTGGTCTATACGAACAGGCAGAGTCTGCAACTTAATATCATGGTTCCATGGAGCTCTGCCTTCCACGGGCATCCATGGAGGGGTGGGGGTGGGAACCCGCTTCAGGTTTCCTTGGAACATTGGCAGGATTCTGCCAACTGATGCATTTTGCTTGCTGTTCCAGCCAGCTGAGAGGGCTTATGTCTTTCTCCCTTCCGTCCATTCCTGGCAGAGCTTAGACGAGAGCCTAAAAGAAATGGAAAAAGCTATCATTTCAAGCGAGGAAGAGTTTTTTTTTTTTTTTTTTTTTTTTCTTAATACATCCAAGAAATGTGAGTTGAGATCTAGACTAGGGGTTATAAAGAAAATGATCCAAAGAATTTCTTTTAAAAGATAGGTTTCTTTTTTTTTTTTTAAGCCTAAAAAAATAAGATTAGAAACTGGCTTGGATAAGCCCAACTGTGATTAAAAAAATAAATGCTTTATAGTTAAGTCAAGAATTTTTCCCCTTTTTGTTCTTTGACTTTTCCTGCAGGGAAAGGGGCAATCTTTACCTAATCAGAGCAAAGCAAGAATTACTGAGGCAGCGGAAGCATCATGCAGGTGAAGGTCAGGCCAATTTTCCCCAAGTAATGCTGTTTTATCACTCATCGAACAAAGATTGGGGCCTTTCTTGCCTTGATCCTTTGTGCCTTTCCCTATTACTTTAACAGATCTGAACAAACCAGAGGCCCTTCATCCAAAAGTTCCATTTAGCTACATTTATTTCAAATCCTCCAAATTTCACGTTTCAATATTAGAGCAACTTAAGGATGATACAAAATCCACGTGTCAGGCAGGAAGGCAAAGTTACCTAGAAACAGAATTGACACGGGACACGGTGATTGTTTTCATTGGTCCTTTGCCGTTTACTGCTGGCTGCATGTCAGCTCCATTAATTCAGGCACCTTTTGGTTTCAAAGATTTCTGTCTTGTGTGTGTCTACAAAACACGAACGTTGTTGGTGAAACATTGAATTACAAATTGAATGATGTTACTCTTGGCAACCCGGATAGGGGTCAGGCGGAGAAGCCAAGACTATAAAACAAACACTCACCCTAGGGATGTGTGGTGTCCTAAATAAATGTATTCTGCAGTTGCCTCTGAGTAACTGCCACAGAACTGTTAACACTCCTGGTCACATGCTGGTCACGTGCTGGTCACATGCTATGCCCCTTTACCCTCATTAGTAGATGTGGTGTTTTCACAGGGGGCATCAAGATGAGGACATGGGAAGAGTGTCATTATGCAAAGACGAAATTAGGAATTAGTTTAATGTTTTTTTTTAATCATCTCATTTTAAAAAGATAGCGTTTTGATTTAAACGTAGCACCGTGGCACTGCTTCTTCATCTTTCAAGCTTTGTCTTCCCAAATCTAAGGGATTTTAAGTAATCCTGGCTTGTTTATCCAGTCCCTCTCCCTATTTTTCTCCTTTCATTGATCTTTCTTTTTCTCGTATCTTTACGTGCCAATTACTTCTCCCTCCTTTTTTTTTTTTCTCCCTTCCTTTCCAGGAGCCCAGCTAAGGGGATGGTTGCTTTCAACTTGAGGGATCCATCTGGACACTTTTCCCCCTCCCAAAGTGGCTTAAAGTACCTTTTTAAAGCTAAAAATGTCACAGCCTCACAGGAATACTGAAAATGTTACTTTGAGGGTACTCCAATGAATCTCTAAATACTAGTGATCTGAATTCTTTACAGATGAACAGACTAGACACCCTGAGATTAACATTCATATTTAATCTTAAATACTTTTTAGTCATTAGGAAAGATCCAGAATTACTTGGTGGCATTTTACCAGCAAGTTAGTTCCTACTGCTCTCTCTCTCTCTCTCTCTCTCTCTCTCTCTCTGGAAAGAAAAAAAGAATTTAAAAGATCCCCCGTTTTCCCCTGATTTGGGGATATATACTTTCTACCACCCATTTCAAATCATGAACTTTCACAATATATTTGCTTCCCATTCTCCAGAGTTTCATGTATCTTCAAACGGAACAATTTCAAACCACAAGTTTTGTTTTTTTTTTTTTTTTTTCTAATTATCATTAAAAGAATTTAGTGACTTCTATCACAAACATGGCTAAAATAAAAATGCTTACTTGGTAGGTTTTTAGTTGATTCAAGGGGTTTTCAGAAACCAATAATGTATGATTCTCTGTCTGGCACAGTGAGCAACATGACTTTTTTTTTTATCCGCTCAGCCGATGTTTGTATGCTCAGTTAACCAGCCCTTGCATGCTCTGTCTGTTCCAAGGGTTGTGGAAATTTAAATACAGTAAATGCTCTATGACAGTGCTGATGTCGTGGAGCCAATTCATTTCCTTGAGTACAAGATCAGTTCACAATTACTTCGGGGCAGTCCATACAGGGCCTCTTAGTTGGCCATTAATTAGGCAATAGGACATGACAGGCAGTATATTTCTGGGCCATTAAACATATCTCTTGAGAGATTTTTTAAAGCAGGAGGCTAAAGGTCAAGTGACTTCAACCACTTGAGAAGTTCACTGCCAGGACTTTTTTATGACTACCAGAAAATTTAAATAGGAATTATTGAAACTAAGACAAACATGAGGATTTTTTAGCGTATACTTAGGAAATGAGGCCAAAACAAAACTTTAAGAAATGAGTTTATACAATGCCGTGTATTGTACTATGGTTTCCCATATATCATGTCATTTAATTTTCCCAATGACCTTGTGATGTGTCCATTATCTCTATTATACAGCTGAGGCATGTGAGGCTCAGAGCAATTTTATGGCTAAAATGCTCTGTGTTATGTTTTGGAATTCTGAAATTAAATATTATTGGATTATAAACTCTTGAATTATCCAGTCTTAAAGCATTGTTCTCCCCAAACCAAACTCCACCTTCTTCTGATGAGAGCAAAGATCTTTTTAGAAAACATGACTATCCCATGGGCTAGTAGAAAACCACTTCTTTAGACTTCAAGGCTCCTTTAGTGAGTCTTGCAAAAATTAATAACAGAGTTTATTAAATAATTATTAATCCAATAAGTCAAAGAATAAATATAATGGTAGACATGTTAGGCAAACCATCTGGAAGAAATTTTTGAGCTTCACTGGGCAATATTTGAAATGTGTCTAAAAACTGACCCACCATGCTGAGACTCTTTCTTGATAACATCATCCTATTCAAGTACCTTATTTCATCTCCCCTGGCCCAGACATTTGTCCACATCTGTCTGCTAGGTGTCACGCTCAACTCCACTCTTGCTGTATGTATAGACACATTCTAATGATTTCTTATTGTGAAATGAACGTGGTCAGCTCTCTTTTGGGGTCAATTGTTTAATTTTCCCTAAGTTATTCCTGACCCCTCACTCAGCACTCGGTATACCTTGAACTTAGCCACTCAAGTCTAGCAAACTCTCTTGACTTTTTCCTACTCTACTGATTCTCACCTTTACCTGCTTGTTGTTTTCAGTAGAGATACCCAGATAAGCAGGTTTCATTGAAATCACCTGATTTCATTTTTTATCCCAAGTGCATGTCATGGTATCAGACATAAATGCTCAATAATTGTTTTCTTTGCTAAATTGATGGATGAATTATTTTACAGATTTAAAATTTTCAAACCATAACTAAATATTAATCAGGACAGAATGTTATTTGATATCTGATTTGATTTTTTTTTTATCCAGGCTTTTTTTTTATAGCTTCCCAAACTCACTTTCACTTAAAAAACAAACAAAAGAAATAGCTTATTTTATTCAAATTTCCCCAAATGCATACTCAATATATTGTTTCTAAATGTATATCACCCTTTATATAATGGTTTTATTATTTCATCTTTATTTTTATAGTTTTTTCATCTTGTCTTTATATAGTTCTTCAGCAGAAGCCAGAGTCCTATGTTGCCTAGTTAGGAGCCTCTGACCTACTATTCTGATTAAGTTTCTTCTCAATATTTTTGACCAACATCTGCCTTCTAAATGAAAGGCTTTTGGTCATTTCAATCACTCACTGATAGGGTGAGACTACATTGTTACCCATAACCATATGACCTAATTTAGAATCAGTCTCGGCATCCAAACTTGCATTTCTAATCAAATTTACAATCCGCCTTTGAGCTTCTTCTGGAGTCATGGTCAGTTTGCCTGTCAACATGTTAATGCCGATATACTAGTGGATGTGAAAAAAAGTCTTAAATACGAAGAGATGAGCATTTTCAATGAAATCCTCAAGACAAGCCACCAAGAAGTCATTCACAAGTACCGAATCACATTCCCTCGGCTTTTTCTGAACCCCATCAAAGTTGTAGTTAACATATAAGCATTCAACAAATTCTGTAATTGGGTCTGTGTCTGTATATGTGTAAGACTCCTGCTGAACGACTTTAACCAGATCTTTTAGCACCTGCTGGCATTTTTGAACATTTTTGTTTGTTATGACAACTGTAGTCAAATATGTGGACAAATGGTCTGAATTGCATTAAGATAGTGTGACTGGTAAAGGAAGAGATCGATCATGTTATCACACCTTTTGGGGTGGTCGAAGGCAACACATAAAGACCAGTGGATGAGCCATGTTCATTACTGAAGAGACCAAAATTAAGATCTCACAAAATTATCAATGATCTCTTTTAAGCATGTAAGACCTTCCATAGCTGCATCCCAATTCTGCATTAAGATT
This sequence comes from Leopardus geoffroyi, assembly GCF_018350155.1. Lineage (NCBI taxonomy): Eukaryota > Metazoa > Chordata > Mammalia > Carnivora > Felidae > Leopardus > Leopardus geoffroyi. The sequence continues at coordinate 116,477,446 of NC_059333.1, read as the reverse complement.
TCAGAGGCCAGTTTTCTGCCATAATGAACTCAAAGCATTTCTGTGTTTGCTGAAACCAATACTCTAAAGAAGTAAAGATGTTCTGCTGCTCCAGAGTAATTCCCACATGCATTTGGAATTCTGCATATTTAGAATGTATCTAAATATACTTGCCATGCGTGTCCATCAGTTGGTCGAGCAGCATTTGACCATCTCTGGTTGACAGCATTTGCCTTGTAGTTTCTGGATCTTCCAACATCTTCAAAATCGGTTTAGTTTCTCCCTGAAGCTGTTTCAGCTGTGCAACAACTGTGGTCCTTTTTTTCTGTCAAAGCATGTGGAATATCATCAGAAGAAAGATTTTTGTATACATCCATACGAAAGTCTGTCATGTTGGCAACATTAAGAAGATCCTATTTCCTTTGTAATAATTCTTTTTCATTATTTATCTCTCCCATGGACAGAAACTTGAGCAACAGAAAGACTAGATGTGGATCCAAAAAGTGTGCAATGCAAGTAGTCTAGTTGTACTCTGCCCTCTTGCCAAGGAAAAAGCCACTTTGACTTTTAATACACCCAGAGCATTAAATATATTTTCTTTGCCTTCATGAGAAGTTTTTATTTATTTATTTTTAAAAAAATTTTTTTTCCAACGTTTATTTATTTTTGGGACAGAGAGAGACAGAGCATGAACGGGGGAGGGGCAGAGAGAGAGGGAGACACAGAATCGGAAACAGGCTCCAGGCTCTGAGCCATCAGCCCAGAGCCTGACGCGGGGCTCGAACTCACGGACCGCGAGATCGTGACCTGGCTGAAGTCGGACGCTTAACCGACTGCGCCACCCAGGCGCCCCTTCATGAGAAGTTTCTCCTGTCAGCTTCCATGACGCACCACTCACCTCATTTTTCTTCTGTCGAATGACTTCATTCATTCATTCATTTATTCATTTATTTATCGGCTATGCGTCTTCTACTTCTTATGTTATCAAGATTCTACTTTTATCAGGATTCAGTAGCTTTATACTTGGTTAAAATTGTTTCCAGATTCTGACCCTACATTATTGCTCAGTCTGTTTTCAAAATTGTACGATTTTGTTGTGTGTATGTGTGTGTGTGTGTGTGTGTGTGTGTGTGTGTACCTCTGGATATACTCCAGGTCAGAATTGAGTGAGTCAAAAGTTGTTATGCAAAAGACATTTGAAACCAAAAGAATGTCCTTTGGTCACCCTCTTGGTCAAACTCGTAAGAAATCCACATGGTTTTCTTTTGTCTCCACTGGCTAAAATCAGAGGAAATCCCTGTACATTTTTTTTTTTTTCATTTAAATCTAGGCCAGTTCGATTAAACAACAATCAAGGTTTTCTTGAGTTTTCAAGAGGGGGTTGCAACATTGAAGGGAAGGGAATAGCTATTGCCATAGGATATGAGCTTGTGAAGATGTGTGCAACCTTGCAGGTGCTGACAGCCTTCCCGTGGAACCAAGAGGGGTGCTTGCCTGAGAGAGGAGCCAGCTTAAAGAGAAGACCCCATGAGAGGTAGGGAAAAGCAGGCTGACTTCTGATGTCATCCTTCAAACTTCTGGATCCAGCTTTGCTCCCAAACCAGTTCTTTTTATTACTCATGAAAACCAACAACCATTCTTTCTACATCTTTTCTTTAAATCAGTTGGGTGTTTAAATTTTGTTTCATTATTTTTTGTCATTTGAAGCCAGTATAATAAAGATAAGGTTCATAAAATTCTGGGTGTAGGGGTTCCTGGGTGGCTCAGTCAGTTAAGCGTATGACTTCAGCCCAGGTCATGATCTCACAGTTCGTGAGTTCAAGCCCCATGTCAGGCTCTGTGCTGACAGCTCAGAGCCAAGAGCCTGTTTCAGATTCTGTGTCTCCCTCTCTCTCTGCCCCTTCCGTGCTCACACTTTGTCTATCTCTCTCTCTCAAAAATAAACATTGAAAAATTAAAAAAAAAATAAATTACTTTCTCCAAAGTCTATTACTTGAAATATTCACCCAGTGCTCAGATTTATTCTGTAAGAAAGAAATCCTGTTTTTGCAAGGACTGTTCATATGTTGGGTCACTCATATTTTGGACTCTCTGCCCAAATTTGCAATTATTTCCATTCCAGTAGGTCCTAGAGAAGTACAAATAATGAAACTGGTGAGGAAGGAAGTATTTTCAAAATTCAGTATTATTCTGAATAATGATGTTGTCAGGAGAGTGATATAAATGATCACAAATATGTGGAACCAAATAAGGCTAGCTCTCCATATATAAATTTATGGTAGAAGCAGATTTCTAACCATTTCCTCAGAGTTCTTTCATAAGGTGGATTAGATAGAATGTTTACCACATGACTTTTTCATGGTTTCACTGGTAAGGAAGATTTTCAGCCGTCAAGTTATGGTGTCATGTAAAATTTACTCAACGAAGTCTTCTTGTGGAAATCTCAAGCAAAATAGTCTTTACTGAGGAACTGTTTGAGTGCTACTTCCTGTTGAAATGGAGTTCCGTGGAAAGCATGCATTTTGAGGTCCACCATTGAGGCCAAACTTCAAGGTGTATTTTGTTCATCTTTTCTAGGCATCTGACGTCTGCACAAATATTAAGCTTTTATCCTTAGAATGCTTTTTCAGGCCATTTCCAGGAAGACCTGATCTGCTATATTACTGCAGATGGCTGTCTCTAATACACCAATAGTTATTAAAGGCTCAAATCATGGGTTCTTAGATTTCCTCCACATTTTTTCCTTTTTTTATTTGTAAAAGGCTTCTATAGGAATTACTGTACATGCACAAAAAGGCCCCATTTAGAAAATAGTTTGTGAATCCCCATTCTGTACAGTAATGGTCCATATAACTGTATTAAGTCAGCACCTTTAATAGGGAGAGTGCCTTTTTAGTTTGTGAGAAATCTGCCCCTGCTGAGATTTGAACCAGGTACCCTTGGATCTAAAAGCATGTGCTTTACTCTTTAGATAAAGTGAAATCTTCTTAAAAGTGGGGGGAGGGGGAGAGAGATGGGAGTTCTCTTTGACTTTGGAGCCATTTCTTTGACAATTTTATTTTTCTTTCTGAGTTACTTTCTCAGTCTCTTCCCTCCATCCTTTGTTTTATCTGTTCTGGGGTCTTTTTTTTTTTATTTGATCATTTGGCTGGTGTTGACCTTTAAAAATATGAATATGACCCTCTGAATCTAAGACCCACATTTAATATCTAATGAAAGCAATGTTGTTAAACCAAATAATCTTATACATGCCGGGTCCTAGACTTGGGCTACAGAATCTCTAATATTCTCCCACCTCTAAGAATTCATGAGTGTAAGTTATTTGTGTCAAGTTAAAAATGGAAACTTTTTTTTCCCCTGTGGAAGAAAAATGATCATGTGGTCCTTTGAATTTGCTACTTTCTGTGTATTGCCTGATGGTGGTCATTTTGCCAACAAGGCTTCTGGAATCCTCTTCTTACAAATATATTTTAGTAATAAAAGAAAAGTTTGATTTTCTATATTTCCTAAGTTTCATTATATATGCAACTAGCCAAAGTCTAGTGTCATGTAACATTCCTTCATCCCTTGCAAATCTCATCATATTCAATAAGGTTTAATGAGAGCATTATAGATACTTGTGAGCTCTGAGAAGATGAGCTTGTTTTATTCTCAAAACAAAATTGTGTTCCAAGTGCTTTTTAAAGTAAAATAGAGTGTGGGGATTTCTAATAAACAGATCAGATGGGATAATAGGCTGTAATAAAGTAACCGAAGTGATGTTTCCTCTTCCTTTGTCATAGCAGAGTTCCACTTAGATTACCATAGCCACAGGAAACCAAGGTTTAGATTCTTAGTTGCCATTGTTGCATCATTAAACACTTCTTAAATGCTCACAAAATGCCAGGTGCTTTATGGAACATATAAAGACTAGGTCTTGCATAGTTTATTCAAGGATGACATTGGACACATTGTAATTACTCCCACTGGAGCCATATGTATAACAAAAAAGGATTTGGGTACAAGAAAGAAAATTTAGCAAGGCATATTTTCTTTTTGTTGCCATGCCAGCCCTAACTGCTCACTCATAACTCTCTGAGGTCAAACTGGCAACAATCCAGATCTGGATTTGGTAATTTATTCAAGGTCAGAATATGGTAAAATTTGTTATTTAATAGGATCTTCGAAGAAAACAGTGAAACTTGGGTGGATTCTTTCTTGGATAGTCAACTGCAGTCCTGCCCTAAATTCTTGGAGTCACCCTGTATTTGTCCTAGAATAAAGTCCCAAGCAATAGCTAGGACCTTGATGTTCAAAGTTGACCCAAAATCAGGCTGAGCCCATTGGAAAGTTTTGTATTAGAGATTAGTACCAGTTCTAGTACACTAGATTGGGAGACAAAATATAAAAAGAAATGTTGTTTAATTACCCAGAGTCTCTTTAGTGTCAGACCCAGTTGACTGCACAACACATATGAGAATGACAAATGGTCAGAGAAGTGCTTGCAATATAAAAATCACTCAATGAATATTTGTGAAAGAAAGGAATTTCTAAGAATTGTGGTAAGAAAATATCAGTCATGATCCCTTGCCACAAGAAAATGAAATTAAAGTTTGTAAACCAATTAGATTGGTAATTGTGAGGTGCGGGATCTGAATTTCTAGTTTTCGGACCTCACCTTTTACATGCTATTAAATGTCAAAAATAGTTTTTCTTTCAGGGTCAACATGGACATCATTAAGTTTTAGGGGCAATAAGAAGGTTTCACTTAACACCACCCCCCGCCCCCCACCACCAACTGATTTCTTCCCTCTCAACTGTTTTCTAAAAGCAAAAAAAAAAAAAAAAAAAGGAGCGAGTTCACAATTTCAGTAATAAAAGGTTTCAATGCTTTATTTCACTAATTGGGAAAGTTAAGATGAAAAGGTTTGCCAGAAAGGTTTCTTTCTTGTTTCTCTGGGACCTGGATATTAGAAAGTGGGAGGGCACTGGATACTTAAAGGAAATAAAATAAATATCATGGAAATGTTTTAAGACTATAGAAAGGAAACATTAAATTTTACACTTCTTGCTTCTGCTTGAAAAAGAAGATGTAAAAGTTGTGTATGGCTATTTCAAACAATCATGAGCACTCCAGTTAAGAATTTTGTCATTTTTTTTTTTTAATTTTTTTTTTTTTCAACGTTTATTTATTTTTGGGACAGAGAGAGACAGAGCATGAACGGGGGAGGGGCAGAGAGAGAGGGAGACACAGAATTGGAAACAGGCTCCAGGCTCTGAGCCATCAGCCCAGAGCCCGACGCGGGGCTCGAACTCACAGACCGCGAGATCGTGACCTGGCTGAAGTCGGACGCTTAACCGACTGCGCCACCCAGGCGCCCCTTGTCATTTTTTTTAAAATTTTTTTTTTCAACGTTTATTTTATTTTTGGGACAGAGAGAGACAGAGCATGAACGGGGGAGGGGCAGAGAGAGAGGGAGACACAGAATCAGAAACAGGCTCCAGGCTCTGAGCCATCAGCCCAGAGCCCGACGCGGGGCTCGAACTCCCGGACCGCGAGATCGTGACCTGGCTGAAGTCGGACGCTTAACCAACTGCGCCACCCAGGCGCCCCTGAATTTTGTCATTTTTTATATGAGTGCATTTGCCTGTTTTGTAGCATATCAAGGAGCACAATTTTCTCCAGGCAGTGGTTACTATTTCCCCAAATGTGACTAAGGTGATCAATACCTTTTTTTCCCCCACCTTAAATTCTTTATTAAGGAAGCATAATTATCAGTAAACATGGTCTACGGAAAGATAGGGAGATGTGAAATTGCTCTTAAAGGTGTATGAATGATTGCCTTCCACTGTGTATTCCTTTGATTAATCAGCCTGTCATCTCCTGCAGCGTAACTAGCACCTTGAAAGAGGGAGAACCCACAGGGTGCAGCCAGAATTCAACTCTGCCTTCCTTCTCCCTACTCCTTCCACTCCCTGCCCTCCTCACCTTAATCCTTCAAACCTCTTCTCCAGCCTTGTTCTTCTCTGCTCCTTGGATGAAATTTCAAGCAAGTACCGTTACTTTCCCTGGACATCCTTAGGTAGTAAGTCCTCTAGTCAGTTTGGGTAAAATCAAGGACTCACAGGCATTATGAAAAGGTCCCATTCATGGTAACATTAAATATGACATGAATTTCACATAAAGTCAAAGTCCTTTCTCCTTGCCAGCTTGGTATTGCTTTAGGCATCGGGCAAGAAGAGGAAGAACGTGGCCGGCTCCGTCTTTGTTACTTATCCCTAACACCGCCCTCCTGTATCTGCTCCCCTTGCTAGCTGAGGTTTCTAATCCTTCTTACAGATGGAGTGAGGAAAAGGAGAAGCTAGACATAGTAAAGACCTTATTTGACAATATTAACTTAATCCAACGATGTTGTTCTTAGGAAGGACACCCTAGATTCCTAATTCTGATTCTCCCAGGGCGTAATTTTATGGATTATTTCGAGAATACCTTGTTGAGATGCTCTGGTTGCAATGATCTCACATGGTGAGGTTTCCATTTGGCTAGCTGCTAACAACTGCCATCCTCAGAGCGTGGGCGGTCCATGGCACACAGACTCTCACTGAAGAGGCTCTGCTGTCACGCCAGGCATCTCACTTGGGAAAGTCCTTTTCAGGCTGGCTTGAGTCTGACTCCCTTTCACATGGTCCACGTTTGGCCCATGGGAAACTTGTGCCTTCGTTTCTGCCAAATGAAGATGGAAATTGCCATTTCTCTCAATGTCATCATTTGTCTTTGCTCACCAGCTGCACAGATATTTCCAGTCATAGGCTTTAGCTTTTTACTTTCCCATGTGCAGGTCAAATGCCATCTGATACAAGAAGACACATTGTTAGCTCTATGAAAGTGGTCCCTTCTATCCCGATCCCTTCGTTATGGGCAAGGGAAAATTCAATAATTTTCCCCAGAGAAATTCTTTTTCCAGAAACAGTCATTTTTCTTGGCCTCTCCAACCTGTAAATATCCTCAAGGACAGTGTTAAATTCAGAGTTAGAAGATGGGTTCTTCACCACCTTCTTTTGTAGGTCTTGCGTGGTCTAGTCCCCCATTCTGGAGTTCTCAGCACGCATAATGTTTAGTCTCTACGTTTGGGGTCTCAGCTAAAGCTAAGAAAGAAAGATTTTTACTTTAACATCCTTTTCTGATGGTTGGTAATTAACTTGCCCTTCTTTTCTTACTGGAGACATCCATCTACTACAAAACTGTAGCTCCTGCCTCTCTGAGCTTAGAAACATTTAGGGGAAAGGACGAGGCCAATTAGGTGAGGAAATGTTACCAAATATACTCCACCTCCATTTATTCATATTTACAGATGAAGACTCTCCTCCATTGAGATGATATTAAACCACATTGTTTGTTCTTCATCCAATTTCACATAAATTCATAGACAAAGACCATGCCCATCTCCAGCCCTGGGTTTCTGTGTCTGATCTTTGCCCAGGCAGAGGTCATGCCTTGTGTCTGGCCTAAGTGTGAGTACACAATACACAACAGTATATTCCCATATATTGTTAATCTCTAACTAAACCATATACTGTGGGACAGTAGTGGTGCCTCACTTCTCCTTTTGGTTAATTTAACCCAATTGGAACTTTGTTTGTTATCTCTTCTGCTTCCACCAGGGAACATTAGTTGTACAATAATTAATTGCTACAAATTCATCCTTTAATCCATTCAACAATCCTTTAATTTCATTTCTGAGGGATGTTAGTGACTTATAGATAAATAAAAAGAAATAACACAACTACAAAAATTTAATGTAGTATATAACCTATAGAGTGTTTTTAATATATTCAAGGGAAAATGCTGTGAATATTAAAAGGAAAGAGATTCACTTTAGTTGAGAGTGGTGAGACCCTAGGGAGGACTTCTGAGAAGGAATTTTATTTCATTGGGGCCTTGAAAATAAAGCAGCAGATTGCAATGGATGTGTTATGCAGGATTGAGAAAACAGCATGGATACAGTTAAAATATTGGGGCCTGTTTTCAGTAAAATCTTCTCATTGTATGTCATATACAAAGGGAAAAATCTAAAAAGGAAGACTTCTGCCAGACTTGGGAGAACCATAAATGTCAACATCAGAGAGACTGGACTTTATTCAATCAGGAGAGTGTATGAAGGATGGTGTTGAAATTTCTGAGGAAGAGAATTAATTGGGGCAGTCATTTAACAAGGTTAAATAGGTAGCAGAAAAAAAAACCTAATAAGTAGAATGCCTGGAAATGGAAAACAGAAAGTGAACATGAATTTATGACAAGGATCTAATCAAGAAGCAATGGATTCATGAATGAGGGAGTATGGTGGGAAGGAACGAGGGAATATGGGAGCTCTGTCCGTGGTAGAATGAACAAGACCTGACTACTGACTGGACGTGAGATTAGAAAAGAAGGCTAGTCAGTATGACTTCAGGGTTTATAGTGTGACCTATAGTAATCAGTATGACTTCAGGGCTTAATTGCCAGAGGTGCAATTAAGCAAAATTCAGGAGAAAACCTTCCAGTACAAGAAACAATTGATAACAGGGGCACCTGGCTGGCTCATTCAGAAGAATCTCTTGATCTCTTGATCTCTTGATCAAGCGACTCTTGATTTCGGGGTTGTGGGTTTGAGCCCCATGTTTTGTTTTGTTTTGTTTAATTTTAGTTGGTAGTGTACAGTGCAGTATAGGTTTCAGGAGTAGAATTCTGTGATTCATCCCTTTACATACAACACTCAGTGCTTATCACAACAAGTGCCCTCCTTAATGCCAATCACCCAGTTAGCCCATCCCTTGCCCACCTCTCTCCATCAACGCTCAGTTTGTTCTCTATCATTAAGAATCTTTTGTGGTTTGGGGTGCCTGGGTGGCTGAGTCGGTTGGGCGTCCGACTTCGGCTCAGGTCATGATCTCACAGTCCGTGAGTTTGAGCCCCATGTCGGGCTCTGTGCTGACAGCTCAGAGCCTGGAGCCTGCTTCAGATTCTGTGTCTCCCTCTCTCTCTGACCCTCTCCCATTCATGCTCTGTCTTTCTCTGTCTCAAAAATAAATAAAGATTAAAAAAAAATTTTTTTTAAAAGAATCTTTTGTGGTTTGTTTCCCTCTCTTTTCTTTCCCCCCTCCTTCCCATATGTTCCTCTGTTTTGTTTCTTAGGTTCCACATGTGAGTGAAATCATATGGTGTCTTTCTCTGACTGACTTATTTCACTTAGCATACTATCTTCTAGCTCCATCCACATTGTTGCAAATAGCAAGATTTCATTCGTTTTGATGGCTGAATAAAACTCCATCTTTTTTTAATCCATTCATTAGTTGATGGCTATTTGTTGAGCCCCATGTTGGGTGTAGAGATTACTTAAAAAAAGAGCTGATGACATAAAGTCAAGTGCTATATGACCTTCAGAGAGGAGAGCAATCAGATGTTGGAATAGTTGAAGAAAGACTTCATTGGAAGCTTTGAAAATTGAACAAGAATTCCTAGTGAAAATGTGAGATAAACAAAGAAGTGCATGAAGGACTCTGGCTCCTTCCAATTTGTCATTAGGTTTTCTAATAAAAATGTGTTACAACAGATTATTCTGTCCTTTAGATAGGACCCAAGTTGATCAAGGATAGAAATAATAGATTTAGATTCACTTAAGATGATATTCAAGGTAGCTCACTCTTGGAAGGAACAGACTTCTTTTAATCTCATGTTTTTCTTCTTCAATTTATTTTTTAAGTTAACAAACAGTAAGTTTCACTATTTTTGGTGAACAGTTCTAAGAGTATTGAAAAATTCAGAAAGTCAGGTAGCCACCACTAAAATCAATATATGGAACGTTTTCATTCATCCCAAAATATGTTCTCTTGCTGTCCCTTTGTAGCCAGCCCCTTCCCCTACATTTAACCCTTTTGCCATGACAGATCTGTTCTCTTTCCCTACAGTTTTTCCATTTCCAGAAAGTTGTGGTAGGGAACACAATTTTAAGACGGCATTTAACCCTGACCATAACAACTCCCATAATTATGCTACATGATATGGGTGGGTCTAACATAATCACATAGGTTCTTTAAAAGCAGAGAATTTTTGCCAGCTGATAACAGAAAAGGAATCAGAGATTCGAAGCAGAGATTTGAAGCCTCCTCTGATAACGATGGCCATATGGACAGAACCTGAACATGGCCCCTAGAAGTTGAAAGCAATCCCTGATGGACAGGCAGCAGGGAAATAAGCACCTGAGTACTACAATCATTAGGACTTGAATTCTGCCAACAATTTGAATGAGCTTGGAAGTTGCTTCTTGCCTTGAACCTCTAGGTAAGAGCCCAGCCCAACTGATACCTTGAGTATCAGCCTGATCTGACTGCTGATATACAGAAGCGTGACCTAATAAAGGGAGGCTGTTTTAAGCTGCTGAGTTTGTGGTAATTTGTTATGCAGAGATAGAAACTTAATTGTCATATAAATGAAATAATAGAAGGTGTAGCCTTTTACAACTGGCTTCTTTCATTCAACATGTTGCATTTGAGATTCATTCATTTTGTTATAGGGATCACTGAGTTCCACTGAATGGATTATCTCAATTTGTTTATCCATTTGCAACCTGGAGGACATTCGGGTTGCTTCTAGTTTTTGAGGATCTGAGAAAGTTTGCTCCAATCATTAGCACACAGGTTTTGTGTGAAAATACGTTTTCGTTTCTCTTGTGTAGCTATCTACGAATGGGATCTCTGCATTGCATCATAAATATATGTTAAAATTTTTAGCAACAAACTTTTCTGAAATGGTTGTTCCATTTGCCTTTCAACCAGCAATATGTAGGAGTCCCAGTAGGTATTGAGGTATTTAGCCATGCCAATAGGTGTATAGGAATATATCATTTTGAATGTGATTTTAAATTCTTTTACCACAAACATTAGAGGTTCTGCACAAATTATCATTTTAATAAAATTGTGATGCAAATATAATAAGGTCTTAGCATCTTCAGTGGTAAGTCACATTCTGAAAATATGTCATCGGTAAAGACCAAAGTTTTTCAGATAGTAGTTTTCCACTAAGATACAAGGGAAGTGACTTGACCAGAGATTATCAACATTTAGCGATATCAGCTACTGACTATGTTCCAGGCATGTTGCTAGGTGCTAGAGATAAAAGATGAGTAATACATGCCCCGCCCTCAAGAAGCCCATGCTATCTGAGGAAACAGACACATAATGTGTAATTATAATATAGTCTAGTAGGGGCGCCTGGGTGGCACAGTTGGTTAAGCGTCCGACTTCAGCCAGGTCACGATCTCGCGGTCCGGGAGTTCGAGCCCCGCGTCGGGCTCTGGGCTGATGGCTCAGAGCCTGGAGCCTGTTTCCAATTCTGTGTCTCCCTCTCTCTCTGCCCCTCCCCCGTTCATGCTCTGTCTCTCTCTGTCCCAAAAATAAATAAACGGAAAAAAAAATTTTTTTAAATAAAAAAAAAATATATAGTCTAGTAGTTGTCATGATTCATGTATTATTAGGTCAGTCCTACTAGGTCACAGGTGAGGGAGCAGTGAATTTTGCTTGAGGGTGCAGGCTAGTGAGGCGATAAAATTGGACTGTAGGTATACAATGCCTAAGACTGAAGACTTATTAGCAGTCAATATTAGCAGTGAAGATTTACATGATTTACATGAAGATTTACAGTTGTGTGCAATTGGAGTCACTTTGAACAAAGTTTAAGAATTGAGAGATGTTTTCTCTCAAATTCTTTCAGATTTTTGGAATCTTCCCAAATAACTGTGTTGGATGTATAATTAAGGATACTATATAACATGATTTTGTGCATTCCCACAGGAGAGATTCTCATTCTCACAGATGCATGTTCATCTGGGCAAGTATGAAAAAATTCAGTGCTTTGGATTTTTGTTTGAGGGTCACCAATAAACATATTAAACAGGATTTCTTGGCAGAATCTTTCTCACTTTGATGTTGTCTTTGTTTTGAAGTTAGTCAATCATTTATGCAGTGTGTGTTTGTGTGTGTGTGTGTGTGTGTGTGTGTGTGTATCAGTAAAACAGTTAGATGGGAATCCTTAGAAATAAGGCTTCACCAAGGCCAACCAGGCCAACCATGTGCTTGTAAGTGGCTACCTCTGCTAGTGATACGATCTTTGAATTTCATATTCAAGATTAATTTATCTAGCGGTGCTTGGGTGACTCAGTCGGTTGAGCGACTGACTCTTGATTTCAGCTCAGGTCATGATCCCAGGGTCATGAGATTGAGCTCCGCATCTGCTAGGCGTGGAGCTTGCTTAAGATTCTCTCTCTCTCCCTCTCTCTCTCTGTCTCTCTCTCTGCTTTTCTCCCCACTTGCATGTATGCTCTCTCTCTAAAATAAAAACTAAAAAAAGAATTAAAAAAGAATAATTTACCTGTATTCTAACATGGATAGTACAGTGTATCTTAAAGGCAATAAAAGGGGCATTTGTAGTTCTGTTTTTCTAGTACAGCCAGTATCTCCCATATCCACGGCCAAAGCCCATGTGGCAGGACTATACGTGCGAAGATAAACTGAGAGGAAACAAACTGGTGTCAAACAAATTAGGGATTGCACATAATTGAGTAAATGTAGGGTTAATGATCCAATCATCGTAAAATCGTTGTAAAAAACATTTCTCATATGTGACGCCTGAGTTCTAAGGAAACCATTTGGACACTGTGAGTTTTATTTGATTTTACATTTCAGAAGAGTTTTCACTGAGGTAACATTTACTTTTGAGGTATGTAATCTAGGCTCAGCAGGTTGTAATGCTAGAGCCTTTGATGTTGGCCAAGTTTGTTTATGAACTGTGTCAGAGAAGGCAATCCAATATCTTCCACAAAAATTTGGAAACAAACACAGGACCTCTTTTTCTATTCTATTCATAACAGTGTCCTTGCTGCCCGAATGCGACCACAGACCTGTTAGAAATGGAAACAAGATTGTCTCTGTGCGCCAGAGAGAATGTGATTGGTGATATCAAAAGCCAGTGCATTTTAGATGATTGTAAAATGTGCTGTTACGGGTGCCATAGCCTCAAGCATCGCTAAAGCTGCCCGAAGCAACACATAGACACCGAGTCTACAGAATATGAGTGATTTGTGCGCATCGTCATATTTTGAAAACATTAAATATGTTTTCCTTTGTTTGTGTTTGACTTTTTGCAACCTGTCAGCTTGAGCTAGGGTTTGTGAGGGCTACTGAGACACCATATTGCAGTTTTTGAGAGCTCTGCCTTTGATGGCTTGTAATAAACCACATAGGATATTCCCATTGGGGGGAAAGAAGTTGTAAACTGTCAGGGATATTACAATTTACATGATTTGGAGCTTGGGGATCTCTTGTTTAGATTTTTAACTCCAGCTAATCACAGATTTTTCTGTTTTGAAAACAGCGATTTGAATGTAAACCAACTCAAAAAAGCAAAATAAGGCAATTTCAACAAGCTAATTAATTTCCTTAAAAAAGAAAGAAATTTCACATGTTCTGAATTTTTTTTTTTTTGGAGGATGGCTCCAGAACATAAACTTCATTTATGGAATCATTCAAAACCAGTTCTATTGGTAAACAAACATAAGGTAGAACTCAAGTGCCTGTGTCTAAGGATGACATCTAGCCAGGTAACACTGTGAAAATATATTAACACTCATTCAGAAGAAGCAATTAGGAAGTGTCAGATAAAAACGCTAAAAATAAAAATAAATTAAAAGAAACACCTTTACTACAGACGGGAAAAGGATTTTCATTTTCATAAAACTATTAATTTAGAATTTTAAATGAAATATTTATCATCTCTCTTATGTTCAAAGCAGACAGAATAATAGCAGATCTCAAGCTTTGTTTAATTTGTTTTTCCTTCCAAACAAAAATATTCTTCTTGACTTTTCTACAAATGCCACCATCTTGTCGGAATTACTTTCAAAGGGAGATGTATGGTAAATAAACCAGATGCATAATCCCTTTGGTATCTTGTAAAAGTAAATGTTACCTGTCTATAAATAAATACTCCTTGAATTTATATTAACAGAAGTAGAAATGTTTACTTGTGGACATTTAAGAAGAATATCTATTGATCTAAGTTCAAAAAATCTTTGGGGGCACTTAGGTGGCTCAGTAGGTGAAGCGTCCAACTTTGGCTCAGGTCTTGATCTCAGGGTTCCTGAGTTCAAGCCCTGCATTGGGTTCCGTGATGATGATGCGGAGCCTGCTTGGGATTCCTTCTCTTTCCCTCTCTCTCTCTGCCACATCCCTGAATGCACTAGTGCGTGCATTCTCTCTCTCAAAATAAATTCATAAACTTAAAAAAATGCCTATAAAAAATCTTTGTACATGTCTTTTGTTCAATTTATGAACAGGCTATATTGTGTTTAAACCAAGTGTTAGCCATCACTGTTGAGATGGGAAACCTTTTACTACTCATTAGTTTAACAAGTATTTTCAAGGACCAGAGTCAACCATTTTCCCCATCCCACTGTTACTCTTCCATTGAGCGCCGCCATCATTTCTCACCTGAGTCATTGCAGTAGGCTCTCAGTAGATCTCCCTGATTCTGCCCTTGTATTAGTGATCTCATGGCTCTTTTCTGTGTCAAATCTCCCAGTCGTTTCCCATTGCACTAAGAGTAAAAGCCAAAGCCCTTGATTGGCCTCCAAGACTCTAAATTATCTGTTCCCATCTTCTACCCCCACTTTTCCTCTCTCATTGCATCTCCCACCTCTTTCCCCCCTGGCTCATGCTGTTTCAGATGCTTAACAAATTAAACCATTCCCAGAGAACTCCAGGTGCACTTCTGCTTCAGGATATTTGCCATTGCTGTTTCCTCTGCTTAGAAAGCTCTTCCCAGCTATCTACAAGACTCACTTTCTTGCTTCCTTCACGTTTTGACTCAAATGTCACTTTCTCAGTGAGGACTTCCTTCCCCATCCTGATAGTGGCACCTTCGCACTCCCCACAAATGTGCACATCCTATCTGTCTTGCTCTGCTTGATTATTTATCTTCTTTAATGCTTAACCACTATCTAATAGACTATCTATTTTACTTATTAATCTTATGTATTGTGGGTGTCTCTCACTAGAATATAAAATTCATGAGGGCAATTACCATCGCTTTATTTATTTATTTATTTATTTATTTATTTATCCCTAGCATCTGGAACAGTTCCTGACACAAAATATGATACTCTGGGCAGGACGTATTGCAAGTGTTAGGGTCCAAGAAGTGATAAGTTCCACTCTCATGACAAGAGCTTTCTAATAAGAATAACATAATAAACAGGTAAATTAGATAGCATCAGATTAGGTATAGGTGCTACAAAGAATAAATATTGCCATTAAACAGCAAGGCTTTATTTCTCAAGTGTGGTTAGTCGGCATGTGGCTTTTAAAGAACATAAGATAGTTACTTACTATATACCTGGGGACACAACACTCACTAATATTAAGCAACACGTAATAAAAGATGGCACTTCAGTAAGGAGATACAAACTACAATGTGAACCTTAATAATCAGCACTGGTGAACGTGGAGGAGTGATGACTGGAAACCGTCTGGGCAAAGTGAGAATGAGCACTGTATGCGAAAGGAATAAGGAAGATTGATGACTGGGGTTTTGTAGTATGGAGAGGGGAGCTCGGGATGTAGAACGCTTGCTTTGAAGGCTGGACAGATGAGGTTAGGACCCATCTGCTGGAAACCACGGGAGCCATGCTTGATTCTTCCATTTTCTTTCGTTTTTCTTTCATTACCTTCAGTTTATCAACAAGGCATGTGAACTCTGCCTCCAAAAAATATCCTGAAGCATCCACCATTCCAGCTACTACCTTACCCAGTTCACACTCCTTTCTTGCCTGGACTATGAGAATTCAAACCATTCTCTCTGTTTCCACTCTTTGACCCCCTGCATTCCATTTTCCATGCAAGGTGTGTTCAAAACATTTCAGTAACTTCATTTTGAATTTAGAATGAAATTCAAACTCCTTACCATGCTCTAGAAGACCTGTGTAATCTAACATGACCACCTATCTTGTGCAAGAACTCCTCAGTCTCTCCATGCTCCAGTCATGTCTTCTTTATGTTCCTCATTTTCTAGACAGTATGTGGGGTTGATAGGCTTTAGGACCTTACCTTTTCATATGCTTAAATATTTTTCGCTATCTTCACATAGCTTTCTCCTTCTCATTATGTGAAATTTACCTTAAATATCAAGTCCGCATGGAAGAACTCCCTGACCATCTTATCTAAGGGGTGCCTGTGTGGCTAGGTCAGTTGAGCGTCCGACTTGGACTCAAGTCATGATCTCACAGGTCATGGGTTCAGGCCTGCGTTGGGCTCTGTGCTGACAGCTCGAGCCTGGATCCCGCTTCAGATTCTGTGTTTCCCTCTCTCTCTCTCTCTCTCTCTCTTTTCCCTGCTTGAGCTCTCTCTCTCTCTCAAAAATAATAAAAATTTTAAAAATTAAAAAAATATATCACCCCTTGGGTGTCTGGGGGGCTCAGTTGGTTAACTGACTGACTTGGCTCAGGTCATAATCTCACAGTTCATGAGTTCAAGCCCACATCTGACTTGCTCTCAGTGCAGAGCCTGCTTCAGATCCTCTTTCTCCCTCTGTCTCTGCGCCTCCCCCACTTGCACTCACTCTCTTGCTCTCTCAAAATAAATAAATATTTAAAAAATAAAATGAAATAAAAAATATCACCCCTATCATTCTCTATAACATTACTCATTTGCATTTTCTCCTTCATTTTTAATCATTATGTGAAATACTTTATGTATTTGTTTACCTATTTATTATTTGTCTACCTCTACCAGGATGTAAGCTCTGTGAGAACACAGATTCTGTTTGTCTTGTTCCGCACCGTGTTTCTCGAGCCTAAAAACCATTTTTCTAGGCATTCCTGAGATGTAGAAGGTAGAAAATAAGTTCAATTGAATGAATGAAAATAATTAACCATTGAAACCTTTTAATCTATTTACATGAAATGGAAAAAAAAGTGTATTTCAGAGTAGCCTAGCAGGAAGATCCTGAGTATCAGGACTGAAAATAAAGAGGGATTGACAGCTATGAGCTGTTTCATAAAAGAAATCAATGGGGGCCCCTCACTGACAGCAGTCAGAGAATTGCAGTGAAATCAAAGGAGGATATATCAAAGATGATTCATTCTGTAATCATCAGCGAATGAGTCAAAAATAATTTTTAGAAAGAGTCCAATGGCTAGATTATATAGTTAACACAGGATATTAATAATTAGCAAAGGGTGCTCTATGGTTGGGGAGAATTCCGTGTACAAATTTGTTCTTTTGTCGTTATCTTGGCATAGTTTTGCAATATTATTGTAGCTCTCATTATTGTGCATTTATTTGCAATTGTGGGCCCATAATGAGGTGTGAACTACTCCCCTGGAGTAAATTAGGCACTTTTGGAAAGTTCGCATCACATCTTTGAAGCCATCAGGGTGCTATTGGGTAAGCTGCTACACCCCCTTGGCCCCACCCCATTTCCCCACACATGCTTTTCTCAGGATACTCTAGCCTCAAGGAAAACTCTTAATGAGGCTTGCCACTGTATTTCTCTTTCTTAGCTCCTTTGTATGAGAATACATTTTAGCCATAACATTTCCCTACCTCTGTTTTATCTGGAATAGTTTGGAGAATTGACTGATCAATATACCTCACAACAACGTTTCATTCTCAAAAATTGTTAAGACCCCCAAAGAACTTTTGTTTATATAGGTTTTATCTATCACTACTCGCCAGATTAGAAATGGGAACTGTATGCCTGCAAGAAAATGAGAATGGAAAATTAAATAATGTTGCCATTAAAACAGTATTTCTCGAAAATAGTTTTGACCTCTTAGGCTCCTTGAAGGGAGGTTGAAACCCTGAGGTCCCCAGACTGCACTGGAGAGCCACTAGTATATAATAAGTAGCCTTTATATAGATCTAGCTGATCTGTCATCGTTCTTACATGACATAAAATCTTATACTCACAAAAGGACAGATTTTAGAGCTATTATTAATAACTCTCAATAAAAACTTTTTAGGTTTTGAAAAAAACTGACATCTTTCATTGACTTCTGAAGTTTTCCACAATTCTAGGTTTGTGATCTATGGATGACAGCTTTATTTTTAAGAATCACATCTAAGGCCCATTTTGTTTAGTTCGAAACATGAAATAATTTGGCATATTTACCAGCAAAATTTATATATATATATATATATATTTTTTTTTTTTTTTTTGCTGAGAGCACCATACTTTATGCTCTATTTTCAGAATCAAGTTGTATATTATGGTATACCAAAAATGCCAATGTACAACTTCTTCATAAATACAAAATAGCATTGTTAATGCCAAATGCAAAATTGAGAATTCAGGGGTTCCTTGGTGGCGCCTTCATTTGAGCGTTTGACTTCAGCTCAGGACATGATCTCACGATTCATGGATTTGAGCCCCGAGTCGGGTCTGTACTGACAGATAGACCCTGGAGCCTGCTTGGGATTTTGTGTCTCCCACTCGCTCTCCCCCTTCCCCGTTTGCACTTTGTCTCTATCTCTGTTTCTCTCTCTCTCTCTCTCTCTCAAAAATAAGTAAACATAACTTTTTTTTAAATTGAGAATTCAATCAATTCAATTGAATATTCTTTAGAGAAAGTTTGAGGGCAAGAAGGACTAATTCTTTTAAGTTATAATATCTAAAAATTTTGTGGTGTGTTTTAGTTTACAATGCTCTCTTCACAATCATCATGTCTTTTAGTATCTGCAACAATTCTGTGAGACTATGCGTTATTTTCTGTATCTTTGTTTTGCACAAGAAAAAAAAGAAAAAGGTTTTGGGAGTGATTAATTTTCTATGGCTGCTGTAAGAAAATACCACAGACGTAGTCACTTAAAACAACACAGATGTATTATTTTACAGTTCTGCATTTTAGAAATCTATTGTCATTGGATTAAAATCAAGGTATCAGCACGGCTGCATTCTTTCCTGGAGGCTCTAGAGGAGAATCCATTTTCTTGCTTTTTCCAGCTTCTTGAGATTTTACCCATTTTTTAATTTCATGGCTTCTTTCCTCCATCTTTAAAACCAGCAACATGGGGCCAGTCCTTCACATACTGCCATCTCTCTCGGTTTGTCTTCTGATTCCCTTTTCAACTTTTAAAGACCCTTATGATGACACTGCACCCATCTGAATCATCCAGGATAGTCTTCCCACTTTAAGGTCATTTGATTAGCAAACTTAATTCCACTTAGTCTTCCTTTGCCATGTGTCCTCATATTTTCATAAATTCCAAGGGTTAGGACACAGACATCTTCGGGGTAAGGGATCTTGTTCTGCCTATCACTTGGCCACTTACCAAGCTCACCAAGCTAGGAAGGGTGAGATTTGGACTCACATCTGGCCCGCTGACTTTCTTGTTCTTACAGGGCAAACCGTTCTTGCTCTGGAAAGTCTTGCCATGAAGGACAGCGGAACTGCGGAAGAAGGATTGATGGTAGGGAGAATTGGAGTATGAAATCTGAAGCCATCGTGAGGAATTTGGGGCCTTTAAGAGGAGGTTGTATGTTGAAGGAAGAGTCGTTTTCTGAAGGAGACAAGAAATTGAACTTTGCTCATTTTTTCTCTATGCTTAAGAGTTTTGTCTTTACTGGTCTATACTCTTCATCTTCCTTTTATTTCCTTCAGTCATCATTACGCGGAGATGACATATCAATGTTGTCATGGTTTTATTTTTAAAAATATTTTTATATTCTTATTTTTAAATACATTGTTATAATACCTCTTGTTAACTTATATTTTCTCATTTTTTTAATTAAAAAAAAAGTCTAAAACCAATTCTGCTCTAATTCTGTAACCCAATGTCTGCGTTAGGTAAGTAAACTTCTGTTTTCGGGTGTGAAAATGATTTTTATTTCTGTGAGTTGGCGAATTTTGATAGTAAAAAAGACCCAGCTATTACCTCCTTCTTTTATTTGATACAAATATATTACCTTGGAAATAAGGCACATTAAGCTAAATGATTAGGTCTGAATCTATGAGACACAGGGCAAATACATTTTGATAAAGGCAAGAAGACAAATGAAAAGACACAGGCCCTCAGACCATGAAAATAGTGAGGATCCTGGGAGACAACATAAGTACTTTGACAGTGGACAATTTCAGAAAATTACATAATCTTTCTGTGGCATGGTTTCCTCATCCATAAAGTTGGGATTATGATACTGTCCTATTTTAAATGTTGTGAAAATTAAATGAGTTAATTTAGATAAAGTGCTCAGAACCTCACTTAGAGTTTTACATATATTAAATTTTCTTTTTCTTTTTCTTTTTTCTTTTTTCTTTTTTTTTTTTTTTTTTTTTTTTAGGGAGAGAGCGAGCGAGCAGGGGAGAGGGGCAGATAGAGAGAGGGAGAGAATCTCAAGATGCCCCATGCTCAACACATAGCCTGAGACAGGGCTTGATCCCACGACCCTGGAACCATGACCTGAGCCAAAATGAAGAGTCGGAGGCTCGAGCAACTGAGTGAGTCAATTTACTTAAATTTGCCCTTAAACTTACTTATTTTAACGTGTGCAACTATTATCATTATTTTTGCTATTTTTATTAGAGATATAGCCCTAGAAGAGAGTAAAAGGGTGAAAAGTAAAATGTTAAAAGAAAAACCACTCTTTGCCTAATTCACAGTTTCCTCTGTCATTGAGCCGGTTCAGACATTGAGACTCAAGATTTCTGTACTTTGTTAACATGAGACAAACCCCTTCTAAATTGTTTCCACTTTCTGTAGAGAAACATGCCTATAAATATATAGATCTCTAACCTAAATTTAAAAAGCTTTCTTTGGAACCTTGGGCCTCCTATAATCACTGTTTTCCTCCTTCTAACTTTTGAGGCCAAAAAGCTCCATCCAGGGGATGGCTCTTACTTGCTTTGTGTCCTTGTCATGTATTCTCTTCTCAGTCTCCTAAAATCTAGCTTTGAAGGCCACCACATCAATATCAGTTATTTCATCACCATCAAACTCTTCTCAAAATGGTGCTGCATTCAGAAATATTGGCAGAATAAAAGCAATCCACAAAGAGGTAGGTTAGACCCTCTCAAGTTACTCAACCCAACTGGATCCTCAATATCCTTTTCTCTAAAATGGAAATAATCAAAAATAAACATCACTCACTTTAGTACCTATCACATAGTCTCTGTCAGTGAGTGGCTTTTATTGTATAGGTCACTTTATTGAAATAAGGGAATTGCACAAGGCATGAAAATTAGTATGCTCATTTTGTACACCAGATTTGGAAAATGGTCAAGAATTGTGTAGTTTGATTTTTTTAAATGTTTATTTATTTATTTTTGAGGGTGGGGAGGGGCAGAGAGAGAAAGAGAGAGAATCCCAAGCAGGCTCCTCATGGTCAGCAAAAAGCCCGATGTGGGGCTCGAACTCACACACTGTGAAATCATGACCTGAGATGAAATCAGGAGTCAGAAGCTTAACCAACTGAGCCACCCGGGTGCCCCAAGAATTTTGTGGATTTAAAGGGGCAGGTGGAGTTAAATGGAAATTGTATCTGCTATTGTCACTTGCTGACAGACAGAAATACAAAATAAACGATATCATTGATCATGACGTACATATCGCAGAAATTTTATAATTTTGGTAATGATTATAGTATTAATTTTTGAAGTATCAATACTAAAACTGAAGTCCTAGCTCTAATAATGTCGCTTGAGTTCTCCTTAAGTTGCTGTGTTAACACTTGCTGAAAAGATGAAAAACTTTGGAAAGCTGTTTAGCTGTAATAAAAAATACATTTTGAAAAGGATCTAGAATTCCCATAATACTTTGTGCTCTTCATTTAAGAGAGGGTACTTGGGGTAGTTTTACAGAAAGTGTCAAGAAAAAGAAGGCACTTTTTGATTCGTATACGTCCTATAACAGGGAAAAAATAATCTTTAAAAACAGGAGGGAAAAGAATATGTGACATGACATGGCTGCAATATTTTACAAAAAGCCAGGCCAGGTGTCTCTAAGCCCCATTGGCTAGAAATTTATGCAAATCAAAAACACAACCTTAATGTTTATTCCCATGGGAAAGTCCATCTTAAATCATGTGTACATTGAACGATGTGAGGTCTTCAGAAACACATCCCTTTCACAATATTAGACCACCCTGCATCTTTAAGTTCAAGTCTGGATTCAGTCCACTGCGCTGGTGGAGTGTTTAAACAATTTGTTTAAATAAATACTCCTTGTAAAGCTTGCATTTATAAACGGACGACTTATTTTTAAAACTACCTCTGATACGTCTTTCTAAATGAACAAAGAAATGTATCCTGCAGTGAAGAATCACATTTCCCCCTCTGCGAGCTCAGGGATGGGCTTCGGCTCTGTTCTCCTTGTCGAGCTGCAGGAAATTCCCTTACCTGTCGTTCACACGTCTGGCCTGTGTTAGAGAAGCGGTTTTGGCAGAATCCAACAGCTTGTCTGATACTTCTCAGGTATATATACGTGACAGGTCAGGGCCTTGATGTCCAGCTCAGCTGTGACACTTGTGAGGCCAGGGACACTTCTTGTTTTCTAATAGAGGCTGCTAAGGGACTCCTTCTGCCCCCATCAATTCTCATGCTCTTGACCCCTAGAGACCTCTACCGGAGGTAGCAAACTCTATTTAGTGCTTCCTAGAGACACTGGGGATTCGAAAACATGCCCATGACACTACTGTCCACTTGTCTGTGGTCCTTAGCATTGTGTGGCTGCTCTGGGAATCCTCTGTTCATGGTGCCCAGAGTTAGCAGGGGTGGGGGCTCTGGGGACAGCCGAACAGGCACCCTCTGAAGTCACAGAGCCCATCAGAACCTGTACACGGCTAATTCACTCTGTCAGTGTGTTTACTGATGAGGTCACTGCTCTGCCTAACGTACATCTCGTCACTACGTTTGCAACAGTGACACAAAAACAACAAACAAAATAAAACAAGAAAAACCAGCCTGGACCATAATCTGCTCCTACTTTAAAAAAGAGCTGCTACAACTCTTGAAAATTTGAAATGATGACTATTCCAAATGGAAGATATTTCTGCCAAATGCTACAGATAGAGTGTGTGAGAGAAAGGTTTTCTCAAATTGAACAGTCTGTATGCACAGTCTATATGTCCTTTTCTCAAGGCTGCCTATCTAACTGTTTAAATAAATGCTGGCTGGAGAGCTTATATGAATAAGAGCTTTATTATCTAAGCTGCTTATTTTACAAAGTCCATCTCTCCATCAATCATATACCTTCTCCCCTGTTCTCCAACTCCTGCCACCAGGATTGTGAATCACATTTACAGACAGAAAACTGTAACAGTTGTGGTATGCTTATTTCTACAATTCAGTTTATCAGATTCATTTGAATCTACAAGTGAATGAAAACTATAGAAATGTGAAAAAACTTTTCTCTGTATGAATTTATACACACTCTTAGCATTATATGTGTCTTCCTTATAACAACAAAGAAGCTATTTTCCCCCATATAATGCACAGAATATTTTAAGTTTACCGATTTATCTATTTTGAGAACGAGAGGCCGCCTGCACGAGTCAGCGTGAGGTGGGGTAGGGCAGAGAGAGAGAGGGAGAGAGAATTCCAAGCAGGCCCTGTTTAACCGATTGAGCCACCCAGGCGGCCCCACAGAATAGTTTTTAAAACTGAAAGATTGGGGTGCCTGGGTGGCTCAGTCGGTTGAGCGTCTGACTTCGGCTCAGGTCATGATCTCGCGGTCCCTGAGTTTGGGCCCTGCGTCCGGCTCTGTGCTGACAGCTTGGAGCCTGGAGCCTGCTTTGGATTCTGTGTCTCCCTCTGTCTCTGACCCTCTCCCGTTCATGCTCTGTCTCTCTCTGTCTCAAAAATAAATAAACATTAAAAAATAAATAAATAAAAAAAATAAAAAAAAAACTGAAAGAGAACTTACTTTGTCCTACGAAACTTCTAAATAAGAAGTGATTTATGACAACGACAGCTTAATGTCCTTCATATTATGAGTGATATTTAAATATGTAATAAACCTTAAGGGCATGGGTGTCAGTTGAACAGAGGGGGGAGTGACCAGTTGGAATTGTCCCTTATAAATAAGTGTGATACAAGCTCGGATACAGGATGCTGGCTGCTCCTTATTGTGATTTACATGGCTTCTCTTTTCCTAGATGACAAACACAGAAAAGAAAGAGAATGACAGATAGTTTTTGCTTTTCCATCTACTCCCTGTTGGACAAAATGGGTTAGCTGTAAATTGGGACCTGTAATGCAACTGGAAAGATTCTTAAAGAATATCAATTTTAAATTAAATCAGCCGAGAAATGTTTCTTCAACTTCTTCCAGTGTATGAGACATCATTTATAAGTTATTGTGCTGGTGAGAACACAGTGACATACAAGACCAAGCCTGAAAAGTGCAAAATTGCACCAAGGAAGTACTTTGTCCATAGAAATTCAGATTGTGACAGCCAGATATACTGGCTCAGTGTCCACCACCTGGATGAGTACCCCATTTTTTTTCCCCTGAAGGAGCAAATAACCATGTTGATCATCTACAGTCTGTCAGGCACCGGCCAGGGGCATTTGACATACCTCACATTAACACTGCATCTTCTGTGAGTTTAGTTTCTAACGTTACCTTGTAGAGCCAAATATCAAAATTATTCCTGGAAATCTCTTACAATAACATCACCATGGAGATGGAAACTCCATCGCTTAATAAATCCAGAACCAATGCTCTTTTTTTTTTTTTCCCATCAGCTTTGGGACAGGATGTTCTTTCTTGCTTTAATTCATAGATTGAATAGTTAGCTTGCACCGAAACAGAAATGCTTATCTTAAAGCACTATAAAAATAACTCAAGATGGTAAGATGCTTACACCACAAGAGAGGGATAGGACCTGAGACCAACTGAAGGAAGTGTGGATTCACACCTCTCAGCTAACGCTCACTCACACTGTCACATGAGTTCTTTGAATACATAAGTAGGTGGAATCTCCTACATTTTTTTTTAAATTTTTTTTTAACCTTTATTTATTTTTGAGACAGAGAGAGACAGAGCATGAACGGGGGAGGGGCAGAGAGAGAGGCAGACACAGAATCGGAAACAGGCTCCAGGCTCTGAGCCATCAGCCCAGAGCCCGACGCGGGGCTCGAACTCACGGACCGTGAGATCATGACCTGAGCCGAAGTCGGATGCTCAACCAACTGAGCCACCCAGGCGCCCCATCTCCTACATTTTTTTGCAAGTGCCTTTTCTCTTTCTTTTCTGTCCCACTTTTGAGACCCAAGAGTGCAAATTTGAATTTGTATTATCACTAAGTGAATGTGTATATCTTGTTACTCTACTGTATCCATAAGATGTGCAACAATCCTGCAAGGTAGGGTAATTATTCTCATTTAAAAGATAAAACATTGAGGGGAGCCTAGGTGGTTCAGTCAGTTAAGCATGTTGATTTTGACTCAGGTCATGATCTCACGGTTCCTATGATCAAGTCCCATGTTGGGCTCTTGGGAGGGGAGGCTGCTTGGGATTCTCTCTCTCCCTGTCTCTCTGCCCCTCCTTACTTGCTCATACAAGCACATGCACTCTCTCTCTCTCTCTCTCTCAAATTTAATAAAAAAAAAAGATAAAACACTGAGGCTAGGAGAGGTTAAATGACACACTGCGGATCTTGCAGCTGGCAGAACTGAGTTTGAAGGAACATTGCTCCGAAGGCACTGTGTTCTCACCAATGCGGTGCGCAGAAACTTTGGAGCTAGTGCTGTGCTACTGTGTTATTTACAGAAGCTCCAACAGGCCCCTTCTTTTTCAGACATCCTGGCATCCTGTCCTTAAAGTCTATTTATGGACTAGACATACTGCTCAGGAATCTATCTGACCTATGGAGTGATAAATTTTTCAACTAGATGCAGGGTCTTCAAAAAAAAGAAAGAATGAAAAGCTGAATCTCAGATAATTCAGGCCCACAATAATTATGAATTTGAAATAAAGCATTAATATAAAAAGCATAGGTCTAAAGATTCTGTCTGCTCTTGGTTCTCAGGGTTATCAGCTATTGTGTTGAACCAAATGATATGCCATTTTTGCCATTTTTATGAATGAAAATGTTGATTATAAGCAATTTCATGTGGTTCAGTGTAAATTTATCAGCATGACTTTCATAGCAGAAAAAGGCCTTCAAATGACGTAAAGTATTTTCTGGTCACCTTAGGAAACACAGTCTTCTGGTGACTATCGTATCAACCTGACTTGCTTGTGTTTTGTGTTGTTTTGTTTTGTTTTTGTTTTGTTTTCTCTCTCTCTTCAAAGCAATTATCAGAATCTGGACTTGTTTTGTCCTTTTTTTTTCTTCTTTATTTGCGTATCCTCTGTTTCCTTTTCCACAGTAGAGTTTACTCTCATCACCTAGAAAAGTGCCTGGAACATAGGAAGCACTCAATAAACATTTGTTGAATAAAATAAACTTGATGGGTTGAAACATCTGCCTAAAATGTTGAATTATTAGGTATATTTTCTATTTGGAGTGTTGCTATAAAACATACATTTCCAATTCCCCAATGTGCCTTTGAAAAAGATAAATTAATTCATTTTGTTAGTGATATTGCATTGCCTGTGGCCTGACTTGTCAGTGTGGCTACAATAGACTAATGATTGGGTAACAAGAGTTTATTTATCATAGAACCAATTTTTGCTACTGAACTGAAGTATAAATAATGGTATATCAGGATTTACATTATAAATACTGTTCTAGGGTTTGTTAGTTGGTCATAAAAATTCTCCCTAGGCTGAAACAGCTAGTGCATATACCACATATAATATATCAAAATAAGAGTGAAATGCTCCCTTTGTTAGGCAAAGAACAAACATTGCATACAAATTATTTTTGTACAGGGAGAGTGAAGCTATTGAAGAACCCCAGTTTCATGATGACACTCAGGATCTTGGAGAAATGATTAAAATAGGAGATGAAGTGTATACCACACAGAAGAAATGGAGTGCTACTAGAATGTTCATTCAGAAGAGAAAATTAGATTTTTTTTTTGATGACATCAAGAGGCAAGAAGGTTTCATAACTGTGGCCAAAAACTGGGGGTACCGAAAAGAGTTGCCAAGAACTACACGTCAGGCTGCTGGTGGTATTCCATCGTGCCAGCACTCTTGACGTTGAAGTGCAATCTGACCTCCTACAAGCATAAGAGATTGAGTTTTACAAAGCTCCTGTATAAGTCATTACTTTTGGGGAAAATACAATTTGGCTACAAAATTCTCTCTTACGTCCAAAAAACTTATTCTGTAAAGCATAGTATTTTGGTCAATTGAGAATATTCAAAAATCCTTCCTCTCCTACATCCTCAGACCATGGAGGTGCCAAAATCAAGTGACTTCTCCAATGGGACTTCCCTGGCTAAATACGTCACCACTCTAGGGCGCCTGGGGGGCTCAGTTGGCTAGGCATCCAATTTCAGCTCAGGTCATGATCTCGTGGTTCACAAGTTGGAGACCTGCCTCCAGCTCTGTGCTGACAGCTCAAAGTCTGGAGCCTGCTTCAGATTCTATATGTGTCCCTCTCTCTCTGCCCCTTCCCTGCTCACACTCGTTCTCTCTCTTTCTCAAAAATAAATAAACATAAAAAAAGAAAGTTGTCACCATTACAGAACAACTTAAGGAGCAGCCTAAGGATGGAAGTCTACCCCGGAGCTTCTGGTTCTGGTAGCTAGGACAGGCAGATTTTGCAACAGCCAGCCACAGGAAATAATGGTGACTGCCTTGGAACCAATAAGCATTCAAAATCATTGTTCTGATGACTTACCTAAAATGTTTTAAACATTAAGAATTGTTGTTCTAATGACTTACCTAAAATGTTTAAAATTTCCTCTGATGTGACAAGCTCTTCAGAGATGTTATACATATAATTTTATCTGCCTAGATTGTTCTTCCCTTGATCACGTCCTACCTATCCTTTCAGGGTTCTGGTTGTATCTTATGTTCTCAGACAAATCTTCCCCACCAGCCCCTCAGCCCTTATCTTAACAGCTATAGCTACACACAGAGGCACACACACTTGGGCCTTCCTAGTACACATCCTCGTAGCCCCTTCTACATTTCCCCCGTAGCACCTTGATATGTGTGTGACCATTAGCTCTGTAAGGGCAGGCACATCTTTTCCGCTTTCTGCTGCATCCCCAGAATCTGGCAGACTACATGGCACGTAGTGGTTACTTAATAAATATTGCCGAATGCTTGACGCTTTGAAGTTGTTTTTCTTCGGTTCCTCTGTGTTTTCCTTTGAACTAGAGTTTATAATAGATACAGACGGTGCATTCCTTTGTGGGACTGCCCTGTTTTGTTTCCAGCCTCAACTCCACACTCCTGCCAAACCAACCATTTGTCATCTCTCGTCGATCGCTCCACAGCTGCCAACTGCAGCGGCTTTTCTGGGGTTGGCTCTCCGCTAACATTCACCGCTGAGGCAAGTTTCTTTGGCGCCCAAGTTTTAGTTCTAGTCAATGAACATTTATTGAGCATCTGAAATTTGCCAGACACTGTATGAGGACCTTAGATTTAAAAATGAAGAAGATCGTGGGGGCGCCTGGGTGGCTCCGTCGGTTAAGCGGGGGACTCTTGATCTCTGTTGGGGTCATGATCTCGCAGTTTCTGAGTTTGAGCCCCGCATGGGGCTTGGTACTGATGGTGCGGAGCCTGTTTGGGATTCTGTCTCTCTTTTTCTCTGACCCTCCCCTGCTTGTGCTCGTCTCTCTCAAAATAAATAAAATTTAAAAAAATTGTAGAAAATCATTTTTACCTTTGAGGACCTTTGACCCCTGAGTCAAGGGTGAGGAGAGAAACACATTGATAGATCAATGCAGTGAAAGGTGCTAAATGTCACAGTTGGGGTCCTATAGGATTTAGCCTAAACGGAGGGAAAGGAGGTTTCCTCTTTGCTGGGACTTGCTAACACTTACGGGTCCCTGGTACGTGTATATTCAGCGACACTCTCACGAGAAGCAAGTGGTCTGTAGGTTGAATCATGAGAATATCAGATGCTGATAAAAATCCTTTTTTTTTTAATTAAAAAATTTTGTAAATTTATTTTCAGAGAGTCAGAGACAACATGAGTGAGGGAGGGGCAGGGAGAGAGAGAGAGAGGGAGAGAAAGAGAGAGGGAGGGTGAAAGTCCCAAGCAGGCTCCCCACTGCCAGCACAGAGACCCATGTGGGACTTGAACTCACAAACTGTGAGAACGTGTTCTGAGCCGAAAAGAAGAGTCAGATGCTTAACTGACCGAGCCACCCAGGTGCCCCGCTGATACAAATTCTTAAATAACCACATAAAAATTTTGTCTGGGACAGGAACTTCATACATCTCACTCTTGGTGTGGGTTTCTTTTTAAATGCAGAGATCCAAGCTCTAAACTCTAATCAGAGTTATTGCTTCAGGAGATTTGTGTCTAAAAAAATTTTTTTAATGTTTACTTATTTTGGGGAGAGAGAGAGAGCTAGAGAGCTGACAGCAGAGAACCTGATGTAGGGCTCGAACTCACGAACTGAGAGATCATGACCTGAGCCGAAACCAAGAGTCAGACGCTTAACCAACTGAACCATCTTCTCCCACCACCCCTCCCACACCCCCAGGAAATTTGTTTCTAATGAGTATTCAAGATATTTCTGATGCTGCAGGGCTACAGACCTAGCCCTTCCTTCACAAACGTCAACATCAGCCTTCCGGGTTGTGACAACTGTGTTTCACCTGGCAACCGTATTCTCTTTTACCCTTTCCTCACTACCTTACAGAAAACTTATTTTCCCAGAAATCGTTCTCATTTTGAAGATATTCTCCCTTTAAACAACGGGAAGACATCATTATGTTTGGTGGGGAGGACAGCCTCCAAGCACAGATGTCCTTCCTCTATTGTTCCGGATAAAAGATGGAACTGCAAAGCCAACTCTAGGTGCCAGTGCATTGCATCCTGCTTCCTCACTTGTTAATGACCAATCTCTTTGAAACGCTCACACACAGTAGATTGGAGTTGTGAATGGAAATCCTAGGAAACAGTGATCACTGGTTTTGGGGCATTTATACCAGCATAAAGCAGCCCATTGTGGGAATCTGCCATTTCCATCAGGTATGTGTTAGCTCTAATTGAGAAGACTTCTGCTATTACCCCTGTTGGATATGGTCCTTTATTCCTCAGGGCTTTATTTATTTATTTTTGGCACTTCCTCTTATCTATTATACTTAATTCTTTCTTGAAATATATTCTGCTGGAAGATAGAATCTGAGCTCTGAAAGGGACCTTACCTTGTCTCTGAAAATACAGAGCAAGATCAAGTCAGGAATGTGAGCTAGAAACCACGGGTCCTGCCTGCCTGCCTCCGGCCAAATTATAACTAACTTTTTGTAGAGCACTTCATGCATTCAAAATGCATTTTTTTTTTTTACATATTATATTATTTAATTCTCATACTTCTCCTGTGAGTTAGTTATTCATAAATATTTCACAGGTAGAAAAATAGGGCGCAGAAGTCAAATGACTGGCCAAAGATCACAGAGCAAGCAGAGGGGAAATAAAAAAAAAATCAAAAGCAGGCCTTCAACCGTTAAATTCTGTGATGTTCCTGTATCTTGTAAATGTACAGTGTCACCCCCTACAGCCTGTGTCAGTCCCCTGGAAACCAAAGGTTTTATTCATCTTTACACCCGCACCCCCAATGGCTCTTTCATCTGGTGTAAGGGGAGTTTAATGTGTTTATTATTCGGTTGAACAGAATTTGTTTTTTGGGTAAGTGTCTGTTGAGTATTTATTTGTTTTCCTTAACAAAACATGTGTATTTTACTTTCCAAGCTGGCCTTCAAAGTTCAGAAGTGAGCAAATAACAGAAAAGCAAAGCAAACAAAACAACAAAAACAAACCAGCATTTCCTCCAAAAAAGAACGCAATGCCATTTAAGCTTCAGTTACACTTCTCGCTGCCCTGGGAGCAGCCATGCCAGGGCCCGAGGCCTCTGGCTGATCCAGGGCCCATTTTGAGTTCCCCCCATTGTTCCTGGCACCACGGCTCCTGTGTAGCAAGCAGGATATTCGACTTGACAAGGCTCTTTCTTTCTGGATCAGGGAGGGAGCAAGGTTCTTGTCAGTTTGAATCACGAGTCCACACTTGGCGGAGCCGACTGGACAGGCCCAGTGGGGGAAGGGGCCATGTGCGCGCCATCCGTGCGCGCGTCACGTGGGCCTCTCTCCCCATCTCGCAAATAACTCCACTGGCTTCAAGCTACCCTGCTCCGAGAGGGCCTGTTTACCATTTGGCCAGCTGATCCGCTTCTGACGCTGAATCTCCTCGTTATCCAGCAGCTAAAATTTTACTTTCAGGCTTCATCCCTCTACCGCGATTTTTCTCACAGCGGCAGCTGAGAATATCCAGTTCTGAAATTCTCAGGGTTTTACTGTTTTAAAAACGCATTTCTAAGGATATATATATATATATGCCTTTTTTGGAGTCCACGTCAAAAGGCTTTCAGAAGTCATTAAAAAAAAAAAACAAAAAAAACAAAAAAACAAAAAAAAAAACATCCCCCAACTGAAAACTTAGTATATGTTGCTCTAAAAAATGTTTTGTCTTTATTATTATTTTTTGAAAAAAACTGAGTTTTAGAAGAATAACATAGAATTAATGAAAGGTACAGTCTGGGAATTTTGATTGGGTAACGAAGAAAACAAAAGTGTTCACGTTACTTTATCTCTTTATCCCTAAAAGTTCGCACTTCAGTTGTGTTTGTTGGAAGAGGAAAGAAGAAAGTTTGATTGGTTGCGAATTCTCACACGTGTCTGAAAAATAAGTAATCTGGTTCCATGTTTCTTTACATGGACCTTGAGAACACTATTTTTGATTATCATGTGAATGTGAAATTCTATCCTTTGCCGTTTTTGTTTCCTAATAGCGAAATGGCAAGAAAGCCTTTTTTCTGAGCCCATGCAAACCACTCTTTACAATGTTTTTATGGCAACAGAACCGGTCACTAGCTATTTGTGATTTGTATTACAGAATTTTGTGATGCTGATTTTCCAACCAACTTGCTAAATATGTCAACAAACCAGGTAATTAAGGGAAGGAAAAAGGAAAATGGCTGATAATGTTAAATTCAGTCAAAACAATTGTTCTGTGCTTTTTTGCATCCTTTTCAATAATGTTTTCTGCTGAAACTAAAACTCAAATAATAAAATCACACTTTGTGTAACAAACATGATTTTTTTTTGTCTAGTTTCCTGATCCTCAACGAAAATTTACCACACTTTTACAGGTATATCTGAAGCTGAACTTGCATTAAATTTTTTCAACAGGTGATAATTATAAAAACATTGCTCTTTTGGCCATTGGACTTTTGGCCGTGCTCTTTTTCACTTTTTCATTCCCTTGTTTTAGTTACGTTCAGCTTGTCCCCTTTGCCAGAAACTTATAGGGGCAATATACTATTATTATTCTATACCAACTTAGCTACACTTCGGGTGTAGCTTTTTCTCATTGGGGTACCTTATGGGATTTCTCTGATGCACTAAATCATTACTGCCATTATTCACTGATAATTAGTTTTTGAGTATTTACTAACCTGGATGGTACCCAACAGGGCGCTGTGATACTGCTTCATTGTTTAGTTATCATCATAGTTCCAGCCCTAAGAGATTTTGTAGTCTAAAACCACTAATAGAACAGTCTAAACCCGTTAATATAGAGGTTAGTGATTACTCATAAAATTGAGAAAAGAGCTAAACAGATACGAATATGTAACTCATCACATAAATTTGGAGCTACATAGTATTTAGGATCAAGGTCAGTTGAGAACTGAGCCAATAGATAAAATCCAGACCAGTCAAGCAGAGATTAAAGTGCAAAGCAAAACAATGTAGAGAGCAGAATTTTTCCCCCATGGGGGTCTTCAGGATAGTGAGAATGTCTCCTGTTGTAAACAGATGTTCAGAGAAGTTGTTATGAAATTATTCAGAGTTGAGAAAGTGTCTGTGCCCAGTAGATGGAGGAGGCTTTCATATTAATCCTGAAAAACAAGCATTGCTTAAAACCTCTGTTGCTCACTAACCTTGGAATATGTAACTTGAGGATTAGAGTCTCACTCTCTCAGTTTTTGAGAGGAGATCGAGAAAGGGTACTTATTTGCTACCGCTTGATACTACTGGAAATACATTGGGTGACAGGAACCACCAACATCTAGGATGTTAGAGAAGCCCCTGAATGAGAGCAGTATAGCCCAGCATTGGGTAGGGGAGTCAGTGATAGGGGAATGAGAGGAAGTCACAATTAGGAAAATCTCATTCTCCGATCCAGTTCATAGATTTCCCAAGTGCAAGTTGATGCAACACAAAAGTGAACGAAAATTTGTTTTGACTTGTCGTTTTGCTGTGTTTGTTTAGTTATGATATATAGCTGTGTATTCCATTAAAAATGTAAAAAAAAATGTTAAAATAGTTCAGAGATGATCAGATGAACTATCTGCAGGAGAGACAATAAAGAGCATTCTAAAATGGAATATAAAATCATCTGTAAAAAGCTAGACTTTGAAACAACTGAGTACACTCACATGTGTTATGAGTTAGTGGTCTTGTGATTTTCAAATTATGCCACTGTACATAATAGAGCGTTGTTTGATAGACCTCACTAAGTGGCCTGGCACTAAACCAGATCTGTCATCTACAGGAGAAGAAGGCAATTCCAATTTCATCTAAATAAGCTCATATTAAAATAAGGAAAAACAAATGTGACACAGCTGCAGTAGTTTGGCCAAGTCAAAAATGCTTACAAATATTTTATGTCTGTAATATAAGACTGCTTACTAATGGGAGGATCTTATGTGTAAAGAGTGCCAGATTGCCTCTGATATAAGTTGGTAATAAAAACGCTATAGGGTTAGTATTTATGATCCCTGTAGGTTATAATAACATGCTTCCTGTGTTATTGCTTTAACAGACACTAAGAAAAAAAATCTATACAATGTGGTCACTTTCCTTAAATAGCATGTATGACATGTGCACAATCAGCTAGGACATTGAATCAACATTTTATCAGAACTTGTTACACATCTTGTAAGCCACAGTTTATATAAACATGTGCCTTTTCTTTCCTGAAGAGAACGTCATGCGTGCTCTGGATCATGCTATGTTCCACTGACATACAAACAGGGAAGCATGCCAAATGAATAAATGTCATGTTTTAGTCAATACCTACAGTGTTCTTTAGTAGAAGGGGAAAAAGAATGTAGCTAAGTTAAAGCAATATAATAAATGATGAAGTTCTGAGGTTTGTTAATAAAGACACCTTATTTATTATGCAAAGTCAAGGAATTTCCCCTGGGGAAAAGAAAATGTAACATAACTCTACTGATGTATTTGAAACAACAAAAAAGTCTCCTAAAGGGAATGGTGCAATTCCTATCACTTCAATCTGCTTGGCAACTACGAAATATGGGAATAACCTCAAGGAAAATAACCCAACCGTTCTGTAGATCATTAAGCAAAGGGGAGATTGTTGTGACATTTTGGTTTTGAAGTCAACAAAGGATTTAAGTGTGATTATTTAATGGATATTATGTTAGGAGACACATATGTGGATGCTTGTAATGTCAATCCTGAAGTATGGAGATTACTCCTATCTCAGTTGAACACTGAGGTGTTCCTATAGGAGTGTCATCAACATTAAATTTTGAATTCCCCCCACCCTCAGACCAATCCCCGCCAACTCATTTACCTCTTGACTTTTAACTGGGGATATTTCTGGAGGATGAATCCCACAGAGTGGCTCTACTGAAGGTGATGTCAGGTTTTATTGCAAGCCTGGAAAGACACTTTTAGGCAGGCATGGTCATATGGCACCCCTTCAACCACATATAGGCTGACTATTCTACCTCTATGCTGGGCTGGCCCATCCCAAGTTTTCCTCTTGGGAGAATGTTCTGCAAGCATTTTTGATAGGAACAAATGGGACTTCTATCTACTCCATAGTTAGGGTGAGATTCAGCAATTAAATAGAAAGTGATATAGTTTGGAGTCAGATATGCAAAAATTGAGATTGTGTGGTAGGCAGGATTCCAAGATGGCCTCAAAGAGTCCTGGCCTTTCACATGCATAATATAGTCCTTTCCCTATTAGTGTGGGTGGGACTTATGAATATCATGGGGTATTAATCCCATGATTCTATTATATTAAATGACAAAAGTGAAGTAATTTTGCAGATGTGATTAGTTCTTAATTAGTTGATTTTGAATTAATCAAAAAAGGAATTATCCTGTGTGGGCTGAATTAATCAGGTGAGCCATTTCAAAAAGAGTCTACAGGCAAGACACAAGGAGCAGCAACAGACTGTCTCCTGTTTGCCTTGAAGAAGCAAGTGCCAATGGTGTGGAAAGGGCCATGTGCCAGAGAAGGGAGCTTCAGTCCACACAGCTGCAAGAAACTGAATTCTTTTTTTTTTTTAATTTTTTTGTTTTACATTTATTTATTTTTGAGAGACAGAGACAGAATGTGAGTAAGGGAGAGGCAGAGACAGAGAGAGACAGAATCCGAAGCAGGCTCCAGGCTCTGAGCTGTCAGCACAGAGCCCAATGCGGGGCTCGAACCCACGAGCTGTGAGATCATGACCTGAGCCGAAGTCGGACGCTTAACCGACTGAGCCACCCAGGGGCCCCAAGAAACTGAATTCTGCCTACAACCAGTGAGCTTGGAAGAGGACTCTGAGATAACACGAGATTATACCTCCCGTCAATACTCTGATGTAAATTTTGTGAGACCCTGAGCAAATTACCCAGCTAAACCGTGCTCAGACCCACAGAAATGGTAAAATAATGAATAGTGGATGTGTGTTGTTTTAAGCGCCTAAGTTCGGGTACAGACTTCTTTGTTACACGGCCAATACCGATAGCCCACCATTCTCTTTGTCAATGTTTAGCTGCTCTTGCTCCCAGGAAAATTTTTACTGCATTGAAGTCCATATCTTTCAGTTCAGTGTGCTAAGGAGACAGAACTGTTGGAAAACCTCCTCCTTATAATAACTTAGTAACTTTTTTCTTCCACTCTAGTTTATACATCAAGATGTCTGGATTCCCTTAACTTTTATATGTAAAACACCTAACCTCCACATTCAAATAACATTCCTATAATACATATTTTCAGTTCTTAAGATGTTCCTTTCTGAATAACTTCAGTTTTCCCACATATCCTGTGTTGACTTAAATGGATTTAAGATCCCATAAGGAACTTGCCACCAAGAGTGGAATAGAGGCGTGTGTCCTTGCCCTTGTACCTCATGCATCCTTGCATGCTATATATAGGAAAAGATCTCATTTGTTTGGCCTTTTGTCTATTTGTTGATTTGTTGCAATTTGTAATGCCAGCTGGAAATTGTTGATTCAATTTCAGTTTGGGTGTGCATTCCAACTTATGTGTCTTCTCTTTGTCATTGAAACCATTGCAGATGTTTCCCAATTTTAACTCTGTAGTTTATTTCAGATCCAGTAGAACCAGGCAGGTATTGATAGCTTGTCATTGTTTTCTATTTTGCTTCATTTTGTTTTAATTGTGGTAAAACAAAACAAAACAAAACAAAACAATCTTAACCCTTCTAAGAGTACAGTTCACTGGTGTCAGGTGTATTCACATTGTTGTGCAACCAATCTCTGGAGCTTTGTCATTTTGCACAATTGAAATGCTACACCCATTAGACAACTCCCCATTTCCCTGTCCTCCCAGGCCCTAGCAACCACCATTCATTTTTATGTTTATATGAATTTGAATATTCTGAATACTTCATATAAATGGAGTCATATAGTATTTATCATTGCCTTTTTGTGCCTAGCTTATTTTGCTTAGCATAATGCCCTCAAGTTTTATCCATTTATTGCTCAGAGTTCTATATTAGAGTTCTCCAGAGAAACAGAATCAATAGGAGATTATGCATATATATGTATATACATATGTATATACACATACACACATACATAGAGAGAGAGAGATAGATAGAGATGATATAGAGATAGAGATAGAGATGAGATAGTGATAGAGATAGAGATTTTAAGGGATTATCTCATACAGTTATAGAGTCTGGGAAGTCCAAAATCCACAGGAATGGCAAGCTAAAAGCCCCAGGGAAAAGTCAATGCTGTGGTTTACATCCAAAGGTTGTCAGGCTAAAGACCCTTCAAAAGAGCTGTTGTAGTTCATGTCCAAACGTCCTCTGCTAGTATTATTTTCTTTTTTAAAGCTGAATAACATTTCATTTTGTGCAGATAACACATTTTGTTTATGCATTCATCTGTGGATGGATACTTGGAGTGTTTTCATCTCTTGGCTATTGTAAATAGTGCTGCTAGGAACCTAGGTGTGCAAATATCTCTTCAAGATTCTGCTCTCAATTCTTATGGGTATATGCACATAAGTGGAAGTGTTAAATCATACAATAGTTCTACTTTCAACTTTTTGAGGGTCCATCATACTGTTTTTTATAGTGACTACACCATTTTCCATTCCCACCAACAGTGTGCCAAGATTTCCGATTTCTCCCCATCCTCATCAACACTTGTTATTCATTTGTTATTTTGTTTTGTTTTTGTTTTACCAGTAGCCATTCTCACAGGTGTGAGGTAATATTTCGTTCTAGCTCTGATTTGCATTTTTCTAATGACCAGTGATGTTGCGTATCTTTTCCTTTGCTTGTTGGCCATTTGTGTCACCTCTTTGGAGAAACGTCTATTCAAGTTCTTTGTACATTTTCTCATTGGGTTATTTGTTGCTGTTGTTGAGTTTTCGAAGTTCTTTGTATGGTCTGGATATTGGCCCTTAGTAGATACATGACTTGCAAACATTTTGTCCTATTATGTAGGTTGCCTTTACACTGATTGGGTTCTTTTATATGCAGAAGTTTTTATGTTTGATGTGGTTCCATTAGTCTATTTTTTGTTGTTGTTCTTGCCTGTGCTTTGATGTCATATTAAAAAAAAAAAATACTTGCCAATCCAATGTAATGAAGGCTTTTTTCTGTGTTATTCTAGGAGTTTTATAGTTTTAGGTCTTCCATTTAAGTCTTTGATCTGTTTTGAGCTAATTTTTGTATATGATGTGAGCTCACAATCCGGCTTCATTCTTTTGCATGAGGATATCCAGTCTTCCTGATGCCATTTGTTGAAGAGACTGTTCTTTCTCTCAGTGGCACCCTTGTGGAAAATCATTTAACCATAAACGTGAGGGTTTATTTTTGGGATC
This sequence comes from Leopardus geoffroyi, assembly GCF_018350155.1. NCBI lineage: Eukaryota > Metazoa > Chordata > Mammalia > Carnivora > Felidae > Leopardus > Leopardus geoffroyi. The sequence continues at coordinate 116,439,221 of NC_059333.1, read as the reverse complement.
TCTGTTCTATTTTATTGGCCTTTACATCTGTCATTATGCCAGTATCATACTGTTGTAGCTTTGTAATAAGTCTTGAAATCAGGAAGTATAAGATCTATAACTTTGTTCCTCTTTTTCAAGATTTTCTTGGCTATTTGGTGTCTCTTGAGAATCCACATGAATTTTCGGATGGATTTTTCTGTTTCTTCAAAAATGTTATTGAGATTTTGATAGGGATTGCATTAAAACCGTAGATCACTTTGAGTGGTATTGACATCATAACATTACTAAATCTTTCAATCCATAAACAGGGGCTGTCTTTCCATTTCATTGTTTTCTGTAATTTCCTTCAGCAGCATTTCTTAATTTCCTTCAGTCTTCAGTGTACAAGTCTCTTACCTCCATGATTAAGTTTATTCCTAAATATTTCTTCTTTCTTACGCTATTGTAAGTAAACTTGTTTTTTAAATTTCCTCTTTGAATCATTCATTGTTAACATATAGAAACACAACTGATTCTTGTGTTTTGATTTTGTATCCTGCAACTTTGCCAAATTCATTTATTATTAGTTCTAATGTGTATTTCTGTGGGATCTTTATAGGGTTTTCTACCCATGACATCATTTTGTCTTAAACAGAGATATTATTTTTTCTTTTTGATTTGGATGCTTTTTTTTTCTTGCCTAATTGCTCTAGATAGGACTTCCAGCATTATGTTGAATAGAAGTGACAAAAGCATACACCTTCCTCTTATTCCTGACGTTAGAGGGAATGATTTTAGTCTTTCACCATCAAATATGGTGTTAGCTATGGGCTTTTCACTTATGGCCTTTTTATGTTGAAGTAGTTTTTTTTTTTTTTCTATTCTTCATTTGTTGTGTGTTTTTATCATGCAAGGATGTTGAGTTTTGTCAGATATTTTATGGATCAGTTCAGATAATCATGTGGTTTATGTTCTTCATTATATTAATGCGATCATACAAAATTGACTGATTTTTATAAGTTGAACCATCCTTTCATTACAGAAATAAATCTTGGAATCTTGGTCATTGTGTATAAATGTGTATAAATAGGTTTTCTGGTATTTGTTGAGGATTTTTACATCAATATTCATCAGGGACATTGATCAATAGTTTTCGTATCTTGTATTGTCTTGATCTGGCTTTGGTATCAGGGTAATGTTGGCCTCATAGAATGACTTTTCAAGTGTTCTTTTCAATTTTTGGAAGACTTTGAGGAAGATTGATGTGAATTCTTCTTTAAATATTTGATAGAATTCACTGATGAAGTTTTCTGGTCCTGGGCTTTTTTGTTGTTGGTAAGATATTTTTGTTGTTGTTTTTGTTATTTATTTATTTTGAGAGAGATTGTTGTTGTTTTGTTATTTATTTATTTTGAGAGAGAGAGAGAGAGAGAGAGAGAGAGAGAGAATATGAGCTGGGGAGGGGCAGAGAGAGAGGGACAGAATCCCAAGCTGTGAGCACTGAGCCTAACTTGGGGCTTAATTTCACAAACTATGAGATCCTGACCTGAGCCAAAGTCACCTGAGTTGAACGTTTAACCAAGAGGGCCACCCAAGAGCCCCTATTGGGTGGTTTTTGATTGTTGATTCAATCCCTTTACTAGTGAAAGTTCTGCTTAGACTTCCTATTTCTTCATGATTAGTTTGGGTAGGCTCTGTGTTTCCAGGAATTTACACATTTTATCTAGGTTATCAAATTTGTTGGCATACAATTTTTTATAGTATTCTCTTATAATTCTTTTATTTCTGTAAGATTGATTATAATGTCTCCTCTTTCATTTCCAAATTAATTGAATCTCCTTTCTTTTTTACATAGTTAATTTAGCCAAAGTTTATTTATTTGGTTTATCTTTTAAAAATATAATTCTTGATTTTATGAATTTCCTGTACTTTTTTCTTCTTTCTTTATTTTGTTGATTTCTGTTCTAATCTCCGTAATTTCCTTATGTCAGCTAGTTTTGGGTTTAGTTCTTTTTTTCTAGTTCTTTAAGTTATAAAATTTGGCTCTTGATTTGAAATCTTTCTTTTTTATTGTAAGCAATAACAACTATATATTTCTATTTTAGCACTGTTTTCACTGCATCCCATAGTTTGGAATGTCATATTTTTATTTTCATTTGTGTCAAAATATTTTCTAACTTCTCTTGTGATTTCTTTTTTGACTCATTGGTTTCATTTTGATCAGAAAAGATGCGTAGTGTGATTTCAATTTTATTAAATTTACTAAGACTTGTTTTGTAGCATAAAATGCACTCTACCCTGGAGAATGTTCCCTGTATACTTGAGAAGAGTGTATATTTTGCTGTGGGTGGGTAGAGTTTTCTCTCTATGTCTGTTAGATCCAGTTGGTGTAAGATGTTGCTCACGTGTTGATTTTCTGTCTGGTTATTTTGCTGTTGTTTTTTAATTGTGAAGTTTACTTCTGCACAATTTGTTTGATTACTTCTACTGTACAGTTTGTTTGATCTTTCTCTAATTCCCTAATTTGTTTCTAAGTAAGTTTTTTTTTCTTTTATTTTTGGTGTTTGTGGGGGTGGATATGGGGGAAGGTATGGAGAGAGAAGAATAGCGTCACATAGACTGTTATAGAAACAAGAAAATGATTGGGCTATAGAATGGCAAACTCAGCAACTTCCTCCAGAGCTTTCTGAGTGGTTGACTCAAACATTCATCAGCTGCCTAAAGCTATCATATTACTGTCTAAAGTAGGAGGGCAGATACCTGAGATTCCCAAATGAGTCCTGGGGCCAGAGAAATGGGGCAAGGATTCCATACAGCTTAAACCTTCTGTGAGGGATAAGTACTTTAGCACTTGGTGGACAATCTGCATACCTTAAAGCAGACCCTGCTCTGCTGCAGGTGCTCATTTCTCCCTCTGTGGAGCCTCAACTTCTGCAATCATCATTCCTTCATCAGACATTGTATTTATTGGCGTTGTGTAGATACACTCCTTTGGGTTAATGAAATGTAAAGAAGAAGAAGAAGAAGAAGAAGAAGAAGAAGAAGAAGAAGAAGAAACATCAAGATATAAAAAGGGAAAACTAATTCAAGTGGAAGAGAATATAAGAAAAAGAAGAAAATATTAAAATATTTATAATGAAGATTTTATTTATTTATTTTTAGGTACTCTGTATACCCTACATGGGGCTGGAACTCACCACCCCGAGATGAAGCATCACATGCTCTTTCTCCTGAGCCAGTCAGGTGGTCCTTCTCATGGAAATTTTAAATAATAGAATTCAAAAATCAGTAAAATAGGCCGCACTGGAGAAATTCCTGGAAGTTAGACATAATTTTCCATGTGTCACTTTCCATCTTTCATTTATTAAGTTGATTTTCTTTTTTTTTTCAATTTGTTAATGTTTATTTATTTTTGAGAGAGAGAGAGAGAGAGAGAGAGAGAGAGAGAGAGAGAGAGACAAGGTGTGAGCAGGGGAGGGACTGAGAGGGAGGGAGACACAGAATCTGAACTGATAGTACAGAGCCCCACATGGGGCTGGAACGCACATTGGTAAGATCATGACCTGAGCGCTTAACCAACTGAGCCACCCAGGTGCCCGTATTAACCTGATTTTCTAAACCAGTGATTTAGATTTCAAAGTGTGGTCCCTGGACCAGCAACAATAGTAGCAACTGAGAACTTGCTAGAAATGCAGTCTTGAGCCTCAATGTAGACCTACTGAATTAGAAGGTTTGGGTATGGAACCCAGCAATCTGTTTTACTGAACCCTGCAGGTGATTCTGAGGCATGCTAGAGTCTGAACCCATGGCTTGACTACTTATTGGAATCATCTAAGGAATGTTAAGAACTACTGGTGACTGGCCGCTCCCCCAGGCAATTCTGACTTAATAGACTTGGGGTGCAGTTTGGGTTTCAGGAGTTTTAAAAGCTCCCCAGGTGATTCTAATGTGCAGCTACAGATGAGAACCAATGATCTATATCTACTGGGCTCAAACAATTAGATCCCTTTCCAGATCTGGTTAAAACAGTGATTTCCAAACACATCTGCTCACTGGGATCACTTGGTAAACTTCACCAATAACTGATACACTGGAGCACCCCCAGAGACTGAGAATTAATTGGGATGTGGCCTGAGCCTGAAAAATACAAAAATCAGCTGATTCTGATGTGCAGACAAGTTTGGGAAAGAGTGGGTTAAAGACTAAATTCCCAGTTCTAAAAACTAAATTACTAGCTTTAAAGTAGACACTAAATTTATGACCTTTATAAAAACTAATGATATATAATTATATATATGTATAACTGAAGAGTTAACTGCCTCTCAATATCCCTAAACAAAATGGAGATTAAAAAGAAAAAAAAAAAGGGTGATTCGTAGCCCAAGGTAAGGTAAAGGGAGCAGTGCTTCTCAACCTTGGCAACACATTAAAATCTCATGGGAACTTTTAAAATTTCTAATACCTAGGCCTCACCTCACGCCAATTAAATCCAATTAAATCCAAACCTCTGGGTGTAACTGGGGTATCAGTATTCTTTAAATTAAATCAGAACGTTGCAGAGTAATCAAAGTTTCACTATTCCTTAAATCTCCTCCAAAAGGGGAACCCTGTTAGGGCACCTGGGTGGCTCAGTGGGTTAAGCGTCAGACTTCGGCTCAGGTCATAATTTCAGTTTGAGCTCAAACCTTGCATCAGACTTGCTGCTGTCAGTGCAAAGCCTTCTTCGGATCCTCTGTTCCCCTTTCTCTGCTCTTCCCCTACTCTCTCAAAAAAATTAAAAACAAATACTAAACAAACAAACAATACGGGAATGCTTGAGGACTGTTGGTGGGAATGCAAACTGGTGCAGCCACTCTGAAAAACAGTATGGAGTTTCCTCAAAAAAGTTAAAAATAGAAATATCCCATGACCCAGCAATTGCACTACCAGGCATTTACCCAAAGGATGAAAAATACTGATTTGAAAGGATACATGCATCCCAATGTTATAGCAATATTATCAACAATAGCCAAACTATGGAAAGAGGCAAAATATCCATCAACCAATGAATGGATGAAGAAGCGATACACACACACACACACACACACACACACACGCATGCACACAATGGAATATTACTCATCCATCAAAAAGAATAAAATCTTGCCATTTTCTACGACATGAATGGAACTAGAGTGTTTTATGCTAAGCGAAATAAGTCAGAGAAAGGTGAATATCATATGATATCACTTACATATGGAATTTAAGAAGCAAAAAGGAGGAATATAGGGATGGGGAAAAAAAGAGAAGGAAGCAAACCATAGGAGACTCCTAACTATAGACAACAAACAGAGGGTTGCTGGAGGGGAGGTGGATGGGAAATGGGCTAAAGGCATGATGGGCATTAAGGAGGGCACTTGTGTTGAGCACTAGGTGTTATATGTAAGTGATGAATCACTAAATTCCTCCTGAAACCAATATTACACTACATGGTAACTAACTAGAATTTAAATAAAAATTGTTTAAAAATTGAAAAATGAAAAATAAATCTCAGAAGTTTCACAGGGCACCTGAAGTTGAGAACCATGGGTTAGAATGTAGCATCACTTCAGGAAAGAAGATTTAGTCATTCCAGTTTTCTTACTGGAATGACAGCATTTGTCATTTGTCACAGATGAGCTGGACCTGCCTTGTGTGCTCAGGGAAGGAATGACAATGTCACTAGCAGGGGTTATGATGCTGGCACCAGCATAGGACTTTTCCTAATATATGTCTGTCCAGTATACTTTTGGCTTTTATTGTGAGTGATTTGGCACTTGGTGGCTGAATACTACCTACATAAGTCACCTAATAATCTTTCAATGTTATATTATTACTAGAAGTCAAACATTTGAGCCCCATTCAGCTTATGTTAGTGCTTATGTTAGTGCAGTGGTTTTCAACCAGTGGTGATTTGTCCCCCAAAGAATGTGTTACAATGTCTAGAGATATTTTGATTGTCACAACTGTTGGAAGGGTGGGAATCTTCCATGAACACCTCATATGTAAAAGTCAGGGAAGCTTCTAAACATCCTATAATGTACAGGACAGCTCCAGACCAACGAAGAATTATCTAGTCTAAAATGTCAGTAGTGCTGAGGCTGGAAAACCCTGCTTTTGTGGTAAGCCTATAGGCTTCATCTATTTCCGGAGAAAATGTAGATCAAAGGTAGAAAGTACATTAAAAAGAAGAATTTGCCTGGGGAAGAGTCCAGAAAAGTCTCTAGAACTTCTTGATAGAAGCAAATACTGTGAATTCGATACCTTGTTCCTAAGGAAAAATAAATTCATCCACAGAGTGGTTTTGAATCGACAAATAATTATTATCACAATATCTATTTAAAGTTTGCTCCTATGTTTCTCAAAATGAATTCAAACTTACAATATCAAATATATTTTAATGATAGAATCCCACATCTGTGGAAATATATTTAGACCAACCAACAAATCCCCTAGAGTATGTCTTCCATCCATGCTTTTGTTCCCAGGACGCTGAGTGTCCTTTGCTACCTTGTATCCAGCCTAGTCCAAGTACATTTTTGAAGTCACAGTTAAGGAGTCAAATCCTCCTTTGGCCTAGGACCCTCATGCTAAAAGAGGTATTTCTTTTTCGTGTTCTCAGAATACTCTGTGCACATTTGCATTATAGTATTCATATAAACATTTTAAAATATGCACCTGTCTCCTCAAATAAATAGTTTCTTGAAGGTAGAATATTTGTTCTGTAGTTCCAGGATCTAGCAAAACACCTGGCACATTATATCTACTCAAATTTTTGTTAAATAAACAAAAAAAAAGATGATACATTTACATCCTTAGTTGTTCCTTATGCAATACTAGGAAAACAACTATTTTGGATGAACTCTTACGTAGGTAAGAGATCTATCATATCAAAAACAGTTTTGAAGTTCACTCAGACACAAAAGTCCACATTTATATTTAGACTCAATTATGGGTTTTGCTTCCTGCCTCTCCTAGTCACTTTCAACCCTCAGTTTTAGAGTTCAAGGTCACTGAGCACAAATAATAAGTTATTTCTTTTCCCCATACAAAATGCTGTAAAAACCTAACCTAAATGGATTAGCAAAAAAGCCTTGGAGTTTAATGTGTTTTTTCTAGGCTCATTATTAAAACGATCTTCATATGAATACATTTTGATTGTCTAAAAATATTTGTATATATAAAAAAGAAAAGCTTGAAACTTTGACACTCTGAGAATATATTTTCCAGCTCTTTCTAGCTGTAGCCTCCCAAGTCCTAGTTCTAGGTACTCATAAGGTATTTTTAATCATTTCTGTCTGTTCATTTTGATTAAAGGAATTGGGTTGGGGGAGGGGTGAAGAAAGTAAGTTTGCCCTTCCAGAAAGGGCTACAGAAAGTATGTCATTAACATTTTTCTACCGCCAAATTTAGTCATCAGCTTAATTGCTGGGATTTAATTGTTCTCATGAGGTTTTAACAGTGACTGCTTCATTGACCATCTTGTTCTACAAAGACAATATATGTACAGACTCTGAGATTCTATATTGTTTCTGGTAAAAGATCAGCATTTAGCTGATAGAGAAAGCAAATATACCTAGTTCAAAATATGTGTTTGTGAGAATTGTGGAGAATAGTCACTGCAAATCTAAGAATACTTCCTTTTCCATCTGTACCTGACAGCTAAAAGTCTCAATGCACCATGTACGGCATATCAAAGTGAGCAGCTAGTCAACAAACCTCTAATAAGACCCTTTCCCTTCACGTACATTTAACAAAAATAGAAAGACCATTGAAATGCAGACTAAAGAAAAAAAAAAGACTGTAAACTTCACATCTGACTCACTAAGGACTTTTTATGTCTTCCTTGCTGCTGAATTTCGATTGTTTATGTACTTTTTGCTGCATTTCTGTGAGTTTTCTTCCTGTTCTCCCAAGATAATTTTGTATCGAGGAGGAGGCCGGAATCGAGGCTTTTGTTCTGGAGGTAAGAGACCAGATTCCTATATATGTACTTTAACATTGCTATTCATACTGTACAATGAACATCTGCATAGCATTCTAGTCTTTGTATTTCCCATAAATCATCACCGGATACAGGTTAATTCTAAGTAAAAGACTCTTAAGTCTTATTTCATGTCATTCCACCCACCACAATTATATTTGTATATGTGTATAAATATACAGATTTATGTGTATTGTTCCGGAAGCAAAGTTTAATGGCTTTAGAAACCACTAATTGTGTATTGTGATGTCATAGAAAGAAAAATATAAGATGCATTTCCCAAAGTTATATATACACACATACACATACACATGTGGGGGTGTGCTACTGGATATAGAAAAGTGGGAAGCATGAAGGCTTACTTGAGAGTGGCATTTGCCCACATGTTTTGGATGAGTGGCAAAGACACATACGCATGAGGAAATGCATAAATATATTTTTACGCCACTCCCCCACAACGTAGGTGAATCAATTGCCTATCAATTAAGTTGTTGAACTAGATCACGTAGGTTTCGTATTTCTATAAATTTTAGGATTCTATGAATGAGATTTTTTTTAAGCAATGCATACGCCCACCAAATTTTTCATCTGATGGTGAAAGCTGGAATCTCTATTTTTGTGGTCCTCCCAAGTGTGTTCAGATTTTTCTAAACAGAAATTGGTACCCAGTCCATCTTTTTCATTTTCCTCATCACTCGATGGTTAGCTCTTTCTTCAAGTTCTCTATGAATCATTTTTTGAACCATTAGAAGTGTTTAGAGATTTAGTAAGGGAAGAAAATTATAGGGAATGTTTCACAAGGTAAGAATATGAAAATCTAGGTGATAACTGGCCTCTTTCAAGGGACATTACTAACATTTTCTTCCAATTTTCTAATTTGCAACAAAGTAGCTTACTTTAAAACATTTCATTATTTAAAATTATTTCAGAGCTGCATAGGCTGCATGGGGAGAGTGACTAGTCCAATTATCTTAGCAGTTATTTCTAACATGTAATACTGTTCTGGAGGCACAGTAGCAATCAGACAGTATTGTTTGTCCCTGGAGAAACGTTACTTCACGAAAGGAGGAGTCTCCAATATTTTTTTTTCCTGGAAAATGAAATGGTAGGTCCTAATAATGTACCATTTTATTATTTTAATGTTTACTTATTTACTTTGAAAGAGAGAGCATGAGTGGAGAGGAACGGTGGGGGGGGGGGGGAGAGAGAGAGAATCCTAAGCAGACTCCACACTGTTGGCACAGAGCCCCAGTGTGGAGCTCAATCTCACAAACTGTGAGATCATGACCTGAGCAGAAATCAAGAGTTGGATACTTAACTGACTGAACCACCCAGGAGTCCCTAGAGGTATTATTTTAAATTGTAATTCTCTATTCTAACATATACACTTGGTTGCAGATAATAGAATCTATTCTAGTTATTTTAAGTTGTAGAGGATTATTAAGAAATATTAGAAATATAACAGAACTTTTGGAAGCACTGAGGGAATAGATTCTAGGTTCAGCTAACAGTAATTATTCCAATCATCACACTGCAGAACTGACCTTGCCCACATCAGAACCACAGTACTTTTGCTGAAGTCAGCCATTTCCATTGCCAAGCCCAGAACCATGCTTGGTTCCATGACAAGAAAACTGCCAAGGCCACTAGAAATCTCAGATATCTCCATCTCTGCCACTCCACCCTGATGCCCTCTCCTCACATCTGTTCCAAATTAAACCTCATACAAGTGCATCTGATTAGTAGAAAATGCACTTAGCACAGAGGAGGAAAATGTAGATTTAAAAAATTCTATTTTGGAAAAGTTTACCATGTAGGGGACTACCAAATGTGAGAATGAGATTCAGAAACTTGGAGATAACAACAGGTGACAGTTACCTACTCTATGAACTCTTTAGTCAGCACAACCTCTCAATATTGTGGTGTTACCTTTATAATCGTTTACCATTTTTTGAGGTTCCAGTTTGGGATCTAAAAGTCAGGGTAAGAAAAACCAGCAAGGTAACTGGCTGGCCAACCTTGAAATATACAAACAACAACAACAACAACAACAACAACAACAACAAAAAACCAAGTCAGGACTTGTTGGCCACCCTGTGCTTGATGATCTAACTTAGCAGATATTTAGGCTTCCCTGATACAGCATTGAATTCCATTTCAATTTGGAAAACTTGACTTATCAGGTCAGGACCATTTTAACAAAAATTATTTCTGTAGTTGCTAATGAGATCCAGATCAAGCCAATAGAAATTCAAAGGTTTCAGCTCCCCTGGCTTTTGGACTGTTGAAATTTCCAATTCACTTTTAAACAGTTCTCTACAGAGAGCTCATGTTGGCATGATTAAATCATAATAACCTCCCCATAAACACAGTCTTAACTTTCTCTAGGTAATGGTTAGCTGGATATTCTCTCCAAATGTAGCCAACTTCTTCTATATGAATGTGGAAGAATATGGAGTAAGATGAATATAAGAAAAATATAAATAAAATATATAAAAATATATAATGTACATAATATCTAAATATACAAGTAAACAAATGTAAATAATAATATAAAAATACACACTACAGTACTGTTTGAAGTAAAATTTATTTTTACACTTCACAAATAAAAAAATACCATCTACATTTGTGCTTTCCAGAGAATGAAAGCATTATAATGGAATATTTGAGGACTTAACTCAATTTTACCAGCTTTCTTTCCTTTGGACCATGTATGTGTGGAAAACATTTCATATAAATAACAGCATGTGCTCAAAGTTCAGGCAAGCACATAATTGCTTAATGAAAACAATTAGTAGCATTAGAAAACACTTATCTCGACGTTTTCTTTTTCCATGCCCATGAATGGATCTATGTGAGGAGCATTCACATGCATTTACAGTTTTCTAATATTCCTTTCATAATTTATGTCTCTTGAAGTATTTTCTAGGGCTTATGTCATCTTTATCCCAAGCAAACTCTTCTCTATACTGAATCTGTTTCCCCTACTTTCGTGCCAATCTCTCCCCTTTTCATGTTCCCTGGGGCTATAACCACTTCTTATGGTTTGTTCTTTGTTGTTGCTTCTGCCCAATCTCTCCCTGTGTTGCTCTCTCTTTCTTGGTTTTGCTCTATGTATTTATAAGTTTTATAAGGGTTTTCATGTACATATCCGCTCTCCCATATAAACACAATGGACTGTCACCCAGTGGGCTGAGAGTAGGGCCAGTCCGTTAAGTGGCAGTGATGGTACAAAGGATGGTATCCAGGAAATGCTGGGATGATGGTCCCTACGTGCTAAAAGGAGCATGTCTTTATTTCTTCGTGGGTTGGGACATTTGATTTAAAGCATTGTTAAGAAAGTAAGTTTTTAATCCTAAAAGTCAGACTATCATCTAATAACAACGAAGGGAAAGAAAGAAGGAAACTATTGAGATTTAAGAAAGTTTTCAGGGGCGCCTGGGTGGCTCAGTTGGTTAAGCATCCCACTCTTGATTTTGGTTCAGGTCATGGTTTCATGGTTGTGAGATTGAGCCCCAAATCGGGGTCTGTGCTGAGCACGGATCCTGCTTAAGAGTCTCTCTTCCCTTCCATCTGCCCCTCTTCTGCTCATGCACACGCACACCACCTCTCTCTCTCAAAAAAAAAAAAAAAAAAAAAAGTTTTCAGAGCAGGGAAATAAATAAATGTTTTTAATTTACTTACCAAATAAATACATGCCATCTCACACTCAGACACTTCAAAGGAAAGGAAAACGTAGAGCTGACGCCTTAAAGTACAGCTAAAGTAGTATTTAGGAGGTGATAGAGTACAATACATAGTGTGAAGATTGTTTTTCAGCTAGGAAAACAATGTTTGTACTAAGGACAATTTCATTTTTAATCATTTATATTTCCTTTTTACAAGACCGGGTGCTTAGTGAACAAAATGGTTTTTATTGATTGGTTGATTTTGTTGGGATGGTTTCTGATGACTACATAGCTCATCTGACATAGAATATGATATCACCTTTAGCTCCAGAGGGTTTTCTCAAATTTTCATGAGCAAGAGAGAACAAAAGAAAAAAAAAAAGAGGGGGGGGCAGAGAGAGAGAGAGAGAGAGAGAAAAGGGGGAGGAGTGAGAGGCAGAGAAAATGTGAGTATGTGTCTGTGTGTGTGAAAGAGAGAGAAAGAGAGGGCACTTACATAGGAATTTGGCTAGGTGTTTGAGTTTGCAAAGGCAAATATAGAATGGCTGTTTTCATGGCTTTTATTCTAGCAGGAAATCAATTCTTTGGGAGTGATGTATTCTGTCTCAAGGATCAAGGAATTCTTCACAGAAGAGTTGTTTTCTGAACATGGTTTTTAAAGCAGTGTTTTCAAAGTCTAGTTCAGTGGTTCTGAGTGGTTTCTTGCTGAACATTAGAAGCCACCTGGGAAGTATTTAAGTCACACCATTGTCCAAACATCTTCAGAGTGCCACCCCACCTTTCTTCAAGACCCTAGGTTATTCTAATGTGCAGCCTGGGTGGAAAATCACCAGTACAGGGCTCATTACCTATGTCGGAAATACCCAGGTCCTTGGGATCTCAAGGTATGGGGCCCTTGGAACAGTACCATAAATGATACTTGTAGACCTGGAAGTTTGAAGACCTCAAATGACCAACAAAATTTTCTATAAGGATTGCATCCTAGATAGCGGTAGCAACTTATCCAAACTCAAACAGGTGTGAAGCTGGATGGAGGATGATGAGGCTGAAGATTAAAAGAAGGAGCCCCATTATGAAGAACATATGATGCCAGCCAAGGAGCTTCACTCTTGCCAGGCAGATGAGAGCCACTGAGGGTTTTAAAGGTCCAGGTGACATCTTGAGGGGTAAATTTAGAAGGACCATTCTGGTGGGGCTATGTAGGAAGTCCTGAAGCAAGGAAGGCCAATGTAGAGGCTATTGAAAAAGTCCAGGCAATGGATGGACAGAAGAGATGAGAAAATGAAAGATCCTACATACATTTAAAAGAACAATTCACAGAACTTGGAGATGTATTGGGAAGAAGACGAGTAGAGGAAACCTTCCCATGTTTGTTTGCTTGTTTTTTCTTGAGTGGCCATGGCACCACGTGGGTTTTCTACTTGACATGTAATTAAAGGGAATGACACAAACCCAATCCGTGTTCTCTATGAACGTTAAATAAAAATACATGAAAATGCTAAGAAACACGCTGTATTGGCAGGTAGAAAAATGGAAACACTATCAATCAGTAATGAACTTCCTTGAAGGGCTAACAAGAAATCTAGTTCACGTGGTGAGTTTTAGGATTAATAGTCACATGCAGTATCAGCTAAACATAGTTTTGAAAATCCGGACATCGTGTAGCAAGACTGAAGGGTAAAACGAGTTATTTTCTGACCATTTTAGGTTTTCTTAAACTGACTTAGACCTAGTAGAAACAGCTCTGATCCAGAAAAGGACTTCCATGGCTTTACTTGTACCAGATTCTCTCTGGAGCCAGAACTAGAGACAACTTTATTTTTGAGTGCTTTTGTTCGGTTGGATTATATTTCATAATTTAATAACAATATGTGAGAAATAACTAATAAAATTGTTTTGAGGAATGCTGTGAATGTAAAATATGACCACATACTAAATAATGTGCTTAATGAACTATAACGATTAAATGGGTAGATTAATGTCCTGTGAAACTTTAGCAAGTTAATTACAATACAGTGAGAGGCAAAAGCATATGTATTGTACTCAGTGCCATGTGGGAAGGGAATTTTACATATGCCTGGTTCACAGGTGATCTCTGACACTCTGCATCACAGAAAGAAAAAAAAATGATATTTATTAAGGACAAATTAGGGAAATAAAAATGAAGCAATTATGGCAAATGCATGTCTTGTTTTTAAATTTCAGTTATGTATTTAAATATTTTAATGGCTTCCAAGTTATACGTATTGTTTGAAATAAAGTTATCTAGAAATGAGTAAAGTCATATTTTTGGAGAGTTACAAGCAAAGTGATAAAGTCACTGGATGTTGGAAAACTATGGCCCCAACAAAATAGTGTATGAAACTAAGTCAAAACATAAAAGAATTAGTTCATTCGTTACTTATTCAGTTAAATAAGACTCTTTTAATGAAAATAGCTATGTCAATTTTTTCATCTTTTCTAATTGTAAGAAAAATTCATCCTCACTGCAACTTTTCAGAAAATTATGAAGAAAATAAAGATCTTCTACCCAGAGATAATTGTTACTAATAGTTGTTGTTATGCACCCTTATAAAATAGTCTTGGAGGTTATCTGCCTTCAGCTGTTTGCATAACTTTCTCTTTTTCTCTTAATAATGTGGTATATATACTTTTTTAATGTCAACCATTTTAAATGGTCGTAACCCCCCACCATTGGACATTAAGTTTTTACCATTTTAAGAAATATAAACAAAAACTGCAAAAAGTACCCTTATACACAAACCCTCACACACTTATCTAATTACTTTCTTAGGATAACTGTCTAAGTTAGTAACCTCAAATTATATTACTTACTTGATATCTAAAAAGATATCAGTGTTTAATTTACACTCATATTGATACTAAAAATGTTAATATTTAAGTCCTATCCAATTTCATACCTGAAAAATATCTTCCTAAACAACCTTTCATGTGTTTTTTTTTTTTTTTTTGGCCATTTGTATATTCTTTTCTTCATGATCCTGCTCATTACTACATTTTCTATTGTTTTATTGTTCATTATAAGTGTTTATGTAATTCAAACTATCGGTCTTTTGCTTAGAAAGTTGTTCCCACCCTAAAATTATAAAAATAACTTCCTAAATATTCTTTTAATTTTGTGATTATTTTCTTCCCGTTAAATTGTTAATTCATTTCAGATTTTTGGCATTAATTCACTTGAGACTTTGGTATGAAGAAAGGATACAATATTTTTTTCATCAGAATCAAATTGTTGCAATGCCATGTTTTCTTTAATCCATCCTACCCCCACCACAGTAAGAAAAACCTTTATTATTACATACTAAATCCTCATATACACATAAATCTATTTCGGGAATTGTTAGTGCATTCCATTGATTTTTTTCCAGGGACAATTTCATTATATTTTTAAAACAGACTTCTAATACTTGGTAGAGCAAATCTTTCTTATTTTTATTTTAAATTATTTTTCTAGTTATATTCATGTAAGTATTATTTTAATGAACTTTGAAATAATTGTAAGGTTTTTTTCCCTCCAGTTCAATTGGGCTATTAATTAGTATTCATTATAGGTTAATTTTTATTTATTTTTTAATTTTTTTAATTCTTTCTTTTTCTTGTTATTTAAAAAAATTTTTAATGTTTATTTATTTTTGAGAGAGAGATAGAGTGAGCAAGGGAGGGCCAGAAAGAGAGGGAGACACAGAATTCGAAGCAGGCTCCAGGCTCTGAGCTATCAGCACAGAGCCCAACACAGGGCTCAAACTCATGAACAGGGAGATCATTACCCAAGCTGAAGTGGGACACTTAACCACCGAGCCACCCAGGCACCTCATGGGTTAATTTTTAGAAAACATATTTCTAAGACACAGAGCAGTACCATCCAAGAATATTGCATGTGATTCTGTACTTTAAGGCAGTTTTCAACTCTTTAGTGAATTTTTAAAGTTTTCCTTACACAATTTTGCCTATCTCTTGTTTTCTTTTTTTTTAACGTTTATTTATTTTTGAGAGAGAGACAGAGCATGAGTGGGGGAGGGGCAGAGAGAGAGCGAGACACAGAATGCGAAGCAGGCCCCGGGTTCTGAGCTGTCAGCACAGAGCCCGACTCAGGGCTCGAATTCACAAGCTGTGAGATCATGACCTGAGCTGAAGTCGGACGCTTAACGAACTGAGCCACCCAGGTGCCCCGATGGCCTATTTCTTGTTAAGTTCATTCCTGATAGATTTATTTCGAAGTGTTTTATGGTTTCTGTGTTCTTTTTTATTATCGTATTTGCTATTGTGGATAACTCTCTTTTCCTGATATATTTACATAATAATTTTGTATATTTATTTTGGGATTAATTCTTTTACTGAATTCTTACTGTTTCTGAAGACTTTCCTGGATTTTCCTTGTATTATGTAATTTACAAATTACACCGTTTTCACCATATCCTTTCCATATTTATGCCTATTATAGAGTAGGTCTCCTGAAGCAACAGTGAAAAATAGTAGTGAGTGTATGGGCGTGTGGCTGGCCTAGTTGGTAAAGCATGCTACTCCTGATCTCATGGTCAAGAGTTCAAGCCCCACATTGAATGTAATGCTTACTTAAAAAAAAAAATAAGAGTATTTGGGTTTAACTTATACAGGATTATTTGTTGTATTTAGTTATTAGGCCTAAAACTTACTCTAGGTATATACATGCACACAGATGAATTTTAATAAATGTCTTTTTTATAATCAGTTGAGATAATTATGGGTTTGTTTGGGTTTTTTTTTTTTTTTTTTTTTTGCTTTTTTAAGCCTTTACTATGGTGAAAGTCATACATATTCTATTCATACGACACCAACAGATAATTATGAATTGCTGTTCATTCTGCAAAAAAGTTTTGTTTGTTGGCTGGTTGGTTGGTTACGGAAGAATGGTTGACACACAATGTTACATATGTTTCAGGTACGCATCACAGTGACTCCACAACTCTGTTATGCTCTGCTCACCCCAAGTGTAGCCACCATTACTGCAGAATTCCCAGTGGTCTCCAAATTGTGGTGGTGCATTCAGGTAACTGAGAGAAAAATGTTAAAACTTCCATCTCAATAATCCATGTCCTTTGAAACAACTGCGTAGCGTATTAGTAGAACATTACAACTCTACAAATTTTAAATAAACACATGCTGGGTTTGCAGACTCAAAATTTTATCCTGTACTGATTTCCTAGATAAGTGATAAGATATACTGAACTTTTATTGTTTTCCTGAACAAAGGACAACTTATCTTCCTTGGTGGAGTTGTGCTTCTTTCTGAGGTCAATCATCTCAAAGCATAGTTGATTTTTTCGTTAAAACTTTTTTCTTTTCGATCACCTTGATGGCATTGATGCTATGGTATTTGGTACATGAACAACTGTTCATAAAATTAAATTTCATATGGCCCCTTATGAATAAAAAATGCTCACTGTTTTAATTCAGTGTTCTACCATTGAAAATTTTACAATATTAATACTGTACACATTACTTTGAGTTTTCATATTTTCCTGTTGTATTTCTAACCATCTATTTTTGATATATTTTTATTTGTGTTCTGCATTATGTTTCACAGAAAAATACTAAAGATAAGTGTATATACTATCACTAATATTTTAAATATTGTTTCAGAAGAGTAATTCAATAATAGAACCTATAGATCTAGAAAGGATAAGGCATAAGTAGTATTATTTACAGATTTTATTATTCACAGAGTCCGTCTTTTCAAATTTGCTTAAAGGTTCAGAGGCACATTTTATAAATGTGCATTCTATTTTTTGGAATAAGTGTTCCAAAATGTTTTCTTGACTTTTCTGTCATCTGTTATGTTGTTTTTCTCCCCTTGAGTGAAATTTTTCATTGGCCCCATCAGTGTTTTGTTTCCAGCTTCTTAAGGCTGTGGAGGAGCTCAGCATTGGGCGAAGATTCCTGTGAGCGGACCCTCCTTGAACTCTCTCCCAGTTAACCCCGTTGACCACTAGACTCTTAGCTAGAGGCCTGGTCAGGTACCTGTATTGTTTATATTCCATTGTTCGGCTATTCCATGTTCGTAAGGACGTTGAGGCGGTGGGTGAGGCAGCTTGAGCAGACAGCGTCAATACCTAATGCATTCTCTGACCACTTTAGCCTGGTCCTCGGCCATGGGTATATCTGCCAGCATCTTCCTGATCTCAGTAGTTTCACGGTCATGAGAACACGTCAGCCTGACTAGAAGTGGTGAGTGAAAGACCTGTGACTCAAGTGCTTTTGTTGGCTGCTTAGTCTGCCTATGCATAAATGAGGTTTTTGTGTTCCCAAAAATATCCTTCAAGAAAGTAGATATTGCCTTAAACACGAATTCTGCTAAAACTTTCCCTTTTAGTGGACTATATCTCAATTATTTTATTTTTAATCTTGAAAATTGTTTTGAGGAAAGAGCTTAGCCTGAAATGACTGTAGTCAATGGTAGAAAGATCCCACATGCAGCCTCAATACCTATTTTCTGGTGGTTTGACAAATGTGGAACATATCTGAGCTTTATAATGGGGTAACATATAACTTGTATTGATACAATTAAAATATTTTGTAATGTTTTCTCCAAACTGCTCTACTCATATCAGGCTTTCACTGTCTCTTAAAATCTAAAACTATACAGTTCTTTCAATACTCCAATGCTGAAACATTCTAAAGAAAACCAAAAACAGCAGTATGTTGTTCAATTCTTTCAAATAAAATGAGATAAAAAGAGATAAAATCTTGATCCAGTGTGACCAGCAGCAACCACTCTCTATCGCGATTAAATCTTAGTAAATATTTTATGAAATCCAATCTTAGTGTTCAGTTTCCATGTAGCTACCAATGCCAGGGATCTGTACGTAGCCTGTTACATCTAGACCTACATTTATATAAATATAAGAAGAATGTCAGTTGTTTAACGTTGTGCAATGTCCCTCAGTCCCTGTGTGTGACTGTTACAAAGTGTAGTCGGGAACTCTAAGTACCCCGGGAACTAAGCGATAGAACATGAAGAAGAGGGAGAAAATAGAAGGTCGGCACTATTGCCGAAATACATATTGTACAAGAAATATTACGCTCATACTATGTGAACTGAAAGAATTTGCAAGTTACTTAATTTGTCTCTTTCCCTTCCCTAGTTGCTTTGGCTACAAAAATCCTCCTTGAGCTTGAAACTGCCCCCATCCTTACGGCACAACCTGCAGGCCACCAAGGCTTACAGATGCATTCAGCAAGAATGCTGTGAACAAGGCGCTCCTGGGTGGCTCGGTCGGTTAAGCGTCATACTCTTGATTTCGGCTCAAGTCATCATCTCACCCTTCGTGAGTTCGAGCCCCACAGCAGGCTCCATGCTGTCAACGTGGAGTCCGCTTGGGATTCTCTCTGCTTTCACTCTGTCCCTCTCCCATCCCCCTCTCCTTCAAAATAAATAAATAAACTTAAAAAAGGAGAGAATTCTGTGAATAAGAGCTGTCCCAGAGAGTGAATGGGAGCCGCGAGAGCCCATGTTTAATTGTGTGGTGCCAGGGCTGAGCATCGAACTCGCTATGACAGAGGGGCCTATACATGTATTCATGAATCTGCTTCTGCATGTTTCTGATAGACAAGACACAGGAGACTCTCTGAAGTGCCTGACCCGGGGCAGGGATTTCTTTTTCGGGGTGTACTGCTCATTGCTGAAGGGCAGTCCTGGGGATAAGGCCCCAGGGAGCCTTCCTGCTTTCCTCCTGGCTCACTTCTCTCCCAGTTTCGGGTCCTCCTTCCTCATCCTAAATTTGCTGTAGCACCACTCGGGTATTGCCTCACTTATTATCCTCTAGAGATTAAAAACAAAAAAGGCTACATATTGAAACTCTATGTCCTCTGTTGATTTGCTTCGAATTTTGTTGTATCTGGCCCATATTCTTCAGAGGCCATGTGCGTGTGTGATTATTGCCATTCTCCGCTTATATTAAGGATAGAATACACTCTATTTTTAGTTCTTATTTCTCACTCTGGTATGTTTTTGAGAGAAGAGAGAGAAAGCGTGCAGCCTCCGCTGCCGGTTTTAAACATTCCCGATTACTTTTTAAATCTAGAAATACTTATGGCTGACTTCATAAAATTCATTGTATTCAGCATGAAAAGGCAGATTCAAGCATTTCCACAGGATTATAAAAGTCACATAATACAATTTCATAAGATGTATTTAGACCTTTCAGATAACATGAACTATTTAGGACTTCTATGTCTGTCTGTATTTTAGATTATGGCCTAAAACATTTAAATAATCATAATAAAATAATAGTAGAATGGAAAAAGTAACTGGAAATGAAAGGACATACCTTTTGTCTGACAGCTGCAAAATCTTGCTTAGTCTCCGTTCAGATGTATTAATAGCACTATTATGACAGAACACAATGGTGTCGTCATATACTGGATATTTCTTCAGGCTGGGGAGCAATAGCGTGCAAGTGACACATTAACAAAAGCACATTTGTTTCATTTTGATAGTGTTAATTAGCACCTCTTCTATAATTACTGTCATCTGGTCTGGTTTTCATCTCCCTGCCTTTTGCTGATAAATCCCCTCTTCCGGGTGCCTGGGTGGCTCAGTCAGTTAAGCATCCAACTCCAGCTCAGGTCATGATCTCGAGGATTCATGAGTTTGAGTCCCGAGTGGGGCTCTGTGCTGAAAGCTCAGAGCCTGGAGCTTGTTTTGGATTCTGTGTCTCCCTCTCTCTCTGCCCCTCCCCTACTCGTTCTCTCTCTCTCTCTCTCTCTCTGTCTCTCAAAAATAAATAAACATTTTTAAAAATCCCCTCTTCATTTAGGTGAGTTAGCAAAGTGGGTTGCAACCTAAAGAACTATTTAGCTAAAATATTCTATGGACTTTGATTTTAATATCAAAACGTGTTGATGGTTACTTTAAAGAAACCAAGAAACGGGGTGCCTGGGTGGCTCAGTCCGGTAAGCGGGGGACCCTTGATTTTGGCTCAGGTGATGATCTTACAGTTTGTGAGTTTGAGACCTGTTGGGCTCTGTGCTGACAGCACAGAGCTTGTTTGGGATTTTCTCTCTCTCCCTTTCTCTCCACCCCTCCCCTGGTCATGCTTTCTCTCTCTCTTTCTCTCTCTCTCTCTCAAAATAAATAAATTAAATTAAGTACAAATAAACATAATAAAGAAACTGAGAAGTGAAGAAAAGTAACGTAAGGAAAAAACAATACACCTCTATTTATATCCAGTAGAATCATTGTAGACCATGAAAGTGGGAGTTCAAAGAAGGTTCTGAAGAGTGTATCATCCCAATTCAATACAGAAAACATTATAATTTTCTTAATTGAAAACAGTGCTGAGAATGCAGATAATTGAGTTAATGAAATTTTTGCTCTGAAACTGATCTTTGTTTCAATACATATTGGTTGGAAAGCCTTCTAAACTACTTACTGGTAGTGCCTTTTTCTAACTTAGTAAATGGCAAGCAAATATTTTGTGGAGAATGAAGATTATGCAATACCTTTGGGTCATTCTCTTCACTAAACAATTTGGTCTTGAACTAGCATATTGATAGATTAAAATTTCACCTAGGGGATTATAGCACAAACTTCAGTAGTTAATATTTTGAAAAACTCCTGCCTGTTTTACTGTCATTTTCTTTTTCATATCATATCATATTATTTCATTTCATTTGCTTTCATCTCATTTTTTGGTAAAAGTCTGCTGTAGGCAGTTTAAATCTGCATTTGTCTAGTAACTTGTTTTTGTTGTGGAATCTATCCTTTCATGTACTTAAGAAAATCCCTTACATTTCTTCTCCTTCTTCTGATTGTATTGAGAGAAAATACAATCAGTTTTTCTCTCTCTACTAGGTCATTACCAGTAATATGCAAACGTGATATTATTTCCCTTACCTGAAAATATTTTCTTAACCTAAATTCTCTGCCAGCTGCTTCTCCGATTCTCTGAAAATTTACCACAAACTCCTTGAAGTAATGCCACATATCTGCTGTCTTTAATTCCTCTCCACCTTTCCCTGTAGCCCTTTCCAATTATGCTCTTGTGTCCACCACATCACCCAGACCTTGCTTTTTAGGGTCACCTCCATGTTGCTAAATTTAGTAGTCATGATCTCTGCCCTCTTCTTACTAGACTCTTCATTGACATTTATTTACACCATTGATCATTCACCCCCTCCTTAGTATGCTTTCTTCTCTTGGTTTTTAGCTCACCACAATTTTTTGGTTTCTATCCCACCTCCATGCTTTTTCCTTCTCAATCTTCTTGTGCCCAATTCTTCTCTTCTTTGATCCTCTTCATGTTGGATTTTTGCCCCTATCTTCACTTATTCTCTTGATGGCCTTATCCAGACTCAAGAATGTACACATTATCTGTAAGTCAAGAACTCCCAAATTTGTATCTCCAGTCCAGACCATTCTCCTGAACTCCACATGTGTATATTCAACCACCTGCTCAATGTCTCCACTCAGAACTATCATAGATCATTCAAACTTAATGTGTCCCAAACTGGACTGCTGGCTTTCCCACAAAAATCCACTCTACTGAGAGCTTCAGGGGACTGCAATGCTTTTGTTTTGGTTGCTAGGGGGACCCACTATCCAAGTTTGCTGGGGACTGAGGGAATTCTCAGGATGAAAGGCTTTCACTGCTACAGCTGGGAAAGTCCTGAGGAAACCAGAATAAACAAACCCTATCAGTTGCTAAAGCCAAGAACCTTAGGACCATCCTTGATTCTCTCACATTGTGTATCTAATATATTTAAAAATCATGTTGGTTCTGCCTATAAACTGACCAGTTTGTCCCACCTCAATTGCTATCACCTGGTCAAGCCACCATCCTCTCATTGGCGTTACTGACGTGGCCTCCTAACTGGTCTTCCTGTTGCCACCTTTCCTTCTCCTATCATGCATTCTCAACACAGCTGTCGGAGTAATTTTTTTTTTTAATTTTTTTTTCAACGTTTATTTATTTTTGGGACAGAGAGAGACAGAGCATGAACGGGGGAGGGGCAGAGAGAGAGGGAGACACAGAATCGGAAACAGGCTCCAGGCTCTGAGCCATCAGCCCAGAGCCCGACGCGGGGCTCGAACTCACGGACTGCGAGATCGTGACCTGGCTGAAGTCGGACGCTTAACCGACTGCGCCACCCAGGCGCCCCTGGAGTAATCTTTTTTTAAAAAATAGCTGGATCATGATATTCCTTATTACCTAAACTCTGTAATTCCTCCCTCTTTCAGGGTAGAAGCCAAAATCATTACCATGGCATCTGAAACTAACATGATCTAACTCCAGCTTCTGTTTTATACAGCACCCCCTCTCACCAGCCTGTCAATTAGGTGAAGTCCTACAGTTCTTTTCCTGGTTCGCTGTGTCTTCAGCCACATTAGTTTCCTTACTGTTCTTTTCTGCAGATATGCTATCATCGTGGGGCTTTGGCATTGTCCATTCTTTTGGCTTAGAACATTCCCCAAGTATCTTGATGATCAGGTCTTTCATTTGCTTTAAGTCTGCCTCAAATGTCACTATTTTCATGATGATTATACTATTAAAAATTATATTCTCCATTCCACATCTCTTTTTCTGTGCTCCACATGCTCTTAATCTTTTAACATTCTACATAATTTACATGTTTGTCATGTTCATTTTTCATGGTCTGCCTACTTGTGGGACAATATAAACTCTAATAAACCAGGGTATTAAAAGAATCTTTCTTACCTAAGAAATGTCTAGAACCTCTTAGACATAGGAAGTTCTCAATAAATATTGAGTAATCAAATTTGTTTATTTTACTTCACCTCATTAAGTACCTTGTAAATTCCCCATATACCCATAGCTTCATCCCAGATAACTATAGAAGATTCCAAAGATGAATAAGACATTGTCCTCAAATTTGAGGTACTTCCTATCTATTTGCTGAGTTGAGATACAATGTAATATTTTGGAGGTGATTAAATATTACAATGTGTGGTAATAGCTATAAATCTTGTGAGCATGAGAAGATCTGAGATTTTCTTTGTTTAATCTTGAAAATTAGTTATTATTGTAGGGGTTACCTCGAGATTCTTTCAAATCTAAAATTATAATGTTCTATAATTTTACAAGTTATTAACATAAAGAAACTACAAAATATAGATGTACATGGCTAAACTAGTACAAAGACCTACACAAATCAGCAGATGTGCTGTGGGACAAGCTAAGAATGAAAAAATATTATAGCACATACCACAAACCAAGGGGAAAAGGAACATTCATGGCCTTGAGAATTAGTTAAGTATTCAGTAACCCCCTCCTCAACCTCTTCTGACTTCTGGAAGGACACAAGTCACTCTGGGAAAACTGGGAAGAACAAACACACCTAATGACAGAAATAAAATTGAGCAGAAATGACTTAAATAAATAGAGGTTGAAGTATCAGATGGTGGAAGGGATTGGAAAGGAGGACATAGTTTCCAAAGGGTACTTTGAAGCATAATATAACACCCAATACTGAAAGCACCATCCAGGTTGATAAGGCTTGTAGAGCTTATGGGCTATGTGTAGCTCTGAGGTCTGAAAGTCTTCCTGAGCAGACAAATCTATATGGAAAGGCTATATTTTCAGCACCTTTGGTAACAGCAAAAGAGCAAACCCTTGAACTATTATGTCTCAGTCCATTCAGTCTACTATAACAAGATACCATAGACTGTGTAGCTTTGAACAACAGAAATTTATTTCTTACAGTTCTGGTAGGTGAAAGCCCAGATCAGGGTGCTATAATGGTCAGGGGAGGGTTCTCTCTCTGGTTGTAGCTGGCACTTTATTGCTGTGTCCTCATATGGTGGAAGGTGCTAGGAATCTCTCTGGAGCCTCTTTTATGAAGCACTAATCCCATTCATGAGGGCTTTGCCCTTATGACTTCAGTACCCCCTAAAAGCTTCATGTCCCAATACGATCATCATTAGGGATTAAGCTTTTAATATATCAGTTTAAGGGGACACAAACATTTAGACCACAGCACCATAATATTGGAAAAGCTACACTATTGCCTACTCCCCTTCCAAGGAGCCTCTTTATAACAGCTTAGGAAATCTATCCCTTTTAAAAATGTTGGGAGGGGGATGTCTGAGTGGCTCAGTTAAGCATCTGACTCTTGATTTTCACTCAGGTCATGATCTCATAGTCGTGAGTTTGAGCCCCTCCTCCCTGCTATCAGTACGGAACCTGCTTGGGATTCACTTTCTCTGTCCCTTTCCTGTTTGTGCTCTCTCTCTCTTTCTCTTACTCTCTTTCAAAATAAATAAATATTTTTTAAGTGTGGGGGGAAAATACAATCTCACTCCAACAAAAGTTGTTGCAAAAATAGTGATGTGTTTCAACAGACAATAAGAACACATCAGGAATAAAACATGGCCTCTAAACAGATGGGAACACTAACATAATATTTCTAAGTTATATAAAGAAAATAGTAGAAATTTTGGAGGAATAGCACAATTAAGAAATTTTAAATCTCAGAACCTACATGGCTAGATGATAGGAAGTTCTGAAGGAAAAATTGGCAAAAGAAAAGAAAAATATTCAGAAATAAAACTAAAGTCAGCAGAACACTGAAGTGAATAGACACCAAACAGAACACCATAAAGGAGGTAAGATAAATAACTAACAAATGAAAGCAGAACAAAAAGATAAAGGAAGATAATAAAAGGATTTGAAAAACTGATGGAGAAAACCTACAAAGTTAAATATTTAATTAAGTATTTAATATGTTATTCTTAAAGATGGACACTAAAGTACTGAAACAAAAAAAATTTAAAAACCACAGTTCAATAAAATTTTTCTAGAAAAAAATCAAGAAGACTTTGAGTAGATGGAACCAGAGCAGTGAAAACCAAGACAGAGCCTAGTAAAATTATTAGACTTTAAAGATAAGGAAAAATTACCTTTGGAAATCTAGACACCAACACACACACATACAAATAAAGTAAAAAATAAAGGAAATAAAATGAAAGTAACATCAAATTTCTCAGCATCAACATTTTAAACTACAAAACAATAAAGTAACTTTGTTCAAGTACTCAAGGAATAAAAAAGACATGAGCAGAGGTTTTTATACCCAGCCAAACATCCTTTTGATATCTAGGCTACAAAGATTTATGAATATGCAATACTTGAAAGAATGTTATTCTGATAAACCTTTCCTGAGGAATATACTACAGAAAGAGCTTCAGAAAAACATAATATGTGGAGAAGCTTCTTCATATAAGGTCTTGGGGCTTGGCAGTAAGCATTTACAGACTAAAAGATGGAGATAAAAATGACAGAATGCAGTGAGAATACTACAGGATCTGATGTCAGAAAAATAATGCAACCAATTAAAACATGGGAAGAAGAGGCATAGAGTAAATGGTAAGTGGAATAAACTTGATGATTGACTCACTGGTAATAGGAGTGAAAATATATAACACTGATAAAAACTTGAAGCTTAAGTATATTTTGTTCAACAAACATCAACACTAAGATTATACTAACAAAGGGGAAATAAAACAGCTACTTTCTGACATTAATACTGATAATAGGAAAACACAAATAGTTTCAGCACAAAGTTGTGGATAAAAGTATTGTAGGAAGGTATCAGTATAAAACTAACGATTAAAAAAGTCCAAACCTTTCCAAATAGCAAAGGAAACAATAAAGAAAAAAATAGCAAAGCAAACAGCTAATATAATGGCATACCTACATGCATACATTTATAAAATATAATACTCTACTATAGAACTGAGACAAACATATTAGTTGTATCAATGTATGTTAGTGAGCCTAACTTACATAATATAAGAAAAAGATTTTCAGATTAACTAAGAAAGCAGAATTCAACTTTATGTTGTATGCAAAAGACATAACTAAAATAAAGTGAATTGAAAAGGTGAAAGATAAAAGTAGGAGCAAAAATATATCAAATAAAGGCAAGTAAGAAGAAAGTGGGGGCCATGATCTTGATCTAAAACAAGGTAGAATTCAGGCCAAGAAGAATTAATACAAAGTAGGACACTCTATAATGCTAAAGGCTACCATTCACAGTGAAGATATTAATATCTATTCACCAAATATCAGTACAGCTTTCATAGAGCAGAAATGATAGGACATGAAAGGAGAAACAGACACATATTAAAAATAGGAAACTTTAGCACACTTTGCTCAGATCTAAATACATCAAGAGAACAAAATGTTAGCAAGGACACAGAAGACCTGAAAACCATAAGATAGAGTCTACAGATATATAATAAGCACTTTTTCCTCAGAGTACAGGATATGCCTTGTTTTTCAAGTGTACATAAACATCTACTAAAATCATCTATGTTAGGTTACAAATAACTCCAAAAAGAAGAATACAAACAACATTATCAGACTACAATGCAATTAGTTCTCAATTACTAGTAATAATAACAAAGAGTTTCTTCCACCAGGAAATTTAAATAAGTTATCTCATATCCAAGGAAAAATACAACCCCAAATTTCTGTATTTCTAGAAAAGAATAATGGAGAAAACATAATGTATTTTATTGGAATCTAATAAAAATAAGAATGTCATAAAAGAGCTAGTACAACATCTTGTGTTTGGGAAAGCCTTTCGGCCATAAAGCTTTAGAGAGAATCATATTTGCAAATCACAGTGACTGCATTGTGGAAAATGGTAGAGGGGGAAGAGAAACTCAGAGACCAGGTAGCTGAGATTAAAATGTTAGCCATGAGCATGGAGAAAACTGGGCAGATTTTATACATATATTTTTTGAAGGCATAATCTGGAGAACTTGGGAAAGGACTAAATATAAATGGTAATCGAGAGTGGGAAGCAATTGAGTCATGGTTTCATCATATAGGAGCTGAGTGGATGCAAGGGCCATTTAGTGAGATAGATTTGGGGTGTTGTGGATGTGAAAAATAATTTATAAAATAAATTACAAAACCAATAATTCATAATTAAAATATCAATAAAATATTAAGTTTAACTTTATTCTTCATCAAAGAAATAATATTAAAATAAAGATACAATTTTTAGCCTATGAAATTGACAAATTATCGATGACAGTGGTGAAATGAACACTTTGATGGTTTGCAAACTTTTAACATTTCTGATTAAAAATAAGGAAATACATGCCCTATGACTATAATTCAATTTCTAGGAATGTGTTCTGAAGAACTAATTGGTTGCTTAGGCCAATATCTATGCCCAAGAATGCCAATCACAGCTATATAATAGCAAAAATTGGCATCAATCAGTGATATTCATGATGTAAATTTTAAGTAACAAGTGTTAAATTATTATAACAACATATAACCAACACCTATATAGTTATTATTAATTATGATTTGGAAGGTATACTTCAAAAAGCCTTTTTGGTTCATATCAATGGAGAATTCTTTGAAGTTGGCAAGCTCTCTACACCAAGCCTCGTTCTAAAAATACACATAAGGTAAACTCAAATAAAATAAGCACTAGAAATTTATCAAGGTAAAATACCATATAAAGTTACAAAAGGAACAAAATAAGTTCCATAATATTCCTAAAGACAGTGGAAACGTGCTGTAATGACATACTTCTAAAAATAAAAACTAGGGGCGCCTGGGTGGCTCAGTCAGTTAAGCATCCAACTTCCGCTCGGGTCATGATCTCGTGGGTTGTGGGTTCGAGCCCCGTGTCGGGCTCTGTGCTGACAGCTCAGAGCCTAGAATCTGCCTCAGATTCTGTGTCTCCCTATCTCTGCTCCTTCCCCAGCTCATACTTTGTCTGTCTCTGCCTCTAAAAAATAAATAAACATTAAAAACAATAAATAAATCAAAATCAAAACTATTACATACTACATCAAAAAAGATTAAAAACAGTTAAGAAAATTATTCAAGAAAATTTGTCAAGAACAGAAACAGGAATTAGAGAACTCAGAAATTAAATAATGTCAATTGAAAAGACATGAACTTTATAGAGTGATTAGAATTATGGATTCTCATGTGAACAGAGAGAGCATAGACTATGAATATTGCATAATACACACATACATCCACACAGGACAAAAGACAAGAAAAGTGTTTCACAATGTTCCTGGTGATTATCCCTAAGTGATAGAATTAAAGGTGATTTAAATTTTATCTTTCCTATGGTTTCCTTTTTTTATACAATAAACACACATTCTCTTCATAAAGTCCTCTTGTCGTGGGAGGACCTCAGGTGCAAAAGATGGCACTAATGATGCTCCTTAATTCATGGCATTATCATCCTTTGTCCACATGAGGCTTTCTTCTTTTTTTTATTTGTGTGTTTATTTTCCTTATTTCCATCCCTGTTTTTATTCCTCTTCCTTCCATAAACAACCAACTTCCTATAGACAATGCATGCCACTTTGTTTATACGTCTTACACATTTTTTTTTATTTTTTTGGGCATGCATTTTAGCTTACATGAATGGAGAACTCTTTAAAGTTAGCAAGCTAGTTGCACTAAGCTCTATTCTAAAAATGCAGATAAAGTAAATTCACATAAAATATGCAACATAAATATATCAATGTAAATTACCGTATAAAGTTACATTACAAGAATAAAGAAGAGTAACATAAAATTTGTAAGGGCAAGGAGAGTATGCTATAACAGCACACTTTATTCATTTTATTTATTTATTTATTTATTTATTTATTTTTAGAGAGAGAGCTCAAGCAGGGAAGAGGTGCAGAGGGAGAGGGAGAGGGAGAGAGAGAGAGAGAGAGAGAGAGAGAGAGAATCTCAACATGGGTTCGATCCCATGACCCTGGGATCATGACCTGACCCTAAATCAACCCACTGAACCACTCAGGAAACCCTTTTAAAAACCCCCAAACTATTACATACTATTCCAAAATAAGTTAAAAGACATTAAAGTTAGGGTGGCTTAAAGAAAAAGACATTAAAAAAAGATTCAGGGGGCGCCTGGGTGGCTCAGTCGGTTGGGCGGCTGACTTCGGCTCGGGTCATGATCTCGCAGTCCGTGAGTTTGAGCTCCGCATCGGGCTCTGTGCTGACAGCTCAGAGCCTGGAGCCTGTTTCAGATTCTGTGTCTCCGTCTCTCTGCCCCTCCCCCGTTCATGCTCTGTCTCTCTCTGTCCCAAAAATAAATAAACGTTGAAAAAAAAAAAAAGATTCAGGACATAAAAGAACAACAGAAACATGAATTTGAGAAACTCAGAAATCAGTGATAGAAGTTAAGGAAAAATCTAAATATAAGGAAAATTTTTAGATATGAAGACTAAGCTGGTAGGAACTCAAGAGAAAATGAAACAATATCCTTCTTTGGGACTATTACAAAGGTAAAGAAAATGAAAGGTTTTTTTAAAAAAAAGGAAATGAAGATTAAAAAAATTTTTTTGAAAGAAAGAGACAGAGCATGGAGGTGGGCAAAGTAGACCCAACATGTGAATATAGGAGTCCCTGAAAAGCAAAACCAAAACAAGGGAGCAGAAGCAATATTAAGACCCATAACTCCATACATTGTTCTTGAAACAAACACATGGATTTGAAAATACATGTTGAAAGAATTCACTTTGTACCTGATAATATTAATCCAGAAAGACCAACATCAGAACAATTTATAAAATTCCTGGACTTCAAGAAAAATAAAATATACCATGGGGAATTCAGCAAAATGATTCTATGATTTATATGTGAAATAAAATTAGATTATCATCAGAACTTTAAAAATCTGTTTAATGTTTGTTTATTTTTAATATGTGTATAGAGAGAGACAGAGTGCAAACAGGAGAGGGGCAGAGAGAGAGGGAGGCACAGAATCCGAAGCAGGCTCCAGGCTCTGAGCTGTCAGAACCCGATGGGGGGATCAAACTCACTAACTGTGAGATCATGACCTAAGCCGAAGTTGGACGCTTAACCAACTGAGCCACTCAGGCACCCCTATCATCAGAACTTTTGACAGCAACTCTCTATCATCAAAGAAAATGAGTAATGTAGTTAAGATATTCCAGGAAAGAAAATGTAAACCAAAGACATTTTTAGCATAGCAAAAATGATCTTCAAGTACAGAGGGCAGAAGCAAAAGGTTATCAAAATGGCAGACCTTCGAGAATATTGTTACAGTGACCTTTCCTGAAATATCTACTATAAGATCAACTTTAGGCATCAAAAGTACTAGAGAGATATTTACATGGAAACTGGTGATGAGCATTAAATACATAGTTCCTCGAGAACTAGGATTATAAAAGGGTTAAAGAAAGGCTGTAATATATAGTCAATACAATCTGTAATAGTAGCTATATTACAAACCTAAAAAAGGGGGGAGCATGGGGAGAGTACATGCAAAATTGTTTTAACTGTTTCATAATCATATTTTGTGGTGGTAATCCATATTATTCTCAGACTGTTACGTGTATAAAGTAGTTATAAAGGAAATAAATGTAGAATATTCTAATTGTCTTATATCCAGTATCCTTGTGAGCCAGAATTCCCAATGTGAAAGACGGGAGATTTTGTTGTTACATAGAAGAAATGAAGTAAAAGCTCTCAGGTCATGAATTAGCATTGGTACTCTAAAGGTATCTTATTTTTAAAAAGATGTATATGTGATGTAAATATTCTCCTTCCGACCCCCCAGAATCCTAGAAGCAATGCCTGATGACTCATCTAGTAGCAATTGGTACCTAGGCCCCAAATACTGGTCTTAAAAGTGAAACATTTTCCTTGTTGCTGTTTGTTACTATTTACAAGAATTAGAATAATACAAACCTCAACTTCCTTCTTTCTTTTCCTTCCTTCCTTCCTTCCTTCCTTCCTTCCTTCCTTCCTTCCCTCCCTCCCTCCTCTTTCTTTCTTTCTTCTTTCTTTCTTTCTTTCTTTCTTTCTTTCTTTCTTTCTTTCTTCTTTCTTCTTTCTTTTCCTTTCCTTCTTTCTACCATGAAGAAAGCCTGACAGGGGCGCCTGGGTGGCTCAGTTGGTTAAGCGTCCGACTTCAGCTCAGGTCATGATCTCATGGTTTGTGGGTTCAAGGCCTACATCAGGCTCTGTGCTGACAGCTCAGAGCCTGGAGCCTGCTTTGGATTCTGTGTCTCCCTCTCTCTCCACCTGTCCCTTGCTCATCCTCTCTCTCTCTTTCAAAAATAAACATTTAAAAAAATTTTTTTAAAAAAGATAGCTTGACAAAGTTTAAGTAGTCTAAATTTTAAAAAGACAAATTACCTTTTCTTCTCTTTACTATAGACAACTTTTGAAAAAAGTATGTCTTAAAAAAGTAATAAGTGAAAAACTCTTGAAAAAATCGGTAATTTTTAGCCTAAAATATTGACCACCAAAATTAAAGTGTTAGAAATAATATAAACGATACACAGCTAAAGATACAAAACAGCACTTGAAGTAAATTTTTTGGTCAAAGGAAAGCTTATGGATACTTAAAATAATGTTAACACAATAAAAAATGAGAAACATTGCTTTGGAAGAATTTTTATACGAAAAATATTCAAAAATGTGTTTTAGCTTTATCAAATTATGGTTTTAGCACTCTGAAAAAAAAAAAAAAGATTTGTTGTTCTGTTCCAGAGGTTTTCTTCAAGAATGAAAATGTCTTTTTCTGGCTTTTCACATGACCCTTTAACATATGTTAGATTTTCATTTTTATTCTTTACTTCATATAGTTTTTAGTTCTCTTCCTGTGTTCTTTTACTTATCAACTGATTTCAACTTTCAGATCTTGTAGTCCTCTTAATTATTGCTCACTGCATTTATTTTATTTTTTTTTTAATTTTTTTTCAACGTTTATTTATTTTTGAGACAGAGAGAGACAGAGCATGAACAGCGGAGGGGCAGAGAGAGAGCGGGAGACACAGAATCCGAAACAGGCTCTAGGCTCTGAGCTGTCAGCACAGAGCCCGACGCGGGGCTTGAACTCACGGACCGAGAGATCATGACCTGAGCCGAAGTCGGACGCTCAACCGACTGAGCCACCCAGGCGCCCCAACTCACTGCATTTAAAAGCCACCATGGAATTGTCAGAATTGCTAGATATGTCTTTGTCTTGTATCATGCTGTGTTCATTCCCTACAAGTCTAAAAATGTTGAACTTTTCCTTTTTCAATATCAGTATACATAGCTGAAGAGATTAAGCTCATTCCCTAAAAAACATAGATGAGG
Organism: Leopardus geoffroyi; assembly: GCF_018350155.1. Lineage (NCBI taxonomy): Eukaryota > Metazoa > Chordata > Mammalia > Carnivora > Felidae > Leopardus > Leopardus geoffroyi. The sequence continues at coordinate 116,406,453 of NC_059333.1, read as the reverse complement.
AACTTAGGTGTTTATTTTATGAAGTAAGTCTTCAGGGGAAGACTATTTAGACTATGTATAACCTTTCTTTACAATAAATGTAGGGGATCCTGAGTGGCTCAGTCGGTTTTAAGCGTCTGAACTCATGATCTCACAGTTTATGAGATCAAGCCACGGGTCAGGCTTTGCTCTGACAGGGTGGAGTCTGCTTGGGATTCTCTCTTCCTCTCTCTCTGCCTTTCTCTCTCTCTCTCAAAATAGATAAATAAACTTAAAAAATAAATAAGAAACAAAAAGAAAAGAAAAAAGAAAAGAAAACATTTAAAACTACTACTCCGACAACTAATAGGGTTTCAAAGCTATCCTATGGGTTTTATGGGTATGCATTAATAACTCCACATCTCCACCGTTTCATCTTCAGAACTGCCATTCTCTATTGCCATTCCACTGGAAAACAAGTTATCCTGTTTTATAAAGTCCAGATTTTTACTGGGGTCCCCCTAACAATTCTTTCTTTTTTTAAATGTATTTGTTTTTGAGAGAGAGAAAGAGAGAGCATGAGCAGGGCAGGGCAGAGAAAGAGGGAGACACAGAATCTGAAGCAGGCTTCAGGCTCTGAACTGTCAGCACAGAGTCTGACGCGGGGCTCGAACCCATGAACCGCGAGATCATGCCCTCATCTCAGACGCTTAACTGACTGAGCCACCCAGGCGCCCCTCAACAATTATTTCTGAGAATATGAGAGAAATGCTTGAATGTTCCACAAGTTCATGCTCGTTTTCCACTCAGCCAGTCACCTCATGTTGGCTCACTCTTGCAATTACTAGATAACCTTTCATTGCTTTACAACTGCCTCTCCATATTATAAACATTGTAAAAATTAAGGTGATATTCCTTAATTTTCTAAACTATAACTAATAACAGGATATAACCATTTCCATATATTACACTGAAGTCTTGGTGATTAAAAAAAAAGGAAATTATAATGTGGGGGGACACCCCTTCAAATTAGCTACTGGCACCACAGCTCCTGTAGACTGAGACTGAAACCTTCCTGATCCCATCTGTCTCCTCGACATTGGGTCATCTGTCAACAGTCAGACTACCTCTCCCTAAACAAACTGCCTATGCCCCTAAATAATTTCCCTCCAGTTTTCTCTACCACAGTGAGAATTTGTCAGTCATGAAATGAATTCTGCTCTGACAGTAACCCCCCAGATAACAGTGCGAGAGAGCTCAGGAGGCAGCAGTCTAGGGCTGGGATGGAAGATGAAGACCTTATGGCTTCGCAGGCATAAAGCAGGCCCCCTCCCCAATGTTTCCAAGTAGGATATTTGAATTCCAGTGATCATTTTCCTATTCTACCCAGGAGGAAAGAGGAAAAAGGTTTTGCTCTTTCACTTGGATGAAGATTTCCTTTGTAGGGCTACATAATATGTCTTTTTACATCTCATTGGCCAGATCTTATTTAAATGGCCCTTTTAGCTGCAGGACCATGTGCCTCCCTGAATAAATTTGAAATTCTGCTACTGAAGAGGAAGAAAAGGGGTGTTCAGAGACAACAACACATCTCCACCAAAGAGAGGGCAAAATCAAAATCTGTTTTCTCTTCAGCTCAAGTCTCTGGGCTACCTCACCATTATATACCCTTAAATTCAACCACGGAAGAGAGATTTATTTCTATATTGTTTTTCGGAAATTTATAGTTCCACATAATCTCAAACTTTCAATGCCCATAGTAAGATCTTTATCTTTTAATAGCTAAGGGTTTATTGAGAATTTTACCACACAAAGTATTTGTATGTCCCAAAGATAAAGTCTTCTGTCCTCTTCCAAATTTAACAAGGTAAAAAAGTTGGCAGCTTGCAACATAGTACGTGGCTGTGTATACATATGCATGTGACTGTGAGTGTGTGTATTTGTGTCTCCATAATTGTGTGTGCACCCATCTATGTAAGACAATGAAGATATGCAAATGTTATAACTGCTATTCTCCCTGGCTGGTGAGGTCATTTGTAGATTTTAAGTTTTTATGTTTCTCAAATTTCTTGCAAACGACTTTTCTAAATTATAATAAAAATAATATTTGCAAATCTATATGTTGATGCTTAATAAATAAATGCCAGTGGAATATTTCTGGTCCAGAAAAAAATTAACACATTTAAAATGTAATACCATCTAATGTATAAGTAGCAACTGTAAATTGCAGACTCCTGATAAACAAACGATCATAACTGTAAGTAACAGCAGGGTAGGATTCCTAAATTGTATTTAAAAGTAAAGATTTAGCCTCTTCAGTATGCTCATTTAATAAACTTGCAGTTTAGAAGCTTCTTAATTAAGTCTCTCTTGGGTGTACTGGGCTCTGTATGCTGACAAAATATGGAATTCTCCTTTTCTATATTGCATGTTGTTAATGCTAATATATATGCATTGCTGTGTCTTTGCAATTTATTTTCAATTTCCCTACATTTATATTTCTGTTTATTTTTGTATTCTGTGAAAGCAACCATTTCCTTTTGAAGATGAGGTAAAAATTGCATGTGTATATATGTGCCTATGTATGCATATTTATGTGTATTATAATATATAACTTTGTATATAAAATATATCATATGTTAATATTTACATGTATATGAATGTTAATGTGTGTATATCTGTGTGTGTGTGTATGCTTTCATTTCTAATGTTTTCTTTCCACGTATGTTTAAAGCATCATTGAACATGTTAAGCATACTGGGATAGTCATTTATGTTACCATGACAAATACTACTTAATCAATGGCTGACCATATAACTTTATGGAAGCTAGGTGTATGTGATTACTTGCCCCTGCCCAAGTATGACATTGCAAGCATTTAACAGTGTTCCATGACCACTGACCAATCAAAATAGACACATATTCAATCAGAACATGTTTCCAACACTTGCACAACTTTGCTAAGTTTCAAACTTTCCCCTAAAACCTAATGTATCTTCCAAAAAGTTGCAATTAGTTTTTAGCAGTAAAACACATATATCTTGAAGTTTGGGGTTTTTTTGTTGTTGTTTTGGTTTTTTGGTTTTTTGTTTTTTGTTTTTTTCCAATTCCATTAATGGAAGAACCAGGGAAGAATGAATACTCAGCCTTTCTCTTCACATTCACTCACAGACTGCTCCTAGACATCCAAAAGAGCTCTGTAAGGAATGGAGAAATAGAAAGACCAGAAAATGTATAGAGTTTCCAAGGATACACAGCTGGCCCATTGCCACACAATAAGTAGAAAATGTTTTCTTCCTCTTACAGCTTTCTTTACTGACTTTGGAGAACCTGGCAGGAGTAGGTTATAGAATCATTCCCAGGGACAAATGGAGGCCAAACTGCCAAATATGATTATGGTGAGCTCTGAGCTATCTCCGAAGGGGCCCTTGATCCTTTCCATCTTTTAGTTTTCTTTTGTTCAAATTTTAAGCTTTTTAGAACTGTGGCCATACTAGGAGAGAAATCGACAGTATGGATCTCTGAATCAGTATTAACAGATATGCAAACTATGGGTTTCATTTTTTTTCCCTCCCTTAAAATTAACTGATGGTTGTTTAAAATACTATAAAATACATGGGGCGTCTGGGTGGCTCAGTCGACTGAGCGTCCAACTTCGGCTCAGGTCATGATCTCCTGGTCCCTGAGTTCGAGCCCTGCGATGGGCTCTGTGCTGACAGCTCGGAGCCTGGAGCCTGCTTCGGATTCTGTGTCTCCCTCTCTCTGTCCCTCCCCTGTTCCAGCTCTGTCTCTCTGTTTCTCAATAATAAATAAACGTTAAAAACATTAAAATACTATAAAATACATCAACATGTAAATAATGGACTTTAATACATTTATGGGTTTCTTTTTATTTCAAGTAAAGAGAAAATTAGGCAAACTGACTTAAACAAAGAAGAAAATTTATTGGAGCATCTAATTGAAAAGTCTAGGGGAATTTTTGGCTTCTGGTAACTTGATCTAGGGTCACAAAGCGAGGTTTCTTTCCATCCCTAACTCTGTTCTCTGGAGTGTTGGCTCCATTACCAGATAGTTTCCATTCTCAAGACAGCAGTTATCTTTGGTTTAAATCTCCCTAGGATGGATCTCTTTCAATAATCTCATCAAAAGTATCAGTATATCTTTTTGACATTAACAGGACACCTGCCTAATCAAGAACAATGCTCTCTGATTGGTCTGGCCTGACTCACAAGAGTGGCTGAGGACAGAGTAAAATCACAGTATGGTCAAATACAAAGTATGAGTGAATGGGTAGCAATGACAACACATTTTCTGATCCATATAGTCAGGGGGCTCTACCACGCACAGACTCTTACTGAAAGAATCAGTGCAGCATCCAAATTAGCAAGAGAAAAAGTAAGCTCAGGAGCAAGGATGGGGTGCAAGAAAAACTGGATAGCAACAGATAAAGTATTTTAGCAAGTTTAAGAAACTACGCGTGGTAGATAGAATAGTGGCCCCCAAATCTCCACGCCCTAATCCCCAGAATTTGTAAATATGTTACCTTACACTTAAAAAAAATAAAACTTTATAGGGGCGCCTGGGTGGCTCAGTCGGTTGAGCGTCTGACTTCAGCTCAGGTCACGATCTCACGGTCCGCGAGTTCGAGCCCCGCGTCGGGCTCTGGGCTGATGGCTCAGAGCCTGGAACCTGCTTCCGATTCTGTGTCTCCCTCTCTCTCTGCCCCTCCCCCATTCATGCTCTGTCTCTCTCTGTCTCAAAAATAAGTAAACGTTAAAAAAAATGGAAAAAAGAAACTTTATAGGTGTAGTTAAATTAAAGGTTTTGAGATGGGAAGATTACACTGAATTATCTGGATGGGCTCAATGTTATCACAGGTTCCTTATAAGAGGGAGACAGGAGTTCAGAGATGAGAGAAGATTCTAGATGGTAGACTTTGAGAAGGGAGACAGGAGCCATGAGCAAGGAAAGTGGGCAACCTCTAGAAGGTAGAGAAGACAGGGAAATAGATTGTCCTCTGAAGCCTCCAGAAGGAACACAGCCTTGCCAAAACCTTGATTTTAGACTTTTGACCACCAGAACTGTAACAGAAGAAACGGATGTCTTAAGGACTGAGTTTGTGGTAATTTATTACTGCAGTTATAGGAAACTGACATAGTAAAAAATGTAAAAAGTAAGTTTGCTATAATTTGCAAATCAGAACAAGACATCCAGTTAAATAATTTTCTTGGATATATGAAATTCAAATTTAACTGGGCATTCTATATGTTACCTGGCAGCAGTATTTAAACAACCTTTTCGTGATGTTGGGTATTTGTTTGTTTGCTTTATTTTTTTATGTGATTAGGAAACTAATGAAAAAAAGAATTTAAAAATATTTCATGGATAATATTTTTCAAATTTTATTTTCATTCCACTTGGTTAATATACAGTGTATATTAACTACAGGTGTACAATATAGTGATACAACGCTTCCATATCCAACATCTGGTGCTCAGCATGACATGCGCACTCCTTAATCCCCATCACCTATTTAACACATCTCCCCGCCCCCGGTTCTGGTAACTATCAGTTTGTCCTTTATAATTAAGAGTCTATTTCTTAACTTGTCTTTCTTTCTTTTTTTCCCCCATTTGTTTATTTGTTTCGTTTCTTAAATTCCACATGAGTGACATCCTATGGTATCTGTCTTTCTCTGACTTATTTTGCTCAGCATTGTACTTTCTACCTCCATCCATGTCATTGCAAATGGCAAGACTTCATTCTTTGTTATGGCTGAATAATATTCCATTGTACATATATACCAAATCTTTCTTATCAATTCATTAATTGATGGATATTTGGGCCACTTCCATAAGGTATCTGAGAGGTAATTTAAGTAATGACATAAATACTGATAGGATTCTCCCACTTCTTCTGGTACACTGTCAGTAGTTTTGGCAAAGGTGACTTTGTATGGACTTAAGCAGCTTTCTGTAGAATGGAAGAGATCTTTCCAGCCTACTGAAGTGACGTATATTCTGAATAGTGAAGTGCAAGAAGGAGTTAGACTTGCCATGAGGTGACATACTTGGACTTTTTAAGTTTTTGTTTTCTTAATTGTAAAACAGAGAGAAAAATTATACTTAAATTTCATTTGCGTAGCCTAGGGATTAATGAGATAGAGCATGTAAAGTGTTTGAACTAGTACTGAGTAAATAATAATCAGTAACCAAATGTTAACCTATTATCATGACATCTACCAACAGACAGTGACACAATTATGTATATATACACACAGTGCCTTGTCTATTTTGGGTGCTGATTATTCCTTCTATATTCTAACCACTTATGTTTAATTGATTTGTATGTAGGCAATATAGGCAACTCTTCTTCTCCAACCTCACCGTTCCACACATTTTCTCTTTGGATTTCCTTCTAAGTTCATGGTATATTTTAATGCCACTTTCTATACATTTAAAATTCACTTTCGTTTCATTTTCCATTTTGCCAATGAAATCTAAGTTACCTATGCCCAGGATTGACTGCAGGGCAGTTCGCTATGTACCTGAATATTAATTTTCTTCAAGAGACATATTTTCTGATTTATTGATTAATAAGAATAAAAAGGCTTGGCCCAACTAAGTCGATGATAAGTGGTCATATTTGATGAGGATGTGACCATCACTCACTTTAAGCTACAGAACTAATTTTACATATTTTTTTTTTCTATTTGTGACATGTATCTTAGTTGTGTTAACATGACCACAATTATTTTAAAGGTGAAATAATTTTATGATTTTGCAAATATATTGCCCAAGAAAAAGATCAGTTATTTTTTTAAACTGGAATGAATCAGTTGATTAAGTATTGACATCGTAAACTTAGCCTTTAGTTTTTAATTTTTCCTCATAAGTTTTTCAATATTAGTTTTGAAGACCAAATTTATAAATTCAGTATAAGCAATATAGTATACATTTCAAATCATGTAATGTATTTTTTTATAACCTGGTAAGGTAACTTCACCTTAACATTTTTCCTGAGGATTATTATGTTCTGCACATCTATCCTGACACCGACCTTGGTGGAAACCAAATTGTTGCACCAACAATCACAGAAACACAGCTCCTCATAATTTTTTGTTACTTCAATAGCACTGTTAACTATGCTATGAAACCTACTTATTCCTAGAAGATTCATTAATTGATGTATCACTCTAAAATAGTAGAAAATATCTGGAATGTATTCTCCCACCAGTAAAATGTAGGGATCTTTATTGGAGATTAACGTTAAAATAAAAAAGAAATTAAGAGTCACACTCCATCTCCTTCATTTTGCAGGTAAAGAAAGTGAGCCTCAAGGAGATGAGAAAGTTTTAATCATTTGAGAGGTGACTTTTGGTGAGTCATACTTAAAGAGATAGAATTTTGACCTACATTATTTCCACATGGAATTGGCCTTTCAGTTCTTTGGATGATTAATTTTATTTAACAAATTTCAACATGTTGAAATATCCAGCAAACACTGTTGCTATTGTTGTACTTCCCAATCTGTCCCATATACAAGTCACACCCCACTTCTCCAATGCAGATGTAAAAACCAAGAGGTACTCTCCAAGATATCCATCAGTGTTACTATTGTCCTCTGTTTTCTTTGAGTGTCTTGATACTTTCTTCCTTTTAAAAATAACTAGAATGTAAACTTCAAAGGAAAAAAGATACAGCGATTGTCTAGATTTTTATATAGATTTTATCGTCAAAAGAATATTTCTATAGTTCTGGCTTTAACTCAACTCTTTTGTATTTAAAACACTGGCAGATTCTGGAATCAGAAAACTGTGTTTAATATAAGTGAATATGATCCTTTGACAAGTTAGTAATGAGACGCTAGCATCTGAGCCCCACAGGAAATGTCTATGTAATCAATCAACAAACTTAAAGTATATATGCACAAACACAACACATGTGCACACACGCACACACATATTATAATGTAATGGTCCTGTAGAGCCAAACCAAGGAAGCTAGACTTACTTAATACTAATCCATGTTTTCTAGCTTCATGGGGGCTTAGATTATTTTCTATTGAGCTTTCTTGTCCACTGCATTAAAAGAGAAAACCAGTGACTGATTTGCTAAGCTACAAAGCCTAGCCCTACTCAAACCATTTTAATCTGTAGATGTGCTGAATATGAAAGAAAGACATGAATGAAAATGTGAACAGGCGCTTTGGGTCATAAAATTCCTAATAAAATGTGCATTCTTTTCTTGAAATGAATACTCTTATGTGTATAGGTGTGTGAACATTACATGCATTAAAATTTCTATATAATACTTGAATAGACAATGCGTGCATTTTAAAATGTATTTTTGATATGGCCTGACAGCAATTCTTTTTATCATAAACTGTTATTAGGTTTGAAATCATTATGTGTCTCGAGCACCTGGTTAATCTTTTGCTTAAATTCTGTATCAGCCAGGTGTCCTCTTATGGATCGCCTAAAGATTGGACCTCTTTAAGTATGAAATAATCCTGTTGCTTCTATCTGAGAGTGAATGAGCCCAGGATTAGATCAGATAAAACACACTCAAGCTAAAGTGCACAAGGTGGATTATGCAAGCAAAGAGGATTTAGTGAAGAACGGATCCACAACTTTTTGTTAACACAGAGAATGGTGGCTTTTGTAAGCAACATTTGTGGAAATGCAACCGGAGCTTTAAAAGCTATGTCTTTTGTTGTACATTTCTCTGCATACATTTGCTTTGTAGTTGGGAGTGCTAACTTTGGAAGCCATGCTGGGCCAGGACTCATGCTCATTTTGCCTAATGAAAGGCTAAGGATGTACTTTTACTCATACATTCTTGTTTTGTCTTCTTTGAAGTTTATTAAGCTCTCCTGAAAGATGTGAAGTTCATTAGGCTGTTATTATCACGGCCACAAATTAAATATCTGTTCCCTGGGGAGTGGTAAGCTTCCAGTATAAGTTATACTTACTATAATATTTACTTAATTACTAACATACTGCTTCTCATTCTTAATATAAAAAAGTAACACACCTATAAAGGTCTATTAGAATATATCCTGAATTTAATGCTATGCTTAATTATTAATGTTCTAATGTATCTTCTCGAAGTTATACATTATACATACAGCTGACAAGTATGTAGGCAAGAGATGCTTTAAGCATTTCCAGTGTAAGGTTTTGTATTAGAACTCCTACATATCATATCTCTACGCAACTCTGTGGGCATTTTTCCAATTTTCACACATTTCCTTCATTTCTGAAGTTTCAGTATTTCTATTTTAGCATATGAGTCTTTTAATTGGCGAGGGAAGTAGACATTTCATTGCATCTATTGGTTTTAGTTTGTGATAGAACAGATCAGTGGTACCTCTAACTTAGATACTAAATGATTATCAAGTCCTTTCCATTTGATTGTTTCTACTCTATTATAATTATCTATGTGTTCTCTGATCAACCAAATGATTAACTGTTGGATGTCAGTGAGTACTTCTCACACTTGTTTTCACCCGTAACACAGCATCATGTGTTAAACTTTCTGAGTATTTTTGTTAACGTTGTACTTAAAAGTGATGATGAAGTAGATATGGCCAGGAGCCAGGTAATTCTTGAGGTCTGGATGTAAAATTGTTACCTGATCCATATTTGGATTGAAAGGCTATCTTAACCCATCTGAGTTTTTGAAAATGAACCTAACAATCATAACTTTTTCAGAATGTTGTTTTGCTCTAATTTCTTCCTAATGCAGAAGTATTTAAGCATATTTACTAGTCTATGGAAATATCACATAGTTACACATTGGAAAAGAAATATCCTTACTTTTAAGTATAATGGGATATGATTAAAGATGAAAAGAAAGTCTGGCTACTTCCAAAATACCTTTCCCATCAATCTATCACACATGTAATTTTTACCAAGACAATCTTTTATTAGATAGGTACTTCGTGTGGCTTGTCTTAAAATGTCTTAAAACTTGAGTAATAACTTTAAAAATGAATACATTAAGGCAGTAGAAGGTGATAACAGATGAGTGACTCATTCAACACTTGTTATTTATTATATATAATATATCAGGCAGTGAATGAATATAAGAATAGCTCCACTACCGTAGGAAGGTTTTGTCAGTAGGACCTCAATAAGACAGAGATTTCCGGCATCCTCATTTGGGTATTGGATAATCCAATAGTAATTCTTTCAGATAAATAATGCCATGATTTTGTTTTTAGCTACCAGAAAAATTGAACCAAATTCAAAACCCAGTACTCTGAATTCTATAAAAACACTTAGCATAAGGGGGGAGAAAAGACTTTTTTTCCTTAATGACGTTTTCCCGCTCATCAGATTCCTTTGGTTATTAATATCAGCCTCTTGTACCACCAGTATTCATTTAGGCCTCTTTAAGCCCTCGATGGAATGGAACAGGAAAAAAACATATAGACAGCGCTTTAAATGATCATTCAATCCATTTGTTTACCTGTATTTACTCTTTACTTTAAATTTTTTATGATAGTTTTCCTGTCTCCTTCAGGGTTTGAGTTTAGGGAGCTCGTGTGTACCATCTGGTGAAAGAAGCTGCTTTGTAGTTGTGTGATGGGCCCAGGGCAGGGTGAGGTAAAGGCTGTCACCCGTGAAGTGGCTTGGACAATTGCTGCAGGGGAAAGTTCCTCAAATTTTTCCAGAATTTGATATTTAAGGGTGTTGAACAAAGTGTCTCAGGGTGGAAACAGTTTTCAAACCGTAAAGAGCGTTATTTTCACGTCTTTAGGAATACACAGGCGCCCTCTAGAAGAAGTCGTCCTTTTTAGGACCAGTGTTTCTGCTCTTAGTTCACCAGAGGTAATGAAGATTTTGTCAGCTTTTGTGAGGCAACTGTAAAAAATGAATTAAATGCTGTAGTGTGGAGTAGCAAGAGACCTTTCTCTGTTTGTTTCTTACTGAGGAGATAGCTCATGATCATTGCTTAAATACGAACCACATACCATGTGCTGATGGATATTTGCTCTGCTCCAGCCACTGGGCTACCTTCTGTTCCTTGATTACGGCAATCCCCCTCCCATCTCAGGGTCTTGGGTTTGGCTGTTCCTTCTGCATGGAGTCCTAATAGCTGCCTATTTTCCTGGGCAAGCTTTCTAACCACCTTAACTAAAATGAAACTGAAAATTACATTTTGGAAATCATCCGGGTCGCCTGGGTGGTTTCGTTGGTCAAGCGTCTGACTGGCTCAGGTCACGATCTCATGGTTCGTGAGTTGGAGCCCCGCGTCGGGCTTTATGCTGGCAGCTCAGAGCCTGGAACCTGCTTCAAATTCTGTTTCTCCTTCTCGCTGCCCTTCCCTCACTCATGCTGTCTCTCTTTCTCTCTCAAAAATAAACATTACAAGTTTAAAAAAAAAAATAAAGGGCATTAAGATTGTAAGTATGTTCTAGTATCTAGAATAAGCAAAAATTTAGTTTCACGTTGACTTTTTAGCAGCATTTCCTCAAGAAAAAATGCATAATAGGGCAAAACCGCATCCTCCATTTCATCTGAAGTTTTGTGGCACAATCATACAGGATTCTTTTTGCAAGAACATTGGGGGGGTCATTCATTTTCCCTAGGAACTTTCTTAACTTCAGCTGTGCCACCGTCATCCCTTACCTGCCCTCTTCTGCTTGCCTTCTAACTGAAATCTATCCCAGTTTCCACCTTTATCAGCCTTAAGCAGTTTTTTTCCCCACTGCAGCAAGAGTGATCTTAAAATGGAAATCCTGTCATTCACTTGTCTACAACCTTTCAAGCGCTACAATTTAGTGATGTCCTATTGCTCTTAAAATAAAGTCCAGTTCCTTGTCATGGTCTACAGACTCACCATGACCCACTCATTTGCCCCTTTCACTATAACTTCTGCAATAGTCCCCACCCAAATTATGCTCTTTAGGTTTTTTTTTTCTTCGGTTCCTTGAACACCTCAAGTTCTTTCATGCCCCCAGGATTCTGCACATGGAACATTCTGGACCTGGCCTCTTGCAAATCCAGCTCCTTTCATTCTTTAGGTCTCAGCTTAACTGCCACCACTTCCAAGTGCCCTTCCCTGGTCACTCATCTCCATGATTATTTTCCTTATAGTAGTTATCACAATGTGAGATCGTTTTGTTTATTCGTTTTTGTCTCTCTTAAGGAAATGTAAGATCTAAGAGGCCAGGAACCCTACCTGACTTACTCTCTTTTGTATCTTCAGGGTCAATCACATTCCTTGGCAGGTAGTAGGTATGCAAGATATTTGTTAGTTGAGAGTAAGAGAGAGAAGCCTCTTTCTAAAAGGTCCCTTAAAAAACTCCCTCATCTCCAAAGGAGGAAAGGAGCTAATATTGGGATCTCCTGGGTACCAGACACTGCTAGGCTCTCTCTTCTGTGCATACTTCTATCTAGATCGTTTCCTGAGATTTGACGCGTTAATTTCCTAAGAAACTCCTTCTAGCCTCTCTCACTGTTTCATGCTGTACTCAGCTGTCTGTTTAATCTGACTGTGTCCCTTTCTTGCTCACAACCTTGGTTTCTCCCTACCACCTGGCAAATAATACCCAGTCTGCCTGGTCTGGCTTGAGGGCTTGACTGATATATTTTCTTAGGTTTATCTCCCTGACTTCTAATTTCCTAATAAACCCCTGTTTTCTTTCCTTGTTGCTTCTGCCCGTGGGTTTCCCCTTGGTGGGAATTTTAGCCACCTCTTAAAATCTAACCCATTTCTCAAGGCAAGATATATTCCTATCAAATGAGGTAACCAGTGTGAAAAGACTTTACAAAGTGAAAGAAATTATATAATTAGTAGCAACATGGGGTGGGGACAAAGATAACATTTCCTCTCTTTCCCTAATTTTCTTTAATGTAAAACCACATGTAGCTGTTGAACAGCTAAAATGTGGCTAGTTTGAGTTGAAATATGCTGTATATGCAAAATAAACACTAGGTTACAAAGATTTAGAATGAAAAGAGAATGTCAAATATCTCATTTTTGAAATTCATTGCATATTGAAATGATAATATTTTGGATATTGGATTAAAACATTTTATTAAAAGTTTAAAAAAATTATTATACTCCCCTACGTGCGATTCGTATACAATTTCTCACTTAATTTTGAGATATATGGCAGATTAGCCACAGAGTTGAATAAACTTTTTGAATAGCTTTTATACATTACTTAAGTATTACTTAGTATTAACCAATTAACTTAATTAACTTACATAATACTTAAGTATTAACCAAAATTTATAATTTGGAATTTCACAAAATGGTCAATTGATCAAGTGGTTCACAGAGAGTTAGGTTGTTTGGATGTAAAAACCAACTACAATTTTTTTTTTCCCACAGGCATTTCAGTAGTTTAAAAAAGGAAGCTGATTAAGATTATCATACAAAAGCCCATCACTTGCTTAATAATAATCTTTACAATATTGTTCAATATTGTTCAATATTATTCAATATTAGGGGTTGTGAAGGTACAGAGAAGAAAGTGTTTATCAGTTTATCTCAGCTGTGTACTTATTTATCAGGACACAGCTCACCTGGATTTTTTTCCTGCTGTTATATATTTCCCATATGCTAAATCTGTTTTTTTTTTTAATTTTAACTAATAGATTATAAGTCCCTAATTTTGAAAATTATAAATGGCTCCAGAGTTGTTCATTGAGGAGCAAAGGACTCGAAAATCAAATAGCAGTATTCAGAATAATGCCGTAGTTTTAAATATTGAACAATGCTCCAGTGAGATTATAAACTGTAAATCTGTATGTGTAGAAATCAGGGAATGTGGGGCACCTGGGTGGCGCAGTCGGTTAAGCGTCCGACTTCAGCCAGGTCACGATCTCGCGGTCCGTGAGTTCGAGCCCCGCGTCGGGCTCTGGGCTGATGGCTCAGAGCCTGGAGCCTGTTTCCGATTCTGTGTCTCCCTCTCTCTCTGCCCCTCCCCCGTTCATGCTCTGTCTCTCTCTGTCCCAAAAATAAATAAACGTTGAAAAAAAAATTAAAAAAAAAATCAGGGAATGTATCACAATGTCTTTAAAGAAAATGATAAGGAACACTAGAAATACAAATGTAGCATGTAATATCTCCAAATTGGTTTTTATTCAGATAGCCAGAGACCATTCTGCTCTTCAGGGCATTGTCTGTTATAAAGTACGTTCAAATAGTGACATAAAACTGTGAAGACTTGTATGCCAGTTTTAAAAGCAAAATGACCTTACTGGTAAAACAATCAGATTTCTCCAGAACAATCCTCAAATCATGCTTTTTAGCACGAAATTGAGTTTTTCTGCTAAAATAGAAAATGGTCAAGATTTACCCTTTCCTTCACAGTAGAGCAATTTGCAAGTCACACATTGCCAAGAAACATATAAAACCATCTGTAAAGTGCCAAGTATGCTCAGAAGAAAACAAGGCAAGCCGTTGGCCCAATTCCTGATCCATTGGCACCGTTTGGCTTCATAATTCAACAACACACAATCAGAAAGAGAATGCCTACGTTAGGTGGGTGTGAAAAGATTTTGACCTAGAGTTGGATGAGACCTGCAGAGGAGGAACACATTCTTAGTATAGGCAGAGGGACGATATATACTCAATAGCTTATTCTATTAATTTCTGAACACCTAAACTATGGAAGAAGAATACTTATTTTATGAGCCATGATGTAGATTGGAGAAGGTGCTTCAGGCTCATTTCTGAGGGAGCACAAGCACTGCGTGCATCAAGAAAGGCATTGCTGAATGAACAAAGCAACACTGCCAATCCACACATTGCTTTGCCCACATACTGCTTTATTCGCAGAGACCAGTTGGTGGTTAACAAAATGCCTCCTGGTTTTGATTTAGTGCTGAAGGAAATGGTGAAAATCGTGGTCCAATGATGCTCAACATTTGAGCAACCCTGCTAAATGTCAGGCTCTTATAGTGCCTCATTAAAATTATTGCTAGAACCTTTCTAATTAGTTTGTGAAATCAGTCTTGACTCACTCTAATCCGTGGGTCGGCAAACTTTTTCTATAAAGTCTTCAATTGTAAATACTTTCAGCTTTGCAGGACATATGGTCTCTGTTGTAACTACTCAACTCTATCATTGTAACACAACATGTAAACAAATAAGCGTGGCTGTGTTCCAATAACACTTTATTCACAAAAAGCAAGTCATGGAATGGAATTGGCCCATGGACTATGATTTTTTGATTCCTGCTAACTCATCTGACACTTCTTCCAGGGAGATTAATGTAATGTGAAATTTTGATCACAGCACACCTCTATTTAGACTTCAAGATTCTTTTATTTGTTCATGATTAAGGATTGGATTCTTTAGAATGATATTTAAGATCCTTCTTTATTTTATTTATCTCTCCCTTTGGAATTCCATCTTACACTTTTCTTCAACATATTCCTTGTATTAAAGCAGTGGAGTTTCTAGATCTTTAATAATTCTGTTTAACTTTTTATAGAACCACTAAACTCACTCGGATATTGAAAGATAATTCCAGTCGGTAAAGATGCTAGGTTAATAGTTTTGTTTGCTATAGTATTAAACACCTATGTTAGAAAATAAGAAAGGTCTTAAATCAATAACCTCAGTTTCTACCTTAGAAAATAGAAAAGGAAGAACAAACGAAACTCAGAGAAAGCCCAGGAAAGAAAATAATACAGTTCAAAGAGGAAATCAATGAAATAAATAACAGAAAATCAATAGAGAAAATAAAGGAAACCAAAAGCTACTTCTCTGAGAAGATCATTTAAATTTATAAATTTCTAGTCACCTGATCAGAAAAAAATAACAGGACACAAATAAACTATATCAGGAATAGAAAAGGAGACCATTATTAAAGATTCTAAAGGTATTAAAATGATAAGGGGATATTATGAACAACTTCTGACAAAAAAAATTGACAGTTTAGATTAAGTGAATACATTCCTTGAAAGAGATAAACTTTCAAAGGTCACTCAGAAATTGGATAACCTGAGAGCCTTATCTTTATTAAATAAACTAAAGAAATTGAATTGAGAATTGATAATCTTTCCACAAAGAAAACTCTAGGCCCAGATGGCTTCCTTGGAAAATTCTACCAAGCATTTAATAGAAGGAATAGAAGAAATAACATCAATTTTACATACACTCTTCCAGAAAATTGAAAATCAGGGAATATTTCCCAACTCATTTTATGAGGCCAAAATTACTCTCACGCTAAAGCTAGAAAAGGACATTATAAGAAAACGACATGCCAATATTCTCCATGAATATAAATTTTTTAAAATCTCAATACAATTTTAGCAAATGGCCTCCAACAATGTATAAAACAGTTTACATCATTAGCAAACGGGATTTGCCTATGGAATAAGGTTTAACATTCAAAATGCAGTCCACACAGTTTACCGTATCAACTGACAAAATAAGAAAAACCACACATCATCTCAATAGGGGCAGAGAAATATTTCACATAATGCAACATCAATTCTTGATTAAAAAATTATGACCATCAGCAAACTAAAACCAGAAGGAAACTTCCTCAACCTGATGAAGGACAGCTACAAAACCTACAGTCAACATCATGCTTACTGGTAAAACCCTAATCGAGAGCAAGACATGAATATCCACTTTTACCCATTCTATTCACCAATTGTACTAGATGTTGGACCTAATGCAATAAGAAAAGACCAGGCATCCAAAATCAAAAGGAAGAAATGCAAGTCTTTACTCACATATTACATAATTATATATGTAACAGATCTGATGGAATCTATAATAAAAGCTACTAGAAGTAATGAGTGAGTTTAGAAAGGTGAAAAGTATAAAATCAACATAAAATTACATTATACTTCTACATGCTAAAAACAAAAAATCAAAAATAAAATTGAAGTAATTATGCCATGTATAACAGCAACAAAAATATAAAGTACTTAGGAAGGAATCTGATATAAAGCACAAAAAAATTAAGTTCACTAGAAATTACAAAATATTGCTGAAGGTAATTAAAGACCAAAATAAGTGAAAAGACATACTGTGCTCATGGATCAGAGTAGTTAATACTTGTTATAACGTCAGTTCTTTCCAAATCAATTTTTAGATTTAATACAGTCTCCAAGCATGGCTATTTTGTAAAATTTGACAAACGGATTCTAAGTTGGAATACCGACAGTACCTAAGTTTGAGATTTGTTTTAAAGCTACAAAAATCAAGTGTCTATATCAACATCAAGGTAGATACATTGATTTATGAAACAAAAGGGTCCAGAGACAGCCCCACACATATGAAGCCAATTGACTTTCGATGCTGTTGCAAAAACAATCCTGTGAAGACAAGATGGTCTTCTTAAATAATTAAGCTGATAACACTGGACTTCCAAAAAACAAAAAAAGAACCTAAAATCATACTTCCTACCATTGGAAATGTTCCACTCAAAATGAATAACGGAACTTAATGTATAATCTAAAATTATAAAACCTCTAGAAGAAAACATAAAATAAAAACATAAAATAAAAACATCTTATCTAAAACACCAAAATCATGATCCAAAAAGAAAATATTAAAAAATTGGATTTATCAAAATTAAGAGCATCTCTTCAAAATACACTGCTAGGAGAATAAAACAAGACAAGCCATACACTGAGAGAAAATGTTTGTAAATCATATGTTTGATAATGGACTTGTGTCTAGATATATAAAGAAATCTCAAAACCCAGTAAGAAGAAAACAAACAACCCAATTATAAAAATGGTCAAAATATTTTCATAAGCACTACACCAAGCAGATATACAGATAGTAAAAAACTACATGAAAAAGTGCTCAGCATCATTATTCATTAGGGAAATTCATATTAAAACCATAATGAAATAACATTATACACCTATTAGGATGGCTACAATTTTTCAAAAGTAACCACATCAAAGTGTTGGTGTGAATGTGGAGTAACGGAACTCTCCTTCACTGTTAATATGAGTATAAAAAGGCACAACCACTTTGGAAGAAACCTTGGCAGTTTCCTAGAAGTTAAACATATACCTACCATATGACTCAGCCATTCCACTCCTAGATATTCACTCAAGGATAATGGGTATATGAATATGCATATCAGTTTTATCTGGAGTAACCCCAAACTGAAAACAACCCAAATTTTTACCAAGAGGTAAATGGATAAACAAATTGTGGTTTATCCACGCAGTGAAATAATACTCAGTAATAAAAAGGAATAAATATTATTGGTACACATAACAACATGGTTCAATCTAGAAATAATGAAAAAGAACATGTGTATGATTCTAAGTGAACTCCTAGAAAATGCAAGCTAGTTGATAGTGACAGGAAGCTGTTCAATGGTCACCTGTGTGTGGTGGAAACATGGAAGGAGAAGAGATGGCAAGGGGAAATTTTAGGGGATGATGGATAAATTCACTATCCTGATTGTGGTCCCAGAATCATGGGTATATGCACGTAAAATATATAAAAGGGTGCTTTTAAAACATACACACATGGGGTTTCTGGCTGGCTCAGTCAGTAGAGCCTGGGGCCCTTGATTTCAGGGTCATGAGTTCAAGCTCCACATCGGGTAAGGTAAAAAAAAAAAGGGACACTTGGGTGGCTCAGTCACTTGTGTCCCACTCTTGATTTTGGTTTAGATCATGATCTCATTGTTCATGAGATGGGGCCCCCCGTAGGACTCTGCACGGGCAGCATGGAGCCTGCTTGAGATTCTCTCCCTCTCTCTCTCTCTCTCTCTCTCTCTCCCTCTGCCCATCCCCACTCTCTCTCTTTTTCTCAAAATCAATAAACGTTTAAAAAACAAACAAGCAAATACATAAATAGAGTGAATACTCTTAAAATATTCACGTTTTTGTATGTTTTTTATATATTTTACAAGAAAAGTTACGAGAAAAGTAAAGGCAAACAACAGTCTTTATACTCTCAAGGAGCTTTTAATCAGCCTTGAATCTTCTGGGGAGGCGTTGTGTGGCTCTGCAGTGTTTTTGAACAAAGATATTCAAATTTAAATAGTATCTCATTCTTTTAAGGGCAAATAAAAGCATTTGTCAGTTTCACAGATAAAGATCCCTTTTCATTTACTTATGTACACAGCCTGCCAATGCTTCTTATGTGTTTGGTGTTCCTAATGAAAACATGGTTGGCCTTCTAAGAAGATAAATACGTACAAACATGATGTCTATGAAATAATACCCTGAGGCAGACTCTGACCTTTCTCCACAGGTAAAGTTCTGTATTGCTCATCTCCTATGAATTTCACAGCAAGTATAAGAATTAGCCAATTGGGAATTTCCTACAGAATCAAATATAACAACTTTGTGTGTTTAAATCAAGGAATAGTTTGTTTTTCAATTGTATACGTCTTTCCGGGGAGAGGCAATTTGTATGCTATCTAGAAAGTTCAAAGTTAACTCCCTGAAGGATAGCAATTTACTTATTTCACTTATTTTTTCTATTCACACTTTTACTCATTTATTCCCTTAATAAACCCACTGAAAATGTTGCTCTTCCAATGCTCCCATCTCCCTTTGCTGATTTTGCTCTTCCCGTACCTTCTTTTCCTGCCTATCATGTGCTCTTTGCTATTTCTTCTTTTCTTAATTTTTCTCCAATTTCCCCCAACTCCCACTTTCCACTGCCTACTGACCTGGCAACTACCCTATTTAGGGATGTTTGGGAGAAAACCCACTCACACAAAGCAATAGTGGTTATAATACATGTGTTGAACAAATACAATTTGTGATATAATCCAAGTACAACTTTATCTTCCTATCTCACCATCAGTTCAAAATGTCTTTAATAAGACAAATGTTTCTCTCCCTGGATAGAAATTTGGGCAGATCCCGTGAATTTTATGCTCACTTTTATTTTTTTTTTTTAATTAAAAAAAAATTTTTTTTCAACGTTTATTTATTTTTGGGACAGAGAGAGACAGAGCATGAATGGGGGAGGGGCAGAGAGAGAGGGAGACACAGAATCGGAAACAGGCTCCAGGCTCTGAGCCATCAGCCCAGAGCCCAATGCGGGGCTCGATCTCACGGACCGCGAGATCGTGACCTGGCTGAAGTCGGACGCTTAACCGACTGCGCCACCCAGGCGCCCCCTATGCTCACTTTTAGACACACTCTTGGTTCAGTAATTAGGAAGTGTCCAGTAAAAGATAATTAATAACTAAATTTTCTTACGAGTTAAATCTTTCTTTCCCTTTCCACAAGGTAGGTAGTGGTTGTCTGCAACATCCTAAAAGGATTACAGTTCAATTCCCTTCCTTACCTTCTACTTCACTTGGTAGCTGCTGTGTTAAGTCATTTCAAGTTCAAAAGAGAAGGTGGAAAGGTGAGAGACAGGGATTTTCTGTTAGGCTGAGTGGCCTTCTACTTTCTGGGTCTGATAGATGATAAAAGACAACCCTCAGTGGGAATTTAAGGGTTCTTGGAGACTCCTATCAATGGGATATTCCTCTGCCTCCCAATGGACACTACTCTATACTGAGGGGTCCATTGTAATTTATTCTGCAGGTTCTAGAATCCAAATTTGGCATTAGCTTCCTGCTGCAATCCTTAGGTCCTTTCTTTGAATAGAACAGAACAGAATCCAAACAGTATTTTTCTCCTTAGTAGCCCATTTAAAGTAAGAATTCTCATGCATCCTTTGCACTCACAAAGCAAGTGTTCCCTTGTAAATCTTCTTATAGACATTTTTTCTCATAGCTCACTTTAGAATTTAACACGTCATATTGACTTTTGAGTCAAAACTTTGATTTTGAACCTTATTATACTAATTAGGTTTAAAGTCTTATGTATCTTATGATCATTTGTACCTTAAAAGAAATCACTCCTTAAGACATCCAAAGTAATATCTAGCTGCAGAATTCCAGGTATTATCAAATGAGAATAAACATTTTATACATGCACACATGCAAGATATTCAGAGAGATAAAAATTCTTCCCAGCAGTCTGGAAATCATTCCACAAAGACAGCTACTGTGTTAGCCATAATGCTTATCCCAAAGAGATTCAAACTACCAAAAAAGGGAAGTGTTCATTGCTTTACAGGATTGAAAAGTCCATCTCCTTCCTTCTCTTTCCCCTATAGATTTCCTATACTTGCCTATAAGAACCATGCTTCAGCATCCACTAAGATGGTGGCAAGCTTCTTCAGAGAAGAGATGATTGCAGAGCAGAAGTGTCTCAAGTAAAAGGATAACTCCAATGCACAAGCAAAAGATGAACTCTGCCTAATGGGATTCTAATAGAGCTTCACTTACTCAGCTATGACTTCAGCTACCCAAGACGCCTGGACCGAGATAGAAGCCATATTTCAGCCTTCTGGTGGGTACTGATCATGGCTCTGGCTGGGCAGGTTCCAGGTGGCTAGTCAGAAGTCAGAAGAATCATGGAGGACTTGATCTAGACAGGGTATGGTGGCCTATTCACTGTTCTCCACCTGGAAGGTGGAATGTAGTAGCTGGAAATGAATCTTTAAAAAGGGTTAGTTCTAGGTGAAGGCAGACCATTGAGAGAGTGCTGGTAAAACATGACAGGAAATGGAAGATTATGGATGTTACTCAATGGTCAAATTTTCTACTTAAACCAAAGAATACTGAGAAACTAGAAAAAGACATGCTGAACGCAGTACTTGTAATGTTGGATTTGCCACATTTCTTCTGATTGAGAGAAAGCTTTTGAAATTTCCATCGTTACTTTGGACCAGGAAATGAGTTTAACGATTTCTTAATGATAAATTCAGGAAAGACTATTTTATTGCATTCTTTGTAAAAATTTACTTGTTTAACCTTCCTTTCCATGTCTACTAATTCAAATGTATTTTTATCAAATATTGTTGAAAATGAGAAGGGCTTTTTTGCCCTGTGCAAGACTGACAAGATACTGGCACAAACCTACAGGTCCAAACTGTAATGGGTAAGTCAGTAATTATATTTGAATTCATATACAGGTTAATATGACTCAATTATTATGTTTAAATCCTCAATATATCAATAAAACATGTGTGTAGAGGCATTGCAAAATAATGTGTCTACATAGAAGTAACTGATTATTTTTCTCTAATTAGACTAAACAAGGAGAGTTCTAATGATTAATGCTATTTTGCAGGAATTGACTCTATTTTGGGGGGGGAACTAAGACGGAGGAGAGTACACAAGAAATAAGATTTTTATCTTGCAATACTAAGACCCCACTTGCCTAGAAAGCACTCATGGAACATATTGCCAAAAGTTTAGTTTGTTCTCTTTTGTTTTGGCTAAAATCTGACTGTCCTGGGCAACTGGATAAAGCACTGTGCTTCCTTATCTCTTTTCTTCTTGTTCTTGAACCTAGGACTAGGTTTGCTATTGAGACAGAGTTTGCTCAGTGCTTTGAGAAGTTCGGGACAAAAGGTCTTATACTACAAATATAATTACTCCTAATACATTATGCTGATATCAACTTCGGATTTGTGGTTTCCTTTTTCTTCTGTTCCCCCCACCCACATCTACCATTTACTTCCTCATAGTATTTCAAACAAAGATCAGCCAGTCATTTTAGGGGAGTCATGGAAAGGTTTTGAGCCAAAGCTGATTTCTAAGACTTCTGTACGTGTTATCTTTTTCCTCCAAAATATGCAAGTCAGATCCTTTGGCATACATATTGTATATTTGATGTGATGGATAAAAATATGAAGGCTGGGCTGATATATGTATAATAATGCAGTGCAAAATTACTTTAATGATTCCAAGTTTACTGATTTGTATTTTCCGTACAGCATTAGATCTTTTTTTTCTAATTTTTAAAAAATGTTTATCTGTTTTTGAGAGAGAGAGAGAGAGAGAGAGAGCTGGGGAGGGGCAGAGAGACAGGGGGACACAGAATCTGAAGCAGCCTCCATCCAGGCTCTGAGCTGTCAGCACAGAGCCCGACACAGGGCTTGAACTCACAAACCATGAGATCATGACCCGAGCTGAAGTCGGAGGCACAGCCAACTGAGCCACCCAGGTGCCCCTATACAGCATTAGATCTTAATGGGCCATCCTAGTATATGTGCATCTAGTATGGCAAATATGCATCTGTGTATTTCTTCTCAGATTTAAAACTTTTTGAAAAGCTTTTTTCTATAACACCAGTTTTTAGTCAGATCTGACACTATACATTGATTGTAAATATTTCCATAAAATGAATATAATATTTAAAAGGCGATTTTTAAAGGTTAAAATCAAGCCACTGGGTATTGAGTAACATATCTGAAATGATCTTAAGAATACATATACTTAGGCACCACATTTTAATTTAAACTCCTGTTATTACAGTAACTAGTCACAAAATGGCTCCCTATTTATGCAATATGTTAGCTGCAATGTTACTTAAATTGAACAGATGAGTGCCTTCTAATAATGTATGTTTACTTCATGAACTTGTGGGCAATTACATTGTAATTATGTCTTTGTAGGTGCTTTTTACTGACATATAGAGCGCCAGTGCATTTTAAATGTAATTGCAGTTCTCTGTACCATTTAGCAAAGCTGAAAACTGTTAAAGGTTTGTAAATTACCTACATTTAGACCATAGGCAACTAGGCAAATTAAGTGACACTGTCAGTAATGTTACCACATAAATTGGTACCAAGTATAAATTCAAGGTAGACTTTCTTTTCTAAATCAGAATGTTGTTTATAGAGTGCCTTCTAAAAAAAAGATAAGCTAAAAAAAAAAAAGAAGAAGAAGAAGAAGAAAGAAAGAAAGAAAGAAAGAGCACACTGCTCCACTGACAGAACAGACCAGCCTTTAAATACATGTGAAAAACAATGACCTGCCTGCAATAATGTTTTAAACTGTAAACCTGTTTAAAACTGGGAAATTGGATTGGTTTCCAATTGAATCATTTCCAAAAGGACTACATGATGGCTCCAGAGAAGACACTTCTGTGTAGTTTCTGTGAAACTATGCGGCAAAGAGGGGAAGACCTGGCATTCAGAGTGTATCAGAATTCTGTCACTTTTTATCTCTATGGCCTTATTTCAGTTACTTAATTCTTGAGCCTCAACTTTTTAATCTAAAAAATGAGAAGTATGATAGCTGGCTTCAAAGGGCTATTGTGGAGACTCAGATGGAATATTGTATTTAAGCTGTCAATAAAATGGGAGTTTTCTTAGTCATCTTATCTTCTCCTGACAGGTGATTTGGCTGCTTTATATTAAAAAAAAAAGTGTCTTTAGATTTGGTGGAGAATAGACTTCTCTGAGTCTGTGTTGAATCAGCCACAGAACTGCAAAGCTTACACAGATTTACTTCACCTCATGGGATTAAAGAAACGGAGCGACAACTGTATGCTGAAAAATGTTCACTTTTCCTTCTAAGCAATGTCCCATAGAGGAGACCCGTCTCCAAAGACCAGCAACGCCAGTTAAGGAAATTAATTGTGAAAGTATTACTCTGTCACTTCATGCCTTCAGGCCAGTCGCTTATTGATGGCAGGGGTTTAGGTTCGGATAAAACCATTTCACCCATGCAAGCCCTCTCCATTAAGCGGGAAACAAGCATTTGAGCTTGACAGCTCAGAGGGCTCCGCTGTGCAGAAAGCCATTCTTACAGGGTCATTGTATTTAAGTGCAAGATTAGAGAGACAGTTGGTGCAAGGCCGTGTTCCTAAAGTACAAATAATGAATTAATTATATGATAAAATTACATGCATTTTTTTAAAACTCATATTCATATGACATACAAATTATTAAAATTCATGCTGTAAGCTGGGAAATCCTGGAGTTCCATAGAAGGGTTCTGAACAAGCAGTAGACAACAGATGTCTAATGGAGAGTTCTTTCTCGCTTACCAGGTGACTTCGAGTACGTCACTTACCACTTGGAGTCACAATTTCCTCCTTAAAAGACTAACAGGGATGAAGAGCTGTCCTTCCCCCTGGCAATTTTAAGTTTTAAATGCGACAATGTATGAGTAAAGACTTTATCAAGTATTTACATGAGAGTACTTTATGATGTACTGATTTTTTTTGTAGACGCGGTAGTTCTCTTTCCCATATTTTTTTCTTTTTAACATTTTGTTTAATTTATTATTATTTTTAAAAATTTATATCCAAGTTAGTTAGCAAATAGTGCAACAATGATTTCAGGAGTAGATTCCTTGATGGCCCTTCCCCATTTAGCCCATCCTCCCTCCCACAACCCCTCCAGTAACCCTCTGTTCCCTCTCCATATTTAAGAATCTCTTATGTTTTGTCCCCCTCCCTGTTTTTTATGTGATTTTTGCTTCCCTTCCCTTATATTCATCTGTTTTGTCTCTTAAAGTCCTCATATGAGCAAAGTCATATGATTTTTGTCTTTCTCTGACTGACTAGGTTTTGCTTAGCATTATACCCTCTAGTTCCATCCACGCAGTTGCCAATGGCAAGATTTCATTCTTTTTCATTCCCGAATAACACTCCGTTTTGTGTGTGTGTGTGTGTGTGTGTGTGTGTATACACCACATCTTCTTTATCCTTTCATCCATCGATGGACATTTGGGCTCTTTCCATACTTTGGCTATTGTTAATGGTGCTGCTATAAACATTGGGGGTGCATGTGCCCCTTTGAAACAGCATACCTGTATCCCTTGGATAAATACCTAGTAGTGCAATTGCTGGGTTGTAGAGTGGTTCTATTTTTAATCTTTTGAGGAACCTCCACACTGTTTTCCAGAGTGGCTGCACTAGTTTATATTCCCACCCTTTCCCATATTCTTATAATTACCTTTTTTTTTTTTTTTGTCTGGTTTAGAGAGGTATTTGAATATCGGTTTTTGTAGGAGGAAGGTCCAAGACAAAGCCACCACTACATTCATACAAGCAAAAAATTGGCACATGAGCCCCATCAGGCACTGTTTTCTCCACAGTTGAAGCCAGTAGAAGTCTATCAACATGTAGAAGTAAGCCAACTTCAAGTGTCCACTCAAAGGTAGTTTGCTTTGGAGGGAAGCAAATTTGACTTAAGTTTGGAAATGAAGGGAATTTCTCAGGAAGGAGAGGTGCTGTTTACAGTGGATTTGGGATTTCATAGGGCTCAGAAGAAGGAGACTATCAGGTCTGGGAGCACACAGTTACACAGTGCTGAGAAAATGCCAGCAGAATTCTTACCCCAGAGCCAGAGGGCTAAGCATGACAGGGATTGGCGACTCCATGAAACTAACTGGCCTCCAGATTACTTGCCAGTGAGAAGACCTTAGGCATTGTCAGAGACCCAGAAAGGCCAGAAGTACATGTTCTGATCTGAAGCGTTTGATCTAACTCAAAATGGAATACTGGCACAGTGTGTATCAGAATCTCTGCAAACCTTTGTCCAGTCACTTGAGGGAGAGATTTAATTTCTCTGAAAATGAAATGGAAAATTTACTTGGGGGTCTGATTTTAATGGAAAGCCACTGATGCTGGAGAAGCAACACATAATGGAAGGCTAGGAGCAGGCTACCAAGAAGGGGCATCAAGAGTAGATAAGAGAGGGAATTCAGAGAGCGAACTTTCCAGCACACATATTACCCAGTTCCCATTTCTCCCCAGGGTTGGCTTTACTAGAAAAACTCCTAAAATGAAAGTGATTTTGTTGTCAGTTAACTGTGCTGGATGTGAAGGGTAGACAATGGAGAATATGGTGTTACTGATGAAAATAAAGTACATTTGAACAGTATTTAGTCTCTACAAAGCACTTTTAAATACATCTGTTCCTCTGAACTTCTTGATAATAAGTGGGATAGGTTCAGCATATATCCGAACCCACATTTTACAGAAGGAAAATCAAGATCAAGAAAAGATGAATAACTTGAAAACATGTTGGTGGAACACTGAGAGAGATCACCTCTCAATGCTCCCATGTTTCCAGGCTGAATAACCTGAACACTGTCCAGTGGTGACAATGAAGCTGGTGGGTGGTGAACAGAAGCTGAGATACTGAGATGACGCTGAAGCCCTGGGGACCAGAAACCGGAAAAAATTGAACTTTTTGAGCAAACAGCTATGTTAAAAACTTGGAGATAGGGTTTCCTTCATTTTCCTTTTCTTATTTTCCTTAAAAATTAATAATTATTTCTCCCAAATAGATAGCATGTCATATTAGCGTTATTTATTAAATAACACATTACTTCCTCATTGAGCCAGATGGAAACCTGCTAACCTCAAAATAATTATAATACTAACATCTACTGAACACTGTATTCCAGGGCATTCTAAATCCCTTATGTGCATTAAAGTAGACGTTTAACACTCAAATGAAGAAAGCGTTCTTGTTTTGTAAACGAGGAAGCTAAGCTTTGTCCAAGGTCATAGAATTGGGACAGGACTCAAAGACCCAAGCAGTCCAATTCTGGAGCCCGTTCTTAACCACACATGATAAAAATCAGAACAACAGAAAATAACGATACATTTAATAAGAAAATTCTAATTTTATATCAATAAAGCTAGAAAATCTTATTCATGGGCCTAAAGAATATCTAAGTGGTTAGAAAAACACACCATTCTCTTAGAGAGGTTTTCTCAGTGAAGGCTTCCTTTATCCTCAAGGCCAGTGGAAAGCTGTGACAGCCTTTTGCCCTGAGCAGTAATATGACTGTGGGCTACAGTATCGGTCACAATTGGTTCCTGTCTTTTTTTTATTAAGGACACGGGTAAAATTTACTCACTAGTTGAAAGATGGAAGTATCTTTTGAATCCATGCCTTCCCACTCCTCCTCACTGGCACAATATGAGTCCGCCTTTTAGCACTTGGCCTCTCAGTTACTGGGTTGTTATCTCTTGGCTGATCTCTTCATGTCTTGGCTTCTGTCAAATTCATCCCAGGCTGCACCCAGGCTCTTGAAAGTCACTTGCATTGCATTCACTGTCAGGGGCTCTCTACCTTCCCTCACATTAAATCCACCCTTCCCTGTGTGACTTACCAGCCTCCCTCCATTCTCTGTTACTATATTAGCCAACCTACTATATTTCTGACTGTATTCTATGCAGCGTGCCATCTCCATTCCCAACTTGACGATTTTACTCATAATCCCTGCCATCTTTTTTGTGTGTGTGCAAATCTATCCATTCCTCATGGCTTAATTCATGTCTTCCCTTCAGAGTGAAGCCTACTCTGGTGACCAAGATCCCACTAGTTTCGCCCTCCTTTCAGCTCCTATATAATATATCTTTTGTAGTATGAAATTAAATAGGTGCTTCATTATCATTATATATCATATTTAATATTATTTCAGGTAGAAGTCCTGTCTTCCTAACTCAATAGTAGCCCCTTTGAGGGCAAAGATAGATGATAATAGATAAATAGATAGATAGATAGATAGATAGATAATTTTTTTTTTACTCTCTCCCAATGCCTAGTCTAATTGTAAGTCCTGTCTACTGCCAAAACTTTCGTTATCATACAGGTTTTACTTTTCATTGTGCCACTCCTTCCTACATCTGAGTCTACCTGTTCCCAAAGGTTCTCTTGCCCAAAGCTATGACCCCTTCCCAGGGCAACCCACACCCAATAACGGAAGTGAGGTTATAAAGGCCTGGCCTCCTAGCCCCAAATCGGGACAGCTCTAAAAGACTGTTCCACCTGCAGGGCTCCTAACCAGGTAGGCTGAGACTTCCACACTGAGACTGTTACTTCTCAGCCTCTGGTCATTTCTCCCTCTGCCCCTTCTTGCTTCCTTGCCATCTCTTTTCCAGGTGCTGATTCCAAACCCATCCTTTGGAAAGCCTTTGCTACATGAATCTCCTTCTCAGATTCTGCTTCCTAGGGAACCCGACTTGCATCTGCAACCCTTCTCTTCCTGCCCCTCTTAAGAACTTCCATTTCCACTGTTTGCATATCTACCCCCTGAGAAGCCCCCGACAAGGGCTGAGTGAAGCTCCATCTCTCCCATAATGATGTTTCTGCTGCTTCAGTTTACACAGTTTTCTCCCACCCTGCAGCCTTGGTGCCTCTACTGTGATGATGCTGAAGAGGATGATAAGGAAAAAGAGGAGGTAATTGAAAGTATCAGCACTACACAACTTAGCGGCTCTTTGGTTCATAATTACTAACATTGGCAACTTTAGCTTTAAAAAACACTTGTAAGTTGATGAATATGTTATAGAGTAAGCACAGGAAAACAGAAGGGCTGGGAATATGACATTTCTTTTTTCTTTTCTTTTCTTTTTTTTTTTTTTTTTTTTTTTGCTCTGGTAAATAAAACGCTCTCCACATGGTAGGAAAGGCACTTGTTGATTAATAGTTAAAACTTAAAAACCTTTGGTTGTTAAGTTTCAGATCTGAAACATTCTACATATAGCAGGCTTCTGTACAGGAGGAGCAGTGGTCCCTGAAATGTTCATAAAGAGGTGAGATTCTCCATGCTTGATGAACTACTCGATCCCATCGCCGACCTTCTTTCTCCTTAATCCATCTGTCTCCTTCCCCAACCTTTGTTCTCCCGGCTCTTCCAAATGTTGTATAAACTCAATTCTCTCTACTAAGCCATTCTTTCAAGGAATTGCTAGAGTGGCTTCTGTTTGTTTGTTTGTTTGTTTGTTTGTTTTCTGGACTGTACCCTGGCCAAAAATACAGCAGGTAAACAACCAGTGCCCACTGTAATTACCTTAGTGGTTGTCTTTTCCATACAGAAATTTGCCATCCCTTGTCTATTTCCTTTATGTCTGTTACTATTTCAACTTTGGCAAACAATTCCAATCAAGAACCAATAAAAAAGAAGAAGAAGAATCAGGAACCCAGAGTTCAGAACACATTTTTCAGAAAACATTACTTGAAAAAATGTGTTTATGAATGCTACAAAACAGAAAACTCAAGGCAAAAAAAATGTAAATGTTGAGATCCACTTCTTCTTGTAGATACAGAACAAAGAATAACCCACATTATGACTGCTCATAAAAAAAATGCTGTGCAGCAACACGGGTTTCCAACAAATTTGATAACCTGTTTCTGTCTCCCCCTTTCTCCATTAAATTGAACTCTCTGAATTATTCATGAGGGCTATTTTAATGGGATAATTTTTTCTTGCAAACGCTGACACTAATACTAAGGAATACCTCTAGGTATTCATCTTGGATAAATAAGGCTCCTGGTAACTAGTTTTCTTGATGCTTCACCTTATTCAAATGAACATATATGGAAGTAACTAATGTAGACCATTTTTTAAACACTTAATGTTTTCAATATGTTCCTCTCCATATATGTATAGTCAAACATATGTTTACTCAAGAATTAGCCAGGATGTTGAATTAAATGAAAGTAGAGCTGAAAGTTAAGCAATTCTCAGGTGAACTGGGGCAGGGCATTAGGAAGAAATTTAAAGTCCACATTTTCCAGCTGTGAAGACAGCTCTGAATGACTTTGGGAATCGCCCATCCCTCCATAGTGCTTTGACCACATTCAGAACCAATCATTCACTTCAATGTGTACATTAGGAGTTCTTAACTCAGGATAGGAGGATTTTAGGGGGTTGGTGAATTCCCTGAAACTGTATACCAAATATTCTGTGTGTGATTTTTTTTTCCCCTGAAAAGGAAACTCAATGCGCTCATCAAAGTCTCAGAGGGGCTCTTGTCTACTCCACTGCCAAACCCCTCTAATGTTAAGAATTTTCATTTTACAAAGAAGTAAGACTTCAAAAGTCAGGATTCTTTAGATTTCTGTGTGATGTAGGGGTGCGTGGGGAGAGTGGATGGCTATTTATCTTTTGATAAATTGAGTATTATGAAGAGTCACATGCAAGATTTCCAGGACTTGGGGAAAATTATACTTTGTGGGTGAGCTACATTTCGTTGCTTACTACAGGTTTAGTTTTTACCAATATCTGACCATTGTTTTCCAGGTGTCCCTGTAGGTCGGCTCATGTCTGTCCATAAATATTAACCCAAACCATTTTGGGTTTTTTTTTCTACTGACACACATTAATTAAAAAATAAGTTAAATATCCGGATGATCCTCTCTAACCTATTCTATCCGATAGCAGGTGCTAAAACACGGAGTAGTCAGATAGCTTATGCTCTAATAGTACATAAAAAGAATGCTGTCATTTAATAATGTTGTAGATACCAAAGCTTCTAGGGTAATAAAGTTATTTTTATTTCAGTCGCAGTGTTAATTAAGAGCTTAAAGAAATAAAATTGTAAAGGAAATACTCATTCTCCGCCCCCACCCCCCATGCAGCTTTCTAACATTTCTAACAGTTCTGTGCTAAATGTAACAAGATTTTTAAGACACAGAGGTGACTGTCACTGCTGGAATGTGTCCTGGAGGCTTTTTCTGTCAGAGGAGATGACAGTGACTCTTCCCATGCAGATTAAGCTGGTGTTTACAGATTTGCCCTGGGTGTGCATTTTTATCCTGCTGTGATCAAGTAACACAACCTGACGAGTGCCAGACAGATCTCTCAATAGGAAAGGTTTGAATGTGCCCCCACTTTGCACAGGGCACAGCCCTGATCGGACGCCCTTGGCAAGGATCCTTTTCCTGTTCTCCTTTGCAATGAACACTTATGTACAATTTACCTTGTCCCCTTTCCCTTTGGGTGAAGCATTGGGAATGAATGTGCAAAAGATTCAACAGCAAATTCTGTGCTGAAACTCAGATTGTTAAGTGTTGACTTTAAGAAAAAAAAATCAGTATTAACATTCAATTTTTGGAGATGTCAAAGGAGGCCCGTGTGACCATGCGAGACATCTAAAAATACTTGAGTCATTTACGGTAATTTAAAAATTTTTGTTAATTTTCACACTGCAGAGTTTTCACAGACAAAATCACTGAGATAAGAAACCTTATTCTGGGCAAAAGCTATTCGGGCTCCAGATGCTGTGAGTGTAAAACCAGGAGCTGCCTGCAAGGGCACATCACTGAACCTTTCCCCCATCCCTCAGCCCTCCCACCTCCTGTCATTTCATTTTAAAGCCAGCATTTTTAATATCCATGGAAGAAAACTAGCTGTTGTCATCAGATAGTGAAACTCAGCTCTCTACATTTTGATTTCTTACTTCATTTCAGTAAGAGAAGTCCATAAAGAAATTTGTTAGGTTTTGAAAGGGATCACATTTTTGTTTGTTTTTTTTTTTTTCATAAGGATTGTTTAGTTTGCTGAATTAAAAACTAAACAGAAGAGCATTGCTAAAGAAGAAAATGTATTAGAGTGAAGACTCAAGTTCACAGTTCTGCCATTGTTAAGCTTTGAGATCTTGGAAAAGTCACTTCCTGTCTATGAGTCTGATTTGCCTTATCTGTGAAACAGGAACAAGACCTTTCTGTCCTGGGTGTCCAACCCGCCCTAGGCAACCTGTAGAATAACGAACAAAGAGCAACAGTAAAAAAGAGTTATGTAGCATTCTAGACCATCTAGCACATGTCTCTCTTTCCTACAATGCAATCAATCAATATTTGCTGATTTAATTATTAACTTTCAAAAGTATGTAAATCTAGTATTGTTAGATCCTCATCTAGACTTTGGAATAGAGGTAAGATTTCTCATTACAACCAAATACTGGTAGCTAAAACTTTTTATTCTCAACAAATAGTGCTGGAAAAGCAGAATATTTTTTATCACCTCCTCTTTCAAATGAAGCTTTTGGTTTGCATTTTGAAAAGAATTATTTTTAGAATAACGAATGTCATATACATGGGAGATACAAGAGAAGTACACAGAATCTTTAGAGAGTGTTTCATAATATTTTCTTTTAGTCATTATTAAATACAACTAAAAAAGGGGTGCCCGTGTGCCTCAATAAGTTAAGCGTCCTACTTTGGCTCAGGTTACAATCCCAGGGTTCATGGGTTGGAGCCCAGCATCAGGCTCTGTGCTGATAACTCAGAGCCTGAAGCCTGCTTTGAATTCTGTGTCTCCCTCTGTCTCTGCCCCTCCTCCCCCCCCCCCAGAAATAAATAAACATTAAAAAATAAATAAATAAAGATAACTAAAACAGCCATTAACGATATTTTTCAACTTCCAATAAATTTGATAAATTTCTATGACTCCCAACTATTTTTTTTTAATTTTTTTTAACGTTTATTTTTATTTTTGAGACAGAGAGAGACATAGCATGAACGGGGGAGGGTCAGAGAGAGAGGGAGACACAGAATCCGAAACAGGCTCCAGGCTCTGAGCTGTCAGCAGAGCCCGACGCGGGGCTCGAACTCACGGACCGCGAGATCATGACCCGAGCTGAAGTCGGACGTTTAACCAACTGAGCCACTCAGGCGCCCTTATGACTCCCAACTATTAAAAAAATTCTAAGAAACTATGATGCCTGAGAATACCGTGAGTACAATGTCATCTCTGAAGGTCTGGTAGTTTAGACATTTATCCAGTTTTTGTTTGAGACACATCAACTTCTAAAAAGGAGTCTAGTCCACAGCACAAATACAACAAATTAAGCTGAAGGAAAGGGAATTGGTGATTATTGCACCCTATCAGTGTGGCCATAGCTGTCTCCACCCTTCTCTTTCTTTACATGGTCTCCATTTTAGGTGAACCGGTTTCAGGTCACACAGCTGGTGAAGGAGGCAGGGGTCAGCTTGATTCCAAAGCCTGTAAACTTTCTTCATTATTTCCATCCCTAAAAGACAGGCCAAAAGATTACAATATTTCTCTTCGTATGTGTTACTTTTTAAAGTAACATTTATTTTCATAATTTGTCCAAAATATGTGTGTGTGTATAAGAATTAAGTTATTTGTTTTATTGACTCGAACTTTTTTTTTCCAAAATAAGTGATGGACTGGGTAATTTATTCTTTAACTTCCTCCTACCTTTTTTTTTTCTTTTCTGAAAATTTAGGCACTGTCTTGCATTGGGTTCCTCCAGATGCTATCCTTATTGCAAGGATTTGAGCAAGCAGTTTAATTGGAAAGAGATTCCAGAAAACAACGGTGAGGTTGTAGGGATGTAGGATGGGTAAAGGAAGGGGGTCATACAGGGTGTATTAATGAACACATTGTGAGTCCCTGGCAAACTCTGTGGGACAGAATAGAACACACCTGTGAGTTAGTTTTTCCACCAGAATGAGAAGAAAGCTAGGCTATTTGTCTACCAACTTTTAAACCTTATCACTGACTGCTGCTCCCGGAAGCTATTAACCCCCAGGGATTCTGCCGGCTTCTGACACAGGTGCGCATGCTCCTGCCACCAGAGAGTCCCAGGGGAGAGTTGCAGGTGAAGAAGCCGCAGGTAGGTGCAGGAAAGGTGAACGTCCAGGGGATCTGGGCAGAGCACCTACAAGTGACTGCTACCGATTCTATTCTGTGGTGAGAGGATTCCATTATCTATTCTATGATGTTTCAACAGATTTAGTTTAACAATTAAAATGAACAACAAATACACCGCAGTCAGAGAACATCTGACCCTTTTCTGTAGAGAAAAATAAATGCCAGTAGGCAGACAGAGAATAATGGGTCTAGCCTGACCTAGATTGGGAGGAATTTAGAAGTCTGTCCCCTGGGAAAGAAGGTTTTACAGTGCTCAGAGTAGCTAGGATGAGCTGAGAAAGCTTTTCAGCCCTTCACTTTAAAGAACATTATAAAATGGACGGTAGCCTTTAAAAAGTACCTGTGAGGCCAGAGTTAGCAAGACTGCAAAAAGAGCCATGATATGCTGTCATTAGCTAACTAGAGCTTATAACAGTTACTCAGTGAGAATAGAATTCAACTTGTACTTAGATTTTTATTTTGCATTAAGCTCTTGCTCTGTCTAGGGTTTTGAGCTATAAAGAAAGCAAAACATACGTTTATAGGTATTCAGTTATAGAGAATTATTTTATTGAGGGAACGGTGAAAAAGTCCCTTGATCTTAAAATTACTTTCTCAAAAATATGAATTATATTACAGCTTCTTGGAGAAAACTATTAGAGATTTTTGAATAATGACTTTTTCCTCTGAGGGGAATTGTGCCTTCTCTTCAAGAAAAAAACGCAGTATCGGGTGTTTGAAGTAAACATATTATGTTTTACACTGCCAATCATATTTAGTTAAGATGTAAGCCTGAGAGATTTGAAACTTCAAGAAACAAACTACACGCTAATGAGAAAGGAGTGTCAGATCCTCAAATAGCAAGGTAATGCAATTTTCTCTGAGTTTGAATTTTTTGATTACTTTTTCAGAATACAATAGCATACCAAAAAAAAAAAATACTTGGCATATCAATTTATTGCTCATTGAAGAGGTTTTAGGTTCTTTTAGGCATCTTTGATAAAGAAAGTCTTAGTGAAAGTTTTGGAATTAAAAAGAAATGAGGGGCACCTGGGTGGTTCAGTCAGTTAAGGGTCAGATTGTGAGATCTCCTGGGATCTCATGGTTGTGAGATCAAGTCCTGTGTTGAGCTCTGTGCTGGCAGTGTGCTTGGGATTCTCTCTCCCTCTCTCCTTGCATCTCCCTGACTTGCACTCTTCTCTGTCTCAGATTAAATAAATAAACAGGAAAGAAAGAAAGAAAGAAAGAACGAAAGAAAGAAAGAAAGAAAGAAAGAAAGAAAAGAAAAGAAGGAAGGAAGAAAAAAAGAAAGAAAAAAGAAAGAAAGAAAGAAAGAAAGAAAGAAAGAAAGAAAGAAAAAGGGAAATGAGACCAAGAGGGAAATTTAGTTGGCTTGAATTTTTGGAGGTGTGTTCTGATTATTTTTATAAAATAGTTAGAAAATAAGAGAGTGGTTTTACAGAAGATATACATGCATAGAGGTGTGTGTGTGTGTGTGTGTGTGTGTGTGTGTGTCTTCTAATTATAACAGGAATCCTTTCACATTGAAAAACAATGTATAAAATGCAGAAAATAAGTTGCAAACAGTATGTGATCTCACCCCTGCCTACCTCTTCCCTGTGATTTTGTGCTTCTCTTCTTCTCATCCACAATGCTCCAGCCGTACTTGTCTCCATTCAGTTCTAGAAGCATCTTTATGCATGCCATTCTTCTGGCTAGGAGGCCCCTCTGACCGTTTCTCCCATGGCTGATGTTAGGGTTCAGATTAAAAGTCCTTGTTTCTGGAAGGCCAGTCATAAATACTTTGTGCAAAGTAGTTCAACTGTCTACCCCGTATTTGCTTCCTTTATGGCACTTAATACCATTTATGATTAAATATTATCACATGTATTTGTTTATTTCTAGAGTGGGAGCGCCACAAAGGCAAAAATACTGTTTCATTGACAAACCTCTCTGAGATCCACCACCTGAATTAGTCTTTCATTCTTTTTCCTTGGAACGAATGAAGAAAATGTCCGTGCAGAGGGCTTTTCACCCCTCCTCCTACTCTGGTCATGCAAAGTCCCTTTAGGACTTAACTGTCTTCTATGCCTTTGGTCCCCTTCTTGTTCCCAAAGGAAGGAAGTGTCACGTGTCACAAGTGGTGGTCAATCTGTTGGAATACTGTAAGTATACATAATGAAACGATGTAAAATTATCTTAAACAACAAGGATACTACCTGACATTATAAGGAAGTTCCAGTGTGGATGAATGGAGCAGCTTCACGTCATGACACACATGACTTTTTGCACTCTGGCCCAGCCCCACCTCCCACCACTCAGTCGTCTAGAGCCTAAGCTGCCACTGACGTATTTTATTCCTTTACGCACTCCATTCCCTCCCTCGAGAGCAATAATAATTTAGCTCATATTTGTCGAACATTCACCTTGCCAGGCACTATACCAATTGCTTTCCCTTCATTATTACATTTAATTCTCACACAATCTGATGAAGTAGACGTGATTGATCTGGTTTTACTGACTCCTCAGTAAACTCAGTTCATGTGACCCTAACACCCTTGCTTCATCAACTCATCATCTGACTCACTTCTATGGAAATCACCTCAAACATTTCACCAACAACTCCCTGTATGTAGAAAGAGCTTTCTCTCTATGTATCCTCCCAAATTCTAATCTTCCAAAAATGCACTTTGTACTAAACTCTGTTAGCCCTTAGCTCACTAGATAATTTTGCATTGATCGTCCCAGAGATAGTCTATGTAAGGCAGGAATCACAATTTTTTTTTCATTTTTCATCCTGAGAACCCCTTGAGGTTCCTGGTTTACAATACACGTTCGATAAAGGTCCATTCAATGAATGAGTGAATTATTGTTCTGATTTAAACGCTCATCCGAAACAAGTCAAAAGGATCCCATTAAGATGGATTGTTGAATGTGATGATGAACCTTGGGCAAAAAAATTGCTGTGTCTGCGCTGAACAACCAGCATCTGATCAAATAAACAATCACTATATTCCCTTTGAAAACAAACCTTCTTTCCTTAAAAAAAATCGCAGCACGTGGCATTGCTCCTCAGTAAAAGTTAAATAAAATAGTTAGTTCAGCTGGTTAGAAAATGTGCTTCAAGTTTAACACCACATATCATTGTTTATACAGATGATTACTTGGGACGAACTTCAATAGAATCATGCTTTGCTCGCAAAGAAGGCGGCTTTGGCAGCACGTAATGATCAGTTAGGGTGACTCATATTTTCCAGCTGAGATCAATGGACCTTAATCCATTAACACAGACTTAAATATCACCAGATAGCAAGGTATGACAGTAGAGGTAGGAGTAAGAAAGGTATGGAGTATTGAGATTGAAGAGATTTTGTTTTTCATGTTCTAATCCCTTTTCATACGCTATAGGAAAGCAGTATAATTTTAGATTTTCAATTAGTTTACCCTAGGTATTAAATGAAAACTATCTTTGTGAGTAATGTAAATTATTTTTGTTCACCTACTTCAAGCTGCTCTTTGCAGAATTTGATTTTTAAAAGTCCTTGGCAACATATTAGTAATAAGCCATTGGAAAATGTCAACAAACAGTTTCATTTTGGGGGAGGATTATAATCATCCCAGTCAATCAGATGCCTGTTAGATATTCAAATTTTAAAGGGTAAGCCAGTGAGTTCACCACAAAGCAATCCACAATCAACTATTTTAAACTAAAAATAAACAATTCAGATACCTGATAAAAAAAAAGGTATTTGGTGGCAAAACATGATAGTGTCCTTTAGTTTAAGAATAAGATTCAGAATTTACTCTTCCTTAGTTTATCACAGTATTTGAAGTATGCATTTGCTAACAGAATTATTTTATCTACATATTTAAATTTGTTGTGTAGCTTTTCATGAATTATATGTGACATCGCATAGCTATAGACTGAGAAAGGAATCTAGGAGTTGTTTGTGAACTCATGACATGTAGTCTGTGGTTCCCTTTTCATTTTTCCTCCTTTTCTCTTTCTGTCCTTCTTGGGTATATTTTTCTTATATTTTCTTGTCTACTTTGTGGATCTATGAATTTCTTCTTTTTCCTTACTCTAAGAGTTATAAGCCTCTTGAGGGTGAAAACCATAGTTTATTTTTCTTGATATCCCAGGGCTTAGTCAGAGTGTGAATCATGTCCCAAATGAACATGTATTAAATGAATGAATGAATGATAATGAATGAAAGACTGACCTCCATAAGGATAACTTCACAGTGAACCTGCCTGAAAAAGCTGGATGAACCCATTCAGAGCATCGTTAGTCAAAGCAACAGAGTAAAGTAGATTGCCATATTATTCTTTTAACTACTAGCAGTTTTTATATCGAATATTTTCTTCTAGACAGCACAATGATGATATGAAGACAATTATACAACTTTGCTGACAATGTTAAAGTGGACCCAAATAAATGCAGAGGTATATTCTTCCTGGATAGATTCAAATTTGTAGAAAATGTCAATTTTCCACAAGTTAATCTCTAAATCTAAAGCATTTCTCAAAGTTTATAAGAAGGTGTCTGATTTTTAGAACTTGAAGGGCAAATTTTAGAGTTGAAATGGAAAATATAATTGGTAAGAATATTTTAAGAGAAAAAAGAACATTGAGAACACTTTACTTCTTGGATAGCATAACACATCGTACAGATTCAGTAAGCTGAATAATATAATCTTGCCACAAAGTAGGCAACAGGGGAAGCAAGAAGACCAGTTAGGGGATTATTGCAATAACCCATGTTAACAATCCCCTGAGACTCCATGTCTTTACTAATTTGCTTGGTCAGCTTTCGCTAAATGTGCTAAAATGATCCACTGTGAGTGTAGATTATTCCATTTCCCTTTATTTGTCAGTTATTGCTTGATAGATTTTGAAGCTATTTGCCTACGTTTGTGATCATTATTTTTTCTTTGTATCAATATGCAGTTGCTATTTCTCTTAATTAATGCTCTTTCATATAAATTTTATTCGATTGAGATTAATATTGCTGTACTACTTTGTGGTTAATAATTTACATGGCATATCTTTTCCCATCACTTGATACTCAGCTGTTCCGTGCAGTTTTACTTTAGGAGTGTTCCTGACGACCACACCTTGGTTAATTTTATTTTCTTTGTTTTCTTTACAAGTTGCTAATCTCTTTAATGGGATAGTTTCACCTATTTAATTTTAATGTGATGACTGACAGATTTAGAGTTATTTCTGCCCTTTTATTTTGTGTTATCTTGTTAGATACATAAATATTAAATATATGAATATATCACATACTATATAATATATATTCCTTTTTTTCTATACTGGTTGGGAAACTATAGATTTTTATTTATATTCTTTTGGGGATTTTCTTTTAGGTTTTTTAAGATACATGTGTATCTCTCTTAAATAGTTTCTGTCCGTCCAACCACAATAAGAGTTTTAGCATGGCTTACATTCCCATTTAACAACCTCTTCTTCCATCACATTATTGTTGTTCACAGTTGTAATTTTACCTTCTTTTAATCAAACAAAAAAATGGTGTAATGTTTGTCTCAATAGTTGATATTTAATTAGTTTTGGACAGATTTTACCAATGTCAGCACACACTATCATTTCATACGCTCAACACTTTCTTCTACATTCGTTTTTATTTTACCACAATTCCATTCTTTAATAACCACTTGAGTGATAGCTTTATTTACTTTTAAATGTTTGCAAATATCTTTTTTTCCTTACCCTCAAAGAAGAACTTGGCAGGGAATAAAATCCTATGTTGACAGATATATTTCCTCTCTGTGAGAAGATAGAATTCTACTCATTTCTGGCATGAATCAATGCCAAATAATTCTGGCAAAAAAAATTGTTGCTGTTAGTTTAAATGTCACTTATTTGTAAGAAAAATATATTTTTTCTCTGGAAGTTTTTTAGATGATCTGTTTATAATTGATGATCTGGGGTATAGTTAGGTATCTAGGTGTGGATTTACTCTTTTTGTTTATTGTGCTTCTTTTTGGAGAATAATTTCAATTCTAAAAGTTATCAATAATTACCTCTCCAAATGCTGATTTTCTGCCACTTTCTCCAATCTGTTCTGGAATTCTTATTAGATCAATATTGGAGCATTTCAATTTAATCCACAATATTTCTTAAGTGCTTTTCACATCTTTATATCTTTAACTCAGTATGGTCCTATATTCCAGTTTGCTAATGTCCCTTGTGACCATAATCAGTCTTAAGGGTATCCCATATATTACATCATTTTTCATTTTAATAATTATACCTTTTATTTTCAAGAATTTAAACTTCTTTTTTGTTTTATGATTCCTTTTGACTGCTTTGTGTCATACATTGTCATTTTTTTTTTTTAAGAAACAATGTATAGTTGCATTTCTTTGGAAATCCACAACATATTTTATTTTATTTTATTTTGAGAGAGAGAAAGAGAGAGAGAAAGAGAGCATGAGTGAGGAGGCGTAGAGAGAGAGGGAGATAGAGAATCCCAAGCTGGCTCTGCACTGTCAGCTCAGGGCCCATGTGGGGGTTGAACCCACAAATTGTGAGATCGTGACCTGAGCCGAAATCATGAGTCAGATGCTTAACCGACTGAGCCACCCAGGCGCCCCCACAGCATATTTATTTTGAAATTTTTGTCAGACTGTTCTCAAGGAATGAATGAATGGATTTTGAATTGTTCATTCTTTGGCATTTTTAGCACTAGTTTTTTCACATTCTAAAATTTGCATTTGCAGGTTAATTTCAATTTGGACAGATCCTTACGTTTGTTCCTCTCTGTCAGCTCCCCTCTTTGCCTACCTCTCCCTGCCCTTGCAGGTTTTGCACTTGCCTCTACCCAACTCCCTGGACGCTCAGCCTGGGACAGTGGTTTTAAAGGCAGTTCAGAGTGCACAGCGACATTGACGGTTTGCCGATCTGGCCTCTGATTCAGCAATAGTTTGCCTTAGCTCCCGACTGGAGGCTGAGCCTGTTCGCTTTGCAGCCTGCAGCATTCCTGAAACCAAAACCCCATACAAAACATAGTAATTTGGAGGGGTTAAGGCAGCGCCTATATCTTTGTTGGCCCTGTAGGGGCCAATTCCTGACCACCTTTGTTGCTTCTGGACTCTGAGCCCAGAAAGCCCACCTACAGTCTTGGACTCTAGATTATGTCCCATTTATGTCCCAGTTTTAGTCTGAAAGAATGTTTACCTTTATTTGAAATAAACATTCCCCCCCCCCCCTCTCATCAGTGCTCTGTTTTGGGAAAAGAAAACTTTTAACCTAAAAGCTGTCAGTCTTTCTTTAAAAGGTCCCGGTTAGGTAAATAGGCAGGGCTGGGAAAGTCTGAGATCATTAGGGGCCTTATTTTATTCATTTTTTACAGGTAAGATATTACAGAAATCTAAGTAGTTTCCCACTATTTCAGAGTAAGTTGAATGAAGAAGCAGGGGTAGGGCTCAGGTCTTTATATTCCCATTTCAAACCCTGTTTTGCTACAGAATCTTTTTGTTTGTTTTGTTTTGTTTTTGTTTTTAATGTTTTATTTATTTTTGAGAGAGAAAGAGAGAGAGAGACAGAGTGCGAGTGGGGGAGGGGCAGAGAGAGAGGGAGACACCCAGAATCTGAGGCAGGCTCCAGGCTCCAAGCTGTCAGCACAGAGCCTGACGCAGGGCTTGAACTCACAGACCATGAGATTATGACCTGAGCAGATGTTGAACGCTTAACCGAATGAGCCACCCAGGTGCCCCTGTTTTGTTTTTGTTTTGATCTCACTTTATTTCTAAAAATAAAATCAAAGAAAATAAAGTAAATATTTATTTGAAAATAAATCTAATGTTTCTACTTTGAGAATATATTGAATTACTGCATACTAAGACACCTTGTGCTAGTGTCTGATGGCTTTAAATGGTTAAAAAATCTATTTCTTCAGTGTCAAGGCCAGGCCTTATAAAAAACTGACATTTATCACCTCAATACTTCTGTCCATTGGATTGCCATAGGAAACAACTCTAGTGATTTCCTGACCTTTGTCCATGGCACCCCTCAGAACAAGAATATGATGAGCGATAGTCTTGCTCATCTAATCATTCTTTCAATGAATAATTTTTAAAAAATTTGATGTTTATTTATTTTTGAGTGGGGGGAGGAACAGAGAGTGGGAGACACAGAAACCAAAGCAGGTTCCAGGCTCTGAGCTGTCAGCACAGAGCCGGATGCCGGGCTTGAACTCACAAACCATAAGATCATGACCTGAGTCAAAATCAGACGATTAACCGACTGAGCCACCCAGCCCCCCGCAAAGGAATAATTAATGAATACCTATTACGTGGCTCTCTCCAGTTTGCCAGGGAGGACTCAGTGCCTGTCTGGTTTAGCATTTTTCTCAGGCAGAAGTGTCCCAGTCTGTATGATAAATGGTACAGTTCTCCTAAGTAGGTGCCAGCACTGATCCAGGGCAGTGACTGCCTGAGTGACTCACACAAGCAACACCGCATGCCTCTCTCTTTAGTGTCCAGCCACTTTCACTCTATCATGAAAGCTCACTCACTCTAAATGGAGAGGTCAAGAGATTTTTAGATAAGAGATGGTTCTTGCTTTCTCTACTCAAAGAGTGTGATGGGCATTCAGAGACTAATAAATAGTATACAAAAGCAGAAACCATAACCCGCCAAGAAAATAAAGAAATCAAGGGTGTTGAGTGACGGGGCCGTTGTCATCAGTGATGCCAGCTTTACAGGACTGCCTCCAAGTCCTTTTCTTGGTCTCTTGTCTCTTTTACTAGGTGCATTAAAGGGGAAAGACCCTAAAACAAACACACAGCGATCATTTGTCTGGTGGGTTCGTGGACTCTGGGAGAGATATAATTTCTGTATCAAAGTATAGAGAATCAGGCATTCCGTATTTCAGATGCAACAAATACACCCATAATTCAAGGGTTTCAGAGTAAGGTAAGTACCAGGGCTCTTGTATGTTCAAAGGCCCCCAGAAAGGTAAAAAGCAAAGAAATGCCCAAATTTTGTGATCTCTAAAATGCAAAAATTGAGTATTTGGTCTTGAATTCCATATATTTATATTTCTTTGAATAGTTTGCTAACATCAGGAGTCTAAATGTGAATCACCTCTGGGGCTTGGGCTTTCTATGCGCACACACACACACACACACACACAAAGCCTCTGCTTTCAATGGCACATTTTAGGATAAAAGCAATAAAGTATTTTTTTCCATTCTCTCCTTTTTTGGAGCAAATCATTGTTTTTAGCAATTATTTACTTAGGCATGAAGGCTGATTCATAGCACAAAAATACTCATACATGAATATCCATATGTAAAGAAAGATGTGTTGCTTTATGGACAAAGTTGCCCATTGACCACAGGATTTTGGTATTCAAATTTAAACCAAAGAGGGAGAGAAAGGTGTATTACCTTGGCTAGGGAGCATAAAGATATCTTAGGAAAATAAGAAGCTAGGCAAAGCTAGTTGCAAAAGTGCAAAAGGTTCTCTGCAGGGAACAATGCTCCCTCAGATGGGTACAGACACGGGCAGAATGTGTTTTCTCTCACTGTGCACCCCAACCCTTCATTAAAGGACAAAGTCAGGTTCATTGCCATGGGAAGTCATTTCCAAGTACAAGTGCATCTGTACCACTTAATTCCCCAGGACAATCTCGTGAAGAGGTATTGCCTGAAAAATAGTTTACACATGTGCCTACTGACTTTGTAATCTTAACCAGATTAACAGACTTTGAAAATGATTCAGAATTGCCTCTGGTGATAGTCATATTCATTTTATCAGTTTATG
The DNA here is from genome assembly GCF_018350155.1 of Leopardus geoffroyi. NCBI lineage: Eukaryota > Metazoa > Chordata > Mammalia > Carnivora > Felidae > Leopardus > Leopardus geoffroyi. Next base: position 116,362,528 of record NC_059333.1, on the reverse strand, counting down.
TCCTCTCATACTGTGTGTTTATGATACATGCCAAAAATTTGGCAGAAAATCTTGACCATATAAGCTGCAAGCTGCTTTTTATTGTAGATTTCACAAACCTACTTGAGTTGATTCTAATGAAACGCATGGAGAAGGAATAAATCCAAGAAATGTTGCATCTGTATCTACTTCTTGAAGATAAACTGGTAGTAAGCGAAATAGACATGCTGCTTTATGAGGAAACCAGGCCTACCCTTGATTCTCATCAAGGTCCAGGCATTTAGGGTCTAGGCTGTTCACTACTTTAAAAGCATATCACCAAAATCCAGTTATGCTCTTGTATTTTATTTTATTTTTTTTTTTCAACGTTTATTTATTTTGGGGACAGAGAGAGACAGAGCATGAACGGGGGAGGGGCAGAGAGAGGGAGACACAGAATCGGAAACAGGCTCCAGGCTCTGAGCCATCAGCCCAGAGCCCGACGCGGGGCTCGAACTCACGGACCGCGAGATCGTGACCTGGCTGAAGTCGGACGCTTAACCGACTGCGCCACCCAGGCGCCCCTATGCTCTTGTATTTTAAATAAAACTTTAAAACAGCTGCATTAGCCAACTTTACAATCAGGACCTATAGATAGCAACCATTTTAGGGTAGTATTAAAAGTTTCATTAAAACATGGCATGGGGTAGAAACTCACATGGGAAGATCTTAGGGACCTCTTAAAATACACCTTTCACTATGATTCCACCTGGAAGATATCTGTTCCCTATGCTTGCCCACCATTACACATTGTGTCCACCGTTCAAATTGCACATATATTGTTAGTTACCTTCTCACACATGTGTCTCATATTACTAATTAGATCATGAGCCTGGAGGCTATAACACAAAGTCCCAAACAAGAAAATTGTCTATGTATGAGTTTAATGTTTGTTACTATTTTACTTCCAGAATAGAGGCAACTCTGACCCTAGATGATCAAAGAAGTTTAGATCTTGTTGAAACCTTGGATATCGTGTGCAGTCAGGTGCCCTTCAAACTCTTTAAGTGTCTGAACTTGAACAATTTAAGTTAGGTGTGTAATGTACAAAAGAGACGTAAAAAGGAGCTAGAAGGGCGGAGCCCAGTAGACTGGATTTCCGTGAACCTCCCATTGCCCACATGTTCCTCATTCTAACCACTTTCAAAGAACCTCTAGGACCCCATGAAGTAGTCTCTAAAAAAACACTGATTTCTTTAATTTAAAAATGAAAGATTTATAAGTGTGGTAGTCTTCAAAATCTTCAGATCACACATTCTTATCACTAACACATTTGCGCATATGCCCCAGAGTATATTTATATACTACTACGGGATGCTTCTTATAAAACATACACACCAGGGGCGCCTGAGTCGTTTAGTCAGTGGAGCTCAGGTCATGATCCCAAGGTTGTGGGATCAAGCCTTGTATTGGGCTCCACATGAGCATGGGGCCTGCTTGAGATTCTCTCTCTCCATTCCCCTGGAATTCTGGATTCTGCTCCTCTCCCCTGCTCACTTTCTCTCTCTAAAAATAAGACAAAAAAATTTAAAAAATACATACATACAAAATAAAAATGTATAAATAATGACTTGAAAACATAGACGTTATATTTTCTTCTCATACCCAACAGATAATCTTGTGTGTCATATATTCCCCATATGAAGAACACAGCCTAGAGACGCCAGGGCTGACATTTACAAACCTTATGAGCAATTGTAACAAGACAAGGATTCAAAATCTGGTCATCAACTTGGTGGTCCAGTGTTCTACTCACTCTTCAAATATTCACTCCAGTTCAGAGTTTGTCACTCCAGAACTGTGTTTTTTGAGTAATGTACAACTTTCTTTAAAACAACAAAATCCTCATCTTTCTAGCTATTGTGCAACATCAACAAAAAATTATACACCAAATGTGATCCAAACTACAGAATCAATAACCACTGAAAATGCTAGCATGACTTGATTGTGATAGGTTTTGGTGCTCTGATGAAATTAAATTATCAATTGTATCGGGGCGCCTGGGTGGCGCAGTCGGTTAAGCGTCCGACTTCAGCCAGGTCACGATCTCACGGTCCGTGAGTTCGAGCCCCGCGTCGGGCTCTGGGCTGATGGCTCAGAGCCTGGAGCCTGTTTCCGATTCTGTGTCTCCCTCTCTCTCTGCCCCTCCCCCGTTCATGCTCTGTCTCTCTCTGTCCCAAAAATAAATAAACGTTGAAAAAAAAAAAATTAAAAAAAAAAAAAAATTATCAATTGTATCAACTAGGAATGATTTCACATGTATAGGACAGCAAACAAGATTTGCAAAGGTTTAGAGAAATAGGAGTTCATTTTTCTTGCACAGTCTATAGACAGGCAGTTATTGCATTGATTTGGGGGGTTCAACAATGTCAAGGATGCTGCATCTGGAAGTCCTATTTTTCCTTCATGATTATAAGATAACTACTGTAGTTACTTTTATTTTTAATAACATTTCAACCATTGACTGATGAATTAGCTTACTCATGATAGTGCACAATATACAAAACCAAAAATATCAATTGTTTAAAAAAAAGTTATTTTCTATGGATTTACAACTTTACCTTTGCTAAATAGTTGATTTAAGTTGATACATACCAGACAGATCCCACTGACATTTTTCACTATTTCAGAAGATTAGTCAAATTTATTATTAAGACTGAAGAGCCTAAGAAATGGGACTGCTGAGATAAGGAGTATAGTTCACAATATGCTGTTTGGAGTACTCCAGAATAGAATGCTTTAAAAAAAAACTATTTTTAGGGTCTATAGACACTTGCTGCTACTTTCAGATGTTAGTAGGAAATGAAATAAATATTTAGGAACCAATGCATGATTGTACTGGATATGTTAGATAGTAATTGGCAAGAAGGGAAGGTTGGAGAATGCATGAGGTCCCCTGAGTGGCACCTCCATAGACAGGAAGTGAGAAGGGGAAGGTCACAGAGATAATCAGAGACCAGATCATGTGAAACCCATGAGCAAATTTAAAAGACCTTGTACTTTATTCTCAGTGGAATAAGGAGCCTTCGAAGGGCTTTAAACATACTGGTAACATGACCTAAAATACACTTGTAGAAGCTAAGTAAATTCTCCAAGATCACACTGCTGATGAATTGGTGAACTTGTGATTCAAACCCGGGTCTGTTCTACTCAAAAGGCTGAGCTTTTAACAATCCATACTACAGGGTGTGGCTTTAATTTTGATATCATTATCCAAATCAAATCTTCAACACAAGGCTTGAGTTTGTGTCAAAGTTCATTTTAACTTAAAAGTCTGTTACATCAGCAGCAACATATTTTGACTCTCTGAAATATATCATGAAATAGGAAGATACAGAGAAAAAAGATAAAATGGAAAACAACCCTCTGTTGGAAAAAAGATCAAAAACTTTACTACATTGAAAACATTTAAGCAAAATGACACCCATGAGTAATTCATTGATTTGTTAGTTGTACTTATACACTAAGAATTAGAATGTGAATTATTACACCAAAATAATTTGATTTTTCTTTCAAAATTTTGTATAAAATAAAAATTGAGCTGGACATGCTATGCATATAATTTCTTTATGAATTTTTCATATATTTTCACTTCTAGATTGCTTCGAGGTATATGATTAGTTATATTGAAATCCATGAGAAAGCCTCATGTATTTTGCTCCTGATTGGAAGAAAACTCATGAGATAAATTATTCCCCGTTCCTTGCACAATTTGTAGTCTCAAGAAGATTGGATAGTTCAAAGCAAAGCTTCACTCTGTTCTGAAATTCTTCCATTATTTATTTATTTATTTATTCTGAAGTCATATTATTGTATTTTTCTTTTTCCCTTTCTTCTTGAGGAAGGTAAGATAGAAATAGTTTTATGAAGGAAAGTAACTATCCTGGAAAAAAAGTTGCACATTTATTTATTCAGTCAAATGATTTATTGTATTGATGATCCCTAATTTCCTGTGCCTCTTTATTTTTCTGTGAAGCAAAAAAAATAAATAAATAAAACTTCCCAAGTGGATCAGATAATACATCAAGGCTATACAGGCTATTGTTTTATGTTCCCATAAAAAAAGCAACAAGTTTGCTTGCTAACGGCTGAATTTATTCTTTCCTCCTATTTCAACCTTCATTTGGCCAATACTCTATGTGAGTGGTTATATTTTGTCCTGAGGACCATGCCAGTCTGAGGTAAGAATAGAGATATTTTATTGTCATGTGAGTCTTCGTTTAGTATATTGGGGACAATTCTTCATGCCAATAAATACAGTTCTACAGTATTATAATTTTGGACAACTTCAAAATATTTCATTGTATGAATGCACTAAAGTTCATTTAAAGAAACCCCCATTGTTGTACATTTCAGCTGTTTTCCATTTTTCATTATGATTAAAAATGCTGTAAAGAACACAATTATAAGTAACTTCATTACTTTAACAAATATTCAACAATCTATTTTCTCACAGAGTTGAAGCAGTCTTTCCCCAAAACAGTTCTACCTACGTTTGAAACTCTTTAAAGCTATGAAAGGAAACCTTAGTTTTTCGAGAAAAAGAGCAAAACCTTGAGAAAAAGAGAAAATGTTGGCGTTTTCTTGTCCCTTCCTGCCTTATTGACCACATTTCCCCTATTCTCAACATTCTCGCCACAAACCACAATGGTGTCCTTTCAGTACTTTATATTCACCGAGTCCCTTTCTACCACAGGAACTTTGCACTTCTCTGATTACTTCTCTGAATTACTTCTCTGATTGAAACCTGCTGTCTCCCCTCTTCTGGTTAACATGTGTTCATCATTCAGCTTTCAGCCTAAAGGGCCCTTCCTGAGAGAAGCCATTGTTGATCCCTTTATATTAAATACCTCTGCTAAATGCACTCATATCTCCCTTATATAGCACTTACCACCATTGCTGCATGTTTGTGCGATTTTTCATATGTCTCCACTACTAAACTGTAGCTGCTTGAGGGCAGGGACTATTGAATACCCAGCACCTAGCAAACTGACTGACACAAGTACATGTGTTGTATGTGTGTATGTGTGTGTGCATATAATATATTTATCAAATATATACTATGTGCCAAGTACTATGTTTTTTGATGTATCTATGTGAATTTCTTAAGCATGTTCTTATAATGCATCTGTAGAAGTGGAAGCTATTTAGTCAAGGCACATTTTTATATTTATACACATTGTCAATTAGCTTTCAAGAAATGTACCCAATTGAAATCCCAAGAGCAGTGTTTCCCTGAACCCCCAAACTACTGATAATTGACATCTGCTGTAATTTTCATTTTTTTCCAGTAAGAAAGAGTATTTATTTATGTTTACTAATCATTTGTACCTATTGTGCAAATTTTTAGACTTAAACCCTTAAGCAGTATATTATAAATAGAAATTTATATATTCCTGTGGTTCCACAAATTTCTTTTTGGAGATCTGCAATACTATTTCATATTTTGTGTTTTCATCTGGATAAAATTATAAAAGAAATTATATAGGTATATTCTAGCCAACTGGAGAACCACCATATAATCAAGTCTTACCAAATAATTTTAGTAGCAATGTTTGCATTATGATAAAAAAAAAAGAACCACTTAACACAAATTTACTTATAAATAGTGAGAAAAGAACAAAGGTAGACTTAATAATGAAGTGATGTTTTCATACCAAATGAAGACCAAATGATGCCATGCTGTGCTCTATGAATAATAATGCGACAGTTATTTCAAAAGAGAAAATTTCTGGAAAAACTCAAAAACTTGCATAAGTACTGTAGCATATTCTAAGAGGATGTTTAGTTTCTGCAAAACATCATCTTTCATATTTAATTATTATTGTTGGCTTGAATTTTAAGGTTTTTATAGAGATTTCATTGTCATTTAATTTAAAAATCCAGCTTTGTTACATAGTATAATAAGATTTCTACATTGAATTTTAGATTTGCTGTTATTTGCCGATATATAAAATTTAAATTAACATCAGGAGTCTTTAAGAATATTTTCCTTTTAGGGATGCCTGGGTGGCTCAATCAGTAAGTGTCTGTCTTGATTTAGGCTCAGGTCATGATCTCACAGTTGTGGGATGAAACCCCATGGTCAGCGTGGAGCCTGCTTGGGATTCTCTCTCCCTCTCTCTCTGCCCCTTCCTGGCTCACGCTCTCTCTGTCTCTCTCAAAAGTAAATAAATAAACATGTAAAAATAAAAGAATTTTTTTCCTTTAAAATAAAGGCTTCCTATTGTTCAACTGTGTGAAACACAATCATAGACCAACATAGTTTCAGTTGAAATCTACAAGTGCACACTTACCTAATGAATTGTGAAGAAGAAATATCTACTATTGTTAAGAAGACCATAAAATTTATCACTCAAACCACGAGCACACTACAAGCGAGTTACCTATGGAGATGTTGAATCATTATACCTACTGTGACATTGTGGGTCAATTACACTCAAATAAAAAAATTAAGAAAATGGGGCATCTGGGTGGCTCGGTCAGTTAAGCACCACCTTCAGTCAGGTCACGATCCCACGGTTAGTGGGTTCCAGCCCTGCATAAGGCTCTGTGCTGGGAGCCTGGAGCCTGCTTCGGATTCCATGTCTCCCTCTCTCTCTGCCTTTCCTTCATTCGCACTCTGTCTCTCAAAAACAAATAAACATTAAAAAATTTTAGAAAAAAAAAGGAACACCAGCACACTTTGAAGAGTGAATGGGAATGCTATTAATAATCATGCCAGGACAATAGGTGTAAACCTTATCACTCCTGCGTTTGGTCATTCTAAGTATATATTTGCCTTTGTAGTATCTTTTTGTCATATAACAAGCAAAGTAGGGAGAAATACAAACTTAATCACGAGATTTTGTCTCTGAGATTTGATTCATTGAATTAAAGAAAGAGAAGCAATAGGAGTATCTTCTGGAATGGTTACATCTAGAAACAGGTAGAAAGCACAAAATGAGTCATTATGTATAAAATCAAGTATGCTGAGAAAAGAACAGGCAGCACTTGGTGTGAATTTCTTTAAAAAATTAGACTCCATGCACACTTTATGAATCCCATTTCTTTCCCTAGAAATAGGAATTGCACGAATAGAACACACAGTACACTTATGTCAACTGTAAATGACAACTTCCAAACTCTCATCTCTGGACCCAATTCTCCCCTGAAGTACAGAATCATATACACAACTCCCTACCAGTATTGAAGACATCTCAAAATTAACATACATTATTGTGGTCTGCTAGATCCGCCATAACAAGATACCATAGATTGAGTGGTTTAAACAATAGAAATCTATCATCTCACAGTTCTGCAGGATGGAAAGTCCAAGATCACAGTGTCAGCCAATTGGGTTCCTGTTGGGAGCTCTTCCTGGCTTGCTACCTTCTTGCTGTGTCCTCACATGATGACATGAGAGTGAGAGAGAGAGAGAGAGAGGACAGAGAGAACATGCATAGGTGTGAGCAAAGTCTGCTATCTCTTCTTATAAGGGCACTAATCCTATCACGAGGTCCTCATCCTTATAACCTCATCCAACCCTAACTACATCCAAAAGGCCCCATCTTCAAAAGCCATCGCATTGGGGGTTATGGATTCAAAATACGAATTTAGGGGAGACACAACATATGCTAAACTTTTTATATATCCTCCAACCTGAACTGGCTTCTCTCTGAGGCTTCTTCATTTCAGTAAATGGCACTTCATTTGAAATTGCTCCTGTCAAACATTTGGAGTCATTCTTGACCCCCACCCCCTGACCCACACCTGCCAATCTAAAACTCCTTTTCGCAATTACTGCAAAATAATTCTTGTCCTGGATCATAATGCCCTCTGAGATCTGGAGTCTGGCTAACTCTGATTTTCTCACCATCTCTGGCCATGTTTCTTAGTTGATAGTAAGTACATTTTATACTACAACCAAAATTTCCATAATTGTTTAGCTGTATTTCTGGATTTAAATGGATTCAATACTCATTTCCAAATATTTTTCTTTACTTTCTCTAATCGTCTATTGGTTGGCCAGATTTCATCATCCTGATGGTATCATTGTGCTGTGACTTCTTGCATATTTGGAAATGTATGCTTTTGCCTTTCTTCTTTTTTTTTTAATGTTTACTTATTTTTGAGAGAGACAGAGCGCGAGTGCGGAGGGGCAAAGAGAGAGGGAGACACAAACTCTGAAGCAAGCTCCAGGCTCTGAGCTGTCAGCACAGAGCCCAACGTGGGGCTCAAACTCATGAACAGTGAGACTTTGACCTGAGCCGAAGTCAGACACTCAACCAACTGAGTCACTCAGGTACCCCTGCTTTGGCCTTTATTCTTTTTTTTTTTTTTTTAATTTTTTTTTCAACATTTATTTATTTTTGGGACAGAGAGAGACAGAGCATGAACGGGGGAGGGGCAGAGAGAGAGGGAGACACAGAATCGGAAACAGGCTCCAGGCTCTGAGCCATCGGCCCAGAGCCCGACGCGGGGCTCGAACTCACGGACCGCGAGATCGTGACCTGGCTGAAGTCGGACGCTTAACCGACTGCGCCACCCAGGCGCCCCAACTTTGGCCTTTATTCTTAAGCAAAGACTTGACTTTACTTCATCTCTACCCTGTGATGTATGTCCCTGGACTCAGAGATACTCTCTCAAGCCATCCTTCCCCAAATTTTGCTAACCCAAGTACAGGGAAAAAATTAGGCCCATTTACATTAGCAGAATTCTGAAATTTGCACTAGATCTATAAAGGTATGTTTTTAACTCAGCATTCTCCCTTGAACAGACCCAAATATCACATTGCAATCATTGTCATTGGGGTTTGTGGCTGTTTCCTAGTTTATTGGAGATAGGGTTTATAATTATTTTGTTCTTTGCAATGTTTGGCTGCTTTTAGAGAGAAGAAGGAATAGAAATGCCTTTATTTGGTTTATCTTTAACTGGAAGTTAGTTCAAAAGATTTATAAATAAAAAATATGGATCCTGTTGCCAAAATACTCATAATATACAGTAAGAGGAAATTATCCTTAAACAAGCAATTCCTATTTCATATGTATTTCATATGGGTGTCATAGTCAATAGCTTACTCATTTAGTGCCTTGATCAGCTCTTATGAAATAGCTTTTTTTTTTTTTTGCTTTTTTTTTTTTTTTTAACGTTTATTTATTTTTGGGACAGAGAGAGACAGAGCATGAACGGGGGAGGGGCAGAGAGAGAGGGAGACACAGAATCAGAAACAGGCTCCAGGCTCTGAGCCATCAGCCCAGAGCCTGACGCGGGGCTCGAACTCACGGACCGCGAGATCATGACCTGGCTGAAGTCGGACGCTTAACCGACTGCGCCACCCAGGCGCCCCTGAAATAGCTTTTTAAGCAAAAATATACATGTAAGCAAAATTTATAATGTTATATTACGTTTAAAAGCAGCTGAATTTATGTTTTTCTTTGCTAGGAATTTTTAAATTTCAAATTAAAATAATTAAATACTATTAAATACTCAATATTAACAAAATTTTAAAGTTTAATGTTACCATATTTGTGGGGATTTAGAACTTCAAAACTCTCATATCACTAGAGTCATCAATGCTACTCCAAGTATAGAGCCTAAAAAATATTATTTTTGTGTGTAGAAAAAAAAATAAAAGGATTTTCATTATAATATCACTGGTAATAATGAAACTTTGGCAACCAACTAAGTATACCTTTATCAAAAAATGAGTAAGTAAATTGTAGTGAATAAAATATTAGTATATTATATATCAATTAAAATGAATAAACTAAAACCACATGTATTAACTTGGATTCGTCTCAAAAATAAAAATGAGTGAGCAAGCAAATTGAGAAAGGGTAGGTGTATTAGATTGCTGTTTGTAAAAAGTTTAAAATCATATAAAACAATACTCACTATTTCTATCTGGTAGCGTTTGATCAGGAAATTAGAAGGCACATTACATTCCAAGTATTAAGGACTTTGATACAAAAGATAAGAGGCATAAAAAACAATGGAAAGGGCTGGGAGAATATAATTAGGAAATCCACTGGTGACAATCTCAGTTATAAAAACAGAGCTGGTCGTTTTCAAGAGGTTATTTAGAAAGCATCGGAAGGCTCAGAACCAAGGGAAGGTCCTGACTATCCCAGCAGGCAACACTGATTCTCAAGAAGCCATTACTTGACATTTAAATTGCCTACAGCACTAAAGCAGGTGAGCTTGCCAGAAAGCTGTTGTAATCTTTTTGTTTGCAGTCTACTCAGTGTCTGTCTAAAAGTACCTTCAGAAAATCCTTTCCACCCCTTCTTTTTTACCTTCCAAGTATCACTGGAGTGCCACTCATTGGCAAACTCTAACCCAGGGCCATGTGGAAAAGAGAACTCTGAAATGTCGTTCTTTGTTTCTGCTCCCCCTGCAGGGACTTTTGAAGACCTCGAAAGGGATGGTAGTGATGCCATATTGACAATGATCCAGACAAATATTCTTGTTGGATAAAAACAATTATAGTTAGGTAAAAAATAAGCTTGGGAATGATAAACACTATACACAGGAGAGTGATTACTTCTGAACAGGGAGATATTCAAAGTAAAAGCAGTGCAAGGTTAAGTGGAGAAACTACCAGTCTTAAAAAAGAATCTGATAGCATTGCGGTTTCTAATGAATAGAGTTGTTAACTGAACAACCATTATTTCAAGCACATGTGTAAACACTGTAAATTGACTGGTTCACTTATCATCTAGGCTTAATTGGATTTATTTTATGCTCTGAGTCTAGTCAAGTAAAAAAAAAAGTTTTCAAATTGCCCAGATTCTCTGATAAAAAAGATACGTAATTGTCTTTAGTCTGAAGGACTTTGCAACAGTGACTCATCCATAATCACAGAGGTTCAAGACCATTTAATTCTGTGTAAGAGGAGGGGGGCACAGCTTGAGTACCACTTGGGAAAACTGTAGGCAGATACGAATGACCTTAGATTGTATTTGAACAGGAGAGCCTACAACTTCTAACTTGAAACTGATCAGAGGATCAAACCAATTCACTTTTTCAAGTTTCTTGTGTGTGTATACATTTCCTTATCTCATCTTATGGGAAAGTTAAAGAACAAAAAAGGAAATTTAAAAAGCAATGTGGTGCTATTAGGCTGTGTGAAAATCCTATGAGGACTCCTTTTTAATCACAAGAGAATACTTTTTACATTTTTTAAATTAAGTTTATTTATATATTGAGAGAGAGTGTGTGTGTGAGTGGGATAGGGGCAGAAAGAGAGGGGAGAGAGAATCCCAAGCAGGCTCCGCGCTGTCAGCACAGACCTGATGTAGGGCTCGAACTCACGAACGATGAGATCATGACCTGAGCCGAGATCAAGAGATAGACATTTAACCAACTGAGCCATCCAAGTGCCCCTGCTTTTTACATTTTTTAATCTCAGGTTAATTTCATCTAAATTTCTCCCTCCCATCTTTTTTTTGGTCTCCATAATTATCACAGCTCTCTTATAGTGGTTTTATCTTAGCCTCTGACATCGAATACTTTGTTTCAAAAAGATAATATCCAGTTTTCTACAACTTTAAAAACATTTAAAATAATTTTATATTTTAAACTTTTAAAACATGGATGTATTTAGCATGCTTACACACACATAGGTAAAATGTTTATGATATAAATATGTACTATTATCTATAAGCATACTTTTATAAAATATTTATAAATGAGTAAGTAAATTGTAGTGTAATATTTATAATATCTATAACTAGAGATACTTCTATAAGTATTTTTGTATTTCCAAGAACTTATTAATATCTAAAAACACAAATGACAAAATTACAACCTATAGGTGTTCAGAAATGAAAATATAGCAATGTTGTAACTGTTGCTTTGTACTAATGTGAATGTCAAATAGACTGTGATGCAAAAAAAAAAACTGTTCAAAAGATTTCTAGAAGTCAGTCATGCAAGGTGGGTTGAAAACTGGAAATCTTTTTTTGGTTTAAGTTTATTTATTTATTCTGAAAGAGAAAGACAGAGCACATGAGCAGGGGAGGGGCAGAGAGATAGGGAGACAGAATCCTAAGTACGCTCCTCACTGTCAGTGCAGAGCCCAACGCAGGGCTCGAACCCATGAACTGTGAGACCATGACCTGAGCCGAAGTCAAGAGCTGGGCACTTAACCAATTGAGCCACCCAGGCACCTTGAAAATGGGAACTCTTTAATAATAGAAGGCAAGAGTAGTAAATCATCAAAATCAGCAAATCATAGCTATCGAGGCCAACAGAAGAGCAAGGAACTAGAAAACAAGCCAAGAGCAAGGAATTCCGACTACTGTCCAACAGTAAACCCATGCCCATTTTTCCATGATCACATGAAAACAGTCACAGAAACGATGGGATAGGACAGTTGCCATATGTGTTTTCCAAAGAGTTTGTGGTTGTAGTTTCCAGCAAATGGGAAGCAGACAGGAAAAAAGATCTAGCTGCAGATTTTTCCTCAGAGTTGAGAGTCAACATATGGGTAGATTCAGAGAAGTAAACTAGCTTATGTAATTAAAGCCTTTGAAAACTTGTACAGCTCACTTAGGAATAACTGACTTGGAATTTACAGCTTGCAAAGTGTTGTCACATTAAACAGTTTGCAAAGTGTTGTCACTTTTAAACAAAGTGTTTAAACACGGACACTCAACTAGAATATCATAACAAGCACTTAAAGTTTAGTGTCTATGTTTATTTATTTAAAAGCATATTCTTTCTCCACTACATTAAACACAAAATAAAACAACAAATAAAATGACAACAACAGAAAATCTCACAGTAGAAAATGACTTTTGGTCATTAATAGAGAGACTGAAGGCCTAGGTGGGCTAAACAGTTTGACAGGAGACCAAATGTGTATTGAGAGTGTAAGCTTAAATCCACTTTAAGCTTGGACACATTCAAACTCACAACATTTCCCAGCTGCCTCAGTGTCCCCATATATTTCTGTATATTTCCAGTATTCCCCAGCAATAAGACACAAGGGGATGGGAAGTAAATATTCACTTGATGATAGCCATTTTCTATATAAAGTAACTCAGAATAAATTGTATTTAAAATCTATTTAAAAATTAAGTAATCCGTTTAATGTGGCTCTTCTGAACCGTGGTTCAAGAGTCAGAGGCTTCAGGGACCATTTGTCTCCTACCGTCCTATCATCTACAGTGTTAAATTAAAGGAAACATGAGGATGCCCATAAGCTAGATGGCTTCTGTGATTCATTCCTTGGTCTTCAGCTTCCTCAGTGCCCATGATGTCACAGAAGTTGAGAGAAGGCTGATCAGGTTCAGCTCTGAAGTCAGAACGCCGCTGGCCAGAACAATAGTGGTTGTTCTGAAAACAGTCTGACCCAGAGAACATTTCAATGTAGATCAGACAATCTACCTAAATTTTCAGAGAAGAGTGTTACAGAGTTGTGGGATCTTAAAGTTCATCTAAACTAACTGACCTGCCAAGTCATTTTTTCTACTTAAACTCTTGTTAAAAAGAAAACTCATGAACTACAATCTTTCTCATAGGATATAAGTAAGTTGAATAATATTTATTCACTCATTCTTCTGGTAAATAGTTGTGTTTTCTGTATACACAGCACTGTTTTAGGCATAGAGGTACAGCAGTGAATACATTTATTGTTTAATAAACTTTTCTTACATAGCTTCCATTCTGGTTGGATCAGAAACATAGTAAACAAATAAATAATCCACATAATTTCACATAGTAGTAAATGAAATTGAGCCAATAATGGAATAGAGAGCACTGAGGGTTGGAGGGAACATAGTTAAGATAGGGAGTCAGGCTTCTGAGAGAAGGTAGTGTTTGAATTAAATTCTGACTAAGGGAAAGAGGGCAGCCATGCCAGGATGTGGGGCAAGAGTATTCCAAGCAGAGAGAATGGCAGGTGCAAAGGCCAGGAGGCAGGAATAAGATTATTGTAGTGCAGGAAAAAAAGGAAGGCCAGTGTTCCTGGTACACGGTAAACTTAAAGAGTGCAGTGTAAGATAAGACTAAAGATAAGGCCAATAATGTAGAACCATAAGGCCATGTTATAAGAAAGCGGAAGCCATTAACAGATTTTAAGCAGAGGAACAACAAGATTTCCTACTGGATGCTGGTAAAGTGGACAAAGCAAGCAAGAGCAGAATCAGGGAGACAAGCTGGGGACTATCGCAGTAGTTCAGGTGGAAAAGACATTAAGTTATTCAGAAATTTGGATGGAGATGCAGAGAAGGGGACAGATTTGTGACACGTATATCTTGAAGGCATAATCTTATAATTAGTGTATAAGATGCGAGGGTATGAGGTAAAAGAGGATGATATCAAGCCCAGACATCTAAACTGAGTAAATGAATTACTCATAGGGACAAAAATCAAAGAACTAAGGTTGGAGACATAGGATGAGAACTGAAAATTCTGTTTTGGATATGTTAGGTTTGATATTTTTATTAGACACTGATGTAGTAGATATAAGTTAGGTAAATATAAGAGTCCAGAGTTTGGCAAAAGCATCCAGGTCTGGGGTGGTGGGGTAGCGGTCAGCAGATAGGTGTTATTTAAAACTGTTAAACAAAATGAGATCACCTAGGATGGAGACATAGAAAGAAAATAGAATAAGAACTAAGACCAAAGCTTGAACATGTTGACATTTAGAGGCTGAAAAGAATATAGGCCAGCAAAGGAGAATGAGAAGAAGCAGCAGCCAGTGATGCAAAATAAAAATCAGGACATTTGAATATTAGCAAATTCTGTGACTCTTTTTTTAAAAAAATCTATCTAGACTCTCACTTCTCGATATATCCATTGCTTCCCCCTTTGTCCAAACCTCCTCCATCTCTTGCCTGAATTGCTAGAATAGCTTCCTGCTTCCACCCTTTCTCCTCAAGAAGCCAGGTGATCCTGGAAATACAAGCAGTTGACATCACCCCTCTGTTCAAAACCTTGCTTTGGGTCCCCCCATCTCATCTAGAGTTTAAATTTTTTTTTTCAATGTTTATTTATTTTTGGGACAGAGAGAGACAGAGCATGAATGGGGGAGGGGCAGAGAGAGAGGGAGACACAGAATCGGAAACAGGCTCCAGGCTCTGAGCCATCAGCCCAGAGCCTGACGCGGGGCTCGAACTCACGGAGTGCGAGATCGTGACCTGGCTGAAGTCGGACGCTTAACCGACTGCGCCACCCAGGCGCCCCTCATCTAGAGTTTAAAGTCAACCTTTTTTCCGTGGCCCAAAGCCTTGGACAGTTTGCGCCATTATCTTTTTGATCCTGTCTCTTTCCCTTACCCACTCTGCCTCTGTTGCACAGGCCTTGTCACTGTGCCCCAGGCACAGCTGGCCCTCCCCAACCTTGGTGCTTTGCACTGGCTGCTCCCCCTGCCAGGAATGCTCTTCCCCCAGAAGTTATCATGTTTTCTCACCTCCGTCAGGTTCTTTGCTTGACTATCACCCTTGTGGTGAAATCTTCCCTGAACTCCCTGTTTAAAATAGGAACCCCCGCCCCCGCAACTTGCCTTAATTTTCTTCCTTGCTTCATTTTCCCATAGCATGTAGCAGTAGCTGATGCCTTATAAATTGTATTCATTTATTTACAGTGTTGTTGCCTGAGTTCCCCATGAGGGCAGGATTGTTTTTGTTTGTTTGTTTGTTTGTTTGCTTTAGTACCTACAATTCCTATCACCTGGGCAGTCAATAAACATTGGTTAAAGAGAACCCCATCAATTAAAGTATTGCAAAAAGAAAGGATTCAACTTTACTGAATACTGCTGAGAGATTGAAGATGCTGGTATTTGGCGAGACAGAGGCCACTGATGATCTTGACTAAAGCCATTTTGTGGAGTTGTGGAGACAGACTCACTGGAACTTGCTGAAGAGAAACCAGAAGTGAAGAAGACCATAATCTGAACATAGACACCTCTTTTAAATAGTTTCACTTTAAAAGACAATAGAGAATGATGGGGCGCCTGGTTTGGGTCAGTCAGTTGAGCCTCCGACTTCGGCTCAGGTCATGACCTCACAGTCTGTGAGTTCAAGCCACGCATCGGGCCCTGTGCTGACAGCTCGGAGCCTGGAGCCTGCTTCGGATTCTGTGTGTGTCTCTCTCTCTGCCCCTCTCCCACTCGTGCTCTGTCTGTCTGTCTCTCTCTCTCTCTCTCTCTCTGTCAAAAATAAATAAACATTTAAAAAAATTAAAAAAACAAGACAGAGAATGAAATGGTAGCTAGCTAGGGAGGTATGGGACAAGAAGGTATGTTTTATCATAGGAAGATGCAAGACAGAGAAGCAGTTCATGGGGCAGAAGGAGCAGAGTTTAATTACTGGGACTGAAACATTTGAAAGACAAGTTCTGCTACGAGCATTACAGCTAACATTTCAGTGTTTTCCTAATATTGTCATAATATCATAGTGTATCTTTCCATTCAATAATTAATGAATTACTGAATCCTTAGTGCTCCCACAGCTCTGTTTTTATTTGTAACTCTAAGGAAAGGCTTGTTCTGAATATAACTTCAAAGAGAAAAGTAACTGTCAAGTATCAGTGGCTAATTAAAACAAAATGTGGAAAGTGCTTTAATGTCTATAATTTGAAATATCTCATTTTATGTACTCTTACACCTGCAATCCTTACAGGAGCCTTTGATCAAAAATGGGCAAAAATCTGAAGGACTTGGCATGCGTCATTATGATTCTATTCTTTCATTTACCGATTTCTTTCTCCAATAGGTACATTTTACAATTTAGCTTTCCGCATCGGTCAATGAATACCATTTACTAAAGGTTACTTTCAATACCTTGAATTGGGTTCCTTGGAAAGACATTGATACAATTCTTATTGTTACAGGGCTTAGAATTTTATTGGGGAGATATCATATCTTCTATATAAAATTTTGTACACAAAATAGTACTGGTGATACAAGTTCCAAGTTCTTACTGTGTATGCTAAAAGAAAATACACATAGGTGGTGACAAGAGTGACATGAAGATGATCCTTGTACCTACTCAACATCTGTGTGCTAATACCCAAATTCATATCTACAGTCTGTGGAGTGGCCAACTCATCCCAGGTTTCCCCAGGGCTTTCCTGATTTTGGCACTGAAAGTCCACTGGAAAAAACATAATCCAAGGAAACAGGAAGGCTGGTCAAACTTCCAGCCTGCTCTATATTCAAAGATTCAACTGGACATCTCCATATTAGAGCCCACAGATGTCTTGCTTTCAAGAGGACCAAAACCACATTTATCCTTACTCCCTAGAAAACTGCTTTTCTGTTTGTATTTTCTACCACAATAAATTCTACCACCATCTACCCTGAGGATCATGCTAGATACCAGGCCTTTATTTATTTTTTTTAATTATGTTTATTTATTTTTGAGAGAGAGCACAAGTGGGTGTGGGGTGGGCAGAGAAAGAGAGAGAGAGAGAATCCCAACCAGGCTTCATACTGTCAGTGCAGAGCCCAACATGGAGTTTGAAGCTAAATACCGTGAGATCATGACCTGACCCAAAACCAAGAGTTGGCCACTTAACCGACTGAGCCACCGAGATATCTCTATTCTTAATTTCCTTTCTTTATCTCATGCCTCATGTGATATGTCCTTAACAGGACATGGATCCTTCTTCCAAATTCCTTCTCATTCTACCTTTAGCTCTCAACATTGATATCAAAAGCCTCTAACTGGATTCCCCACCTCATTCTTGGTACTGGCATAAACATAGACATTTAGACCCATGGGAAAGAATTGAAATCCTAGAAGTAATCTTTCTCATAAACAGTAAACTAATATTTCACAAGGAAACCAAGAATACTCAACAGGGAAAAGATACTCTTTTCAACAAGTGGAGTTAGCAAAACTGGGTAATCACATCCAGAAGAATGAAATTGAACCCCCATCTTATGCCACTTAAAAAATGGGCTCAAAATGGATAAAAAACTTTTATATAAGACTTGAAACCATAAAACCCCTAGATGAAAACATAGAGAAAAGGCCGTTTGACATTGGTCTTGGCAAAGATTGTTTCATATATGACACTGAAAGCACAACCAATAAAAGCAAAAATAAATAAGGGGGACCATATCACTACTACACAGTAAAAACAGACACACACACACACACACACACACACAATCAACAAAATGAAAAGGTAACTTATTGCATAGAAAAAAATACTTTCAAATACTATTTCTGATAAGAAGTTAATATCCAAAATATTTAACGAACTCATACAACCCAATAGCAAACAAACAAACAAACAAACAAAAAAACCTAAAACCAACATCGGATTAAAAATGGCAGAGGAACTGAATAGACATTTTTCCAAAGAAGACATAGCAATGAACAACAAACATATGAAAAGTTGTTCAACATCCCTGAGCATCAGGGAAATGCAAACCAAAACCACAATGAGATAACACCTCACACCTGTTAAAATAGCCATCAAAAGAAAAGAGATAAGTATTGGTGAGGATGTGATGAAAAGAGAGCTCTGTGCACTGTTGATAGAAATGTAAATTGGTGCAGCCACTATGGAAAAAGTATGAAGATTCCTCAAAAAAATACAAATAAAGCTACCATTTGAGCTAGCAATCCCATTTCTGGGTATGTATCCAAAGGAAATAAAACCAGGATCTCAATGAGATATCTACACCCCCATGTCTTGCAGCAATATTCACAATAGCCAAGATATGGAAACCACCTAAGTGTCTATTTACAGATAAGTGGATAAAGAAGATATGGTATAAATACATACAAAAGAGAATTTTCAGCCTTGAGAAGAAGGAAATCTTGCCATCTGTGACCACATGCGTGAACTTTGGGGGCATTATGCTAAGCGAAATAAGTGAGACAGATAAAGACAAGTACTATATGATTCCACTTATATGTGCAATCTCAAAAAGCCAAACTCGTTAAAACAGAGAGTAGAATGGTGGTTATCAGGGGTGTGGGTGGGGGAAATGAGATGTTGGTTAAAGGATAATAACTTCTAGTTTTAAGGTGAATACATTCTGGAGATGTAATGTACAGCATGGTGGTTGTAGTTAATCATACAATGTTATATACTTTAAAATTTCTTAGAGTGTAGATTTTCCATACTCTCATCACAAAAAAAATAAGTGGTATTTATGTGAGGGGATGGAGGTTGCTAGAAGCTGAGCTATCTCAGCCTGAGTGGCAGGGCCCGGGCTGTGGACGCATTGGTGACTGCAAGGCGGCCCTCGAACAGAGAAGCTTCTTGTCCTCCTGCTTTTAGGTAATTTGGCCTTAATAAAGTACCTGGGGTATTGTCTGTTGGGAATTGCCCTTGACAGGCCCCCTGGGAAAAGCACCATTAGGGAAGAAAATAAGGTTCTGCAAGAAATTGTGCGGCCTTACATTTAGCCCTTGCCATCCCCTATGGAGACTCCTCTACTTACAGGAAGGATAGCCTCGTACATTTGCCAGCAAAGGAGGCCAACAAAGGAGAGACAAGGATTTGAAAGCCCCACTCTGGCAACTAAGGAGTGTATCTCTGGTCACAGGTGACTTCAACCCCTAGGCCCACCTGGCCCCCAGGAGGCATTCCAGATGATGATGACTGAACCTAGTCCGTTAAGGTACAGAATGGCTCATTAGTTCCTAGGTGCATTGTCTCTCTGAGAATGTGTGAGGCATGGGTTTCTAAGGTCCTTTCGGCCCCTTCCTGGCACCTCGGACTGAGGCAAACACATTGTTCTTCTGGCCTCATGTGTTTAGGAGGTCATCTCCCTATAACTGTCCCACTTGAGGTGTTGAGAAATGGAGGGCCTTTCATGAGAACAGCAAAACAAATGCTTTATAGACTATAGATAATTACAGATAAACACAGATGCATAATGGAATAATGTAAGAACTTAATCAATAATCAAAGGGTATGAGGGAACATTACGAGAAAATCGCCATGTTATTTCTTAAAGGTTGATTACACATAACATTTTCAGAATTAGGTAATGTAAGAAAAACATAGATGACGTATGTTACAAGGAAATCACTAGCAAATATAACGCCACGTTTGCTACAATACAGCGGCCAGATCAACGCACTGCTGTTGTCTGTGTCCATCTTTATTTTAGTTTTGTATCTTGGTTTTGTTTTATTTTCACCAATGCCGTCCATCCTTCGGGAACCCCTGGACCTGCTGGAACTGGACTCTGGCAGGAGGTGTTAACTAATCATACTCCAGGCACAAGATGTAAGTGTATCAAATCATCATATTGTATACCTTAAACTTATGCAAAGCTACATGCCAAATTAGATCTCAATGAAACTGGTACAAATAAAGACTAATGATTGATAAACAACAGGTGGTATATATATGCAACGGAGTATTTTTCAGCCTTGAAAAGGAAGGAGATTTCTGGCACATGCTAAAACATGGATGAACCTTGAGGACATACTACTAAAGGAAAGAAGCTCGTCACAAAAGGACAAATACCGTATGATTCCACTTACGTGAAATACTAGAGTAGTCAAAATCATTAAAACAAAAACTAGAATGGTGGTTGCCAGAGGCTTAGGGAGGTGGTCATGGAGAGTTATTCAATGGGCACAGAGTATCGGTTTTGTGAGACGAAAAGAATTATGTGGATGGATGGTGGTGATGATAATACAGCAATATGAATGGACTCTGAATTGTACACTTAAAAATCATTAAGTTGGTAAAGTTTAAATTATGTGTATTTTACCACAGTTTGTAAAAAAAAAATAGTAAAACAAAAAACCCCAATGATTGCGCAATTTTCATACCAAGTATGAACTGTCTATGTCTATGTGACACTGAAGTGAATTTCTATCATGTTTGATGCGCTATTTTTCCCCACATACAGGGTCACTATACTTCTTTACATTTCCCAGCTGATTTAGAGATTCTGGCTATCCATCTTCCTGCTCAAGTAACCATTAACTCCAGCACATTTCTAAGGGTTTACAACAAGGCTAAAGGACGGTAAGTTCGATTTCTCAGGAGTTGCTTCTCACTAGAATGATCTAGAAATGAGAATGCATAATATTAGAAAAATGTAATTAGGAAGTAAAATTAGAATTATGACTTTGTAGATCCCAGTTTTACTTTCAATATGAGGGTTATGGAGGATTTGAGAGAAACCTCCACTTATCAGAAATTTCACTTTTTAGTACCCACAGCCCATCGAAATGAACTCCAATTTTGCTTCAAGAATACTATGGAAATACCACTTATAACTACAAACTTGTTTTTCAGATCATAAAGTTGGAAGTTACCTACATAAAATATACATTCACATGCTTTCTATGTTCTTTTCTGTAGACCATCTAAGATGTGGGAACGAATATACTAGAAAAAAGTTTAAAGATGAATTTGAGGGTTGGGAGCATATTTTTCAAATTCATCTTCCACAGTAGTGACAAAAGATCTTTCAGTTTGGGGGCTAGGATGGGTGGAGTCCTGTTCACAGAGAAGATCCCTCTCTGGTAGAAGTCTAAGAGCTGTGACTTCTCATGTCACATGGAGGCATCCCAAAACAGACAGCTTTTACTTTCTAGTTCTGTGAGAAGTGACACTTTTATTCCTGGCTGATATGCCCAACGTTTCAGAACATCCTGCACCCGCATCCTACATACACTTTCCTCCACAAAAACTTGGAACGTAGGGGAACAGAATGATGCAGCCAACTACATCCCCTTCTTTTTTCTGCTTCCTGTCTCACATTTGCTTTCCAAGTGGAAAAGGACAAGAAGAAATAGCTACAAAAAAATGGCTTAGAGGGGCGCCTGGGTGGCGCAGTCGGTTAAGCGTCCGACTTCAGCCAGGTCACAATCTCGCGGTCTGTGAGTTCGAGCCCCACGTCAGGCTCTGGGCTGATGACTCAGAGCCTGGAGCCTGTTTCCGATTCTGTGTCTCCCTCTCTCTCTGCCCCTCCCCCGTTCATGCGCCGTCTCTCTCTGTCCCAAAAATAAATAAACGTTGAAAAAAAAATGGCTTAGAGATGCCTTGAGTTTTCCTAACTGCTCTTGGTTAGAGCATTTCACTAAGAATCAAAACTAAGGAACCTTGATTATGGCCTTGAAACTCACACTGCATACATGTATAAAACAGGTACATTTTTAGTGAGATGTGTGATGTCAGGATCTGACTATTGCTCAAGAATAACCAAGTCCGTGTGAATCAAACTAAGACCAAATGAAAAATTTTATTAATACTCTGGGTTAAAATGTTAAAATACTCATATAAAAGTTTCACAAAGAACAAGACAATTGAAGTAGGACACATATCCCCATGAGTTTTATAAAGGATATTCAATGTCTTCTAATAGCTTGAAACATTGTGCCAGTTCACAAAACTCTTAAAAGCCAGAGAAATAATATTTTCTTCTGTAGATCCCACAACAGGGGCTTTACTAATTCTGTCTGTAGTAATCAGAGAAATTTTCTTGATTGAAATAACAAATGTGCTGGGCCTAAATAGATGACGTTTTAGGTACAGCGATAAAGAAATGATAGTTTAGAATGAGGGTATTCATTTCATAAAATCACAGAGATGTGAGTTTGGATACAGTGAATAGTGAGATAGTATTTCTTATAATTTCCAACCTTTCCCCAGATTTAACTTCTTTCCTATACACATATAAGTTAAAAATGGATTTGGCTATAAATAAGGCAACCATCACATTACTTAGAGTGACTTAACAAATACAGATGTCTTTTATAGAAAAATATCTAGAGATAGGTTGTTTTTAGATTCTTTTTCTGTCCTACTTTACCATTTTTTAATATGTTGATTTTCTTTTGAAAATCTGTTGTCCCTTGGTTGAAGGTGACTGCTATCTCTTCAGACACTGTCTATATTCAAGTCAGAAAGGAGTCAGATAAAACTTTGCCAGTCAATGTAGGGGGAAGAAGAAGTTTTCCTCAGCCGTATTAGATTCCCTGGCTGGGTCTGAAAATTAAACCGACAAAGAGTAACGTAAGGAAAGCATACTAATTTATTTATATGAGTTTTATGTGACACGGGAACCTTCATAAGGAATCAAAGACCTGAAGACACAACGGAAGGTCAGTGTTTCTATGCTAACTTTGATAGAGTGTGGACTGTCACATATAAATATGATAGGTCAAAGAGTTTGAATTAAGTGTAGTAAATTGGGAAAAACTCAGTAGGACCTATTTGTTCGGATTCTTCCGGCATCCCTTTGTCTTCAGAAATGAGGATGCTCCTTTTCTGCAGGTATCAGGAGAGCACCCCTCTTCTGAAGGTTTTACCACCTATTTCAGGGGAGATAGGTGAGCAGAAAATCAGAGTGAACTTCCTGCTTCGGCTATTCTTTCAACCCCCTTCGGCTTAAGTATTCAATATGTTAAGGTGCCATATTTGGGCGTAGTGTGCCCTGAGCCCCATCACCAGCCAAATCTGTAGCTTTATATCAGAAAAACTATAGCTTTCCCCAAATTTCCCCAACAGATTTTACTTATCTCATTGGGTAGAGCTGGGACACATGGACTCCCCCACTGCACAGAAGTCTGGGAAATTAGAGAATAAAATGTTTGCATTTGGCTTGAAAACAATGACCAATCATCTTATAAGCTTGGCAAATAGCTGCCGTTAATCACAAGAAAATTTTTTTTTTTTTAGTTAGTGAAGAAGAGGAAGTAATATCTGCCATATTGTCCCATAATGTGCTTAGTCCTGTCTCTATGCCTATATCTACGCTATTTCTCCAGAATTGAGCATCTTCATTACTCTTCAAAGGTAGGCCACAGTACCAACTCCTTTGTAAGGCTTTCCTATATAATCTATTCCTGATGGACTGGCACTCTTTTTGAAGCATATCACATAAAGCTGCCATTAATTACACCCTGTTTTCAAACTGCTTGCTAATCGCTATGTATATAAAACTTCTCTCCTCAATATAAATTGTAAATAGTGTTAAGGGAGAGAGAATCTGTAGCTTATACCTTTATTTTCCCTTCAATGTCGAGAACAGTTTTGGGCACATACAGTATATATTAATTACATGAACATTGTTGATTGTTCCAGTTCAATTTTGCTTCACAAATGTTTAGATTCTTAGAGTTGATTAACTCATCCTTCCTTCACTTCCTTTATGCAAGAAAAAAATTCATTGAAACTTGGAGATTTAATCAGCATGGTGAATATTTATTGTCCATTCCATGTTCTTAAGCACAGGAAAGCCTCCTTTCTCTCACTTGGGTTTAGATGGTACTTTCTCCCCTGTCTCATTCTTGGAGGGGACACAGATCCAAGGCATGGACAATCATCTCAGCCTCATTTACTGATATAACAATGGGCATCAGATCCAAGCCAGGCCAACATAGTTCAATTAAAATATTTTAAAACAAAATATGAAGAAAGAGAAGTATTCCACACAGGAATGTATGCTTTCATGACCTTTGTGGGTTCCCCCCCCCCAGCTCCCCACAAAATTTCTGCATTAGCATTCTTAGCAGACAAGAATAAGGCCAACCCGGAGAAAGGCAGAGTCAAGGGAGGGGGAAAAAATGAGTCCTGACAATAGCATTTGAATTCTAGGATCTCATCAAACCTGAAGTCTGAATATTTCAATTAGGCTATACATTTTTTTGTGACAACAAAACTCCCCTTTGAAAACAAATTCCCTTTTTGACTTAAGTCACTTTGGGTTGGATTTCTATCACCGACAACTGACCATGACATTTAGATTGATGTTTTCCCTCCTGCACTATGAAGTCTCTCACCAGTCCTGGCAACCCTACACAGCCTGCCAGGCTGGAGACAGCAGTGTTCTCAGATCAAAAACTTACTACAAGTTGGGTTCTGCCACTTTCCAAGCTATGTGGCCTTAGACAAATGTGCTGGATTGTGAGTTGTGAGCCTGGCACGTCCATTCTCATTTAAGGATGGGCATTGCATTTTCCAGACCTCCCTTCCCTGCTTGGTTCTGAGTTAGAGTTAACCAAGAAGAAAGGAATTTGCCTCATATTGGAAAACAGAAGTGAAGAAGACATAACTTTTAGAAAGCCACGGGTGTCAGACATGGTGTGGAACGAAGACAAGGTTCCCTAGTGCGCCCCAGGTTGTCATTGCTCTCCCCCGGTCTGTCTCCAGCTTGCCTCTTTGCCTGCTGGCCCTACCAACCCACCATGGCCCCAAACCCATCTTTACATACTTGCTGTGAGATTACAGAAGCAACACTTTCCTTAGAGGGGATGGTATCCACAGACACGTCCAGAAGAACACATCTTCTCAAACATTCCTATAAGCTCTCACTTGTCCTTCTGGGCTAATTGCTATACTAAATCTCCGATTCCCAAAGTATTTTTACTGGTTTTGTTTTCTTTATGGTTATGCTTTCTTTACCCTGTCCAACAGGGCCAGTTACTCTTTCAAGCCTTGGTTGCTCTGCCTATAAAAAATGGGTTGTCCTGCCTGACTCACACAACTGTAGTGAGAATCTAGTGACAATGAGGCTGGTGTGTAAACTGTAAATGTGTGGCACTATTGCAGCCTGATTGTTGGGCCTCAGGAGCAGGTGCCTTGGCTCTGGCATGCCCATGCCGGACTTTACTAGCCTCCTTTCTTGGGTAAACAGACCCTCAAAAGACAAAAGAAAGAAAGCAGTTTCTAATGTCAAGCGTTTGCCTTAGAAGTAAAAATAAATAAATAAATAGGCAATTGCAGTTGAAATTCTCTTTCAAGAGTGTGTCTCTTCCTTGATCCTTTCAATTTCTTCTCCTTCTTTTTATTCCTAGAAAGAATATTGAGGTTTCCTTATTAGTCACTGATTAACATTAAAATATACCTTTTCCCCTATTATTCTCCTTGAGATCCCACAACTCCACCTCCTTCCATTTCAACCTTTTTAATTCTATGCCTATTTCTTTGCATGGAAGATACAAAAAGAATGAATTGTCTAAAACTTCAATCAAATAAATAGCTATTTAAAGTATCTTTCTGAATTTATCTATAGACTCAATCTCGCCCTTTTTAACTATACAAAGCCCTCCTATATAGTTAATTGAAGATTACACATTATACACACACACACACACACACACACACACATATTTAAGCCACTTGTCTTTTTTATTTAAAAATATATATTTTATTTTAAACTATGACTATTTTATATTTAAAATATACATAAGAGCTACTATCCAGTTTTATTTCTTAGCCACGCTTTCATTAGTTGAGAAATCTTAAACAGAACAGAAATGTTAGGGAGAAAGCTATATTTTAACTTGAGCTTTTGCTCAGGATTGAGAATTACTCCTCTGATGCAAGCTCCCCTTTTCGCTTGTAATAAAGTATGAAATGGGCATTCTACAGTGAATGCTCCCTTCCTACGCAGTGATTTCCATCAATGTATAATTAAAAGTGGATTTCCTTTTCCTTTTTGGTTGGTGAGAGGGAGGGGCTGGTAAACCTGGTTAAAGAAGGGAGAACAAAGAGAACTTTCATGAGTTCCCCTGCAAACAGTCTATCAGTTACAATTCCTAGTGTTCGAATAGCTGCACCATTCTAAAGAAGTTCTGGAAGAAAAAAAAAAAGTCAAGCAGGGGGTCCAAGGAAAATTCAACCCGCATGCCAACTAAAGGAAAGAAAGAAAAAGGCAGGGGGAAAAACCCTATCTTTTGTTGTAAAAAGAACTAATGAAGCCGCTGTTAGAACCTTCCACAGTGACACAACGAGGCTATCCTCCCACACGCACTGTGAAGGTGTCAGTCATCCCCCGTAGTGGGAAAAGGAAAAGCCGCGATGCGAAGGAGGCGGCTGCTTTTAGGGTTTGACTTGGGAACTCTCAGTAAGGGCACACTTTGGCCCGTGTGAGCTCCCAGAAGTTAGTGCAAAAATGGGTAAGGTTGTCTACTTGGGTCTTAAAGAAGAGATGGACTGGTGGGGGGTAAAATCCCATTGTCATTATAAATTGCTAATTAAATAATTATCAATTAGTCGGCAGACAGAACTCATTCCAGTGTATTCCTTAGAGAGCTGTCAATAAAGAAAAACAGTAATTTGGGGTTTTTTCCCTATACAATATTCTTGCCTAGAGGTGCTAAATAGAGATAACATATGATATACTCTACCTTAGATGTTTCATAGAGGCTATTATGCATTATTGATCAAAGATAAACACAGTTATAACAAGCAAACATGAATTTCCATTATTCTAGTTACATGGCATTAATTTCACCATATTAACTGATTGGGCATTTTCAGTGAACAAGACATTATGTTATTTTCCAGTAAAGAAAAAAATCCCAACACTAAATTTCCTAAGCTGTCATACTGAAAATATTATGGAAAACAATGTCAACCATATTAATTTTTAAATCAGAGACTGTATTTCTGCATGTTTAACTGCAAAACTGTTTTATTTAAAACTTCCAGGTATCTTTCTTCATTAGCTAATATTACATAGATAATTTAAAAACAGCTAGTTATTTTAAAATATAATTAGGAAGAAGCAGACACATTCAGAAGAAACATAAATGTTACATCTATAGTATATATACACACATATACATTTATGTATGTGTAACATAATGTAAATTTTTATAATATATGTTAAAATATTATATATATGTATATCTATCATAATCTATTTATCTATCTATCTAATCTATCTATAGCTTTTGTTGAGAATTTAGGATTTAAGTATTGGTACGGTCTGCATATTTGGCAAATGAAAAATCATGTTTGGTTTTCAGAGAATGAGAACTTTTTTTCTTTTTTTTCTTTTTTTTTTTTTTTTTTTTTTTTTGAGGCTCAGATCAGGGCCCTGAGCAGAAACAAAACCCAATGAATATGATATTTGGAAAGATGGTAATTGCATTCCTAAGGATTTGAGAAGGATTTTAAGTTTAAAAAAAACTAGAAAATTCAGTAGCATCTATGGAAAATAATACATAAAATAAATTTATTTTAGCAACCATTGAGAAACCATTTTTCTTCATACTGATATTTTCTACTGCAAACCTGCATAAAGGTCCATTTTGTTATAAAAATAATAATATTTTAATGTTTGGCTTTAAAAGACTTAGTTACTCATGATAGACATCTTATTTACACAAACCCAGCCCTCATTATATTCAGTTAATTACCTCACAACAGATAAAAAGGTGTCTCTTGTAACAGCCTGATGCCCCTTCTAGACAATAGTTTACTTTTGGAGACTTGGAATCAATTGACATCTCAAAATCTTAAAAGAGCTTCATTATGGCAAGGTCCTTAATTTGATTTACTTTAAGGAATACTTAATGGTTAAAGGTCCTTACTGTGTTGTTTTATTGAATTCTTGTTCATGGTTCAGGATAGATCCACTCCAGCCTTCCAGCAGGGAGCAGTTTTCCAGGGAGGCCCAGCAGGACTCCAAATCAATAAGGTTAATAGATGTGGGGCCATGCAGTCAGAGGTGATACGACTGGCATTTCTGATGCCAATGAAGACAAGTTCTGGTGACACTTTTGCGCTGGCAACAACGTCACCCTGATTACCTGGTCCATACGGTTGTCATATGTTAACAAGACTCTGAACGGCCCATTAATCTGAATTATCTTAAGGGAATCAATTTAGAAAAAAATTTTCCCTCTTCTTTAAATCACTGTCCATGATTTCTGAAACATCAACTGCTCCCTTGGTGTAGAAAACTGTAGTGTTCAGATCTTCCTTGTGTTTTAGTTCCCCCAGCAACAGATTTTTAACTCTATAAAATGTTAGCCCCCATAATGAGAGGGCATTTTGTTATGAAAAGAACCTCATCTAAAGAAGGGGTGTTTAAATGGCAAAATCTGAGACAACTCAATCTAGAAAACTCTATGTTTGGTAGTCTGCATGAAACAACATAAAATATAAACTAGTTAATCAAAGAATGGGTGATCCAGTTTTGTTTCTACTGTTCTGTAGTAAGTGTTCCCTTTAAGAAGTCAATAGAAGGGCACCTGGGTGCCTCAGTCGGTTAAGCCTCCAACTTGGGCTCAGGTCATGATCTCAGGGTCCATGGGTTCCAGCCCTGTGTTGGGCTCTGTGCTGACAGCTTGGAGCCTGGAGTCTGCTTCAGATTCTGTTTCCCTCTCTCTCTCTGCCTCTCCCCTGCTTGCCTCTGTCTCTCTCCATCTCTCAAAAATAAATAAATATGCTTAAAAATTTTTAAAAAAAAGAAGTCAGTAGAAAGTTAGTAATCCCTTCCAACTACTTGCAAAATGTACCATGTATGGGCATGCCACAGGGAATAAAGCAGCTGACTCTAACAGTAGATAGATAGTAGGTAGATGGAAGAGATAGATTCATCTCTTCCCAGACTTCCCATAAATAAGTATGTCCATAAACAAACAAATATAACATAGAAGTATTAGGAAGTGGTAATTTGGAAAATTTGCCTACCTGCCCTTTAGGAAAAAGCTTGACTGTGCATATTATTTCAAATACTGGACGCTGATTTTACTGTGCAAATTAAGGAATTATCTTTACCTTGTCGTTCACAGCAGGATCTGTTTCACTATTTCCTACTTTTTCAAACCTTTCTTTTTTTCTTTATTTTTTTTAAAGACAAACAAGACAAACCCAATGAACCATCTAAAGTCTGTAATGCTCCAAGAATTTCCTTGACAAACTACCAGTGTTCACATATCCACCCTGGATGTATGTGTCCAATCTTTGTTTCGTCATCGACTGATTTGCCATATTCTTCAAATAAAGACTTATTACTGGTAAATTTGGAAACATCAGATAAGAGTTATTGTTCTCTTCAGGCAATTTTTGCCAGTGGAAACAGAAGATACCATTAGCAAAGTAAAGCAGCAGATTGAATTACAGTATTCTTTTTATTGTCTCCCATACTCATCAAACCTATTAAATAGTAAAACATATTAGGTTAACTAGAAAATGGCTTCAAGTCTGAAGTAAACTAGATTTTTTTTTAATTGCACTGGGAGATTCTCTGTTAATTGAGTTGTAATCAGTTAGTATTGATCATTAGCCCTTTCTTTTATGATGAGGCTGTTAATGATGCTGGTGGTGATGATGATGTAATGTGCACACAAAATGATGGAAATGTGTCCTGTTAATCTGAAAAGGATTCGCTTTTATGCCAGTTGTATATTGGTTTACATTTGTAACAACCAAGAAAAAGGCAGGAGAGAACATTCTGGGCTTTTAACTAATCTAAAAGGAGGAATTTCCTTAATCTTAAATTACCTTTTCCATTTTAATTTTTGGAATGCTAGCCAAGCCTGTTCTGAAATTGAAATTGTTTGCCCACGATAAATACCATTCTTTTTTTAATGTTTATTATACTTATCTTCTGGAAGGAAAGCAATTCTTTTGCCAGTTGCACATTTTTAAAAATCATGTCCAATTTGAATAAATTAACATATTTTGTCGTCAAAAATTAATTCTAAAAAAGGAACGATAACTAGGAAAGCAATTTAATTGTGTATTTTATAAGAAGAGAGAGAGAAAAAAAACTTTATGATTCACAGGGCAGCTCAGTTAATTCAATGCGCTTTGATGTAGATTTGGGGGTCGCTTTAATTTCAAAATATATTTTTCCACTTAATAAGGGAGACAAAAGAAACTTTCAACCCGCATCTCCAGTTTGTTATCTCAGAATGTTTTGGCTTCTCAAATGTGAGAACACGATTGTTTTTATTTCCAGGAGGAGATAATAACACTGAAGCAATAAAAAAGAGTCAAGGCGGCTTGCACAGCACAGGAAGTTCACAGCCAGAGACTTAATTTCTCACACAATGTGCTGTGCAATGGGCCCATTAACATAGATGAATAGGCTCTTTAAAGGTTTTTTTTTTCTTCTTCTTCTTCTTCCAGATATGCAGCTGCCGCTGAATGGTGATATGTTAATAAGGTCCTCACTTGCCTATTCTTCAGGTACTCCGGCATTCTCTACCTAGGTAATCTCCATACAGGAAAAGCTATTAGGGGGTTGTATCTGCTACCACACCTTCAATTATATTAACACCTGCACTGATAATCCACGTAAGGTAAACTAGTAGGGGGCCTATGGCCTTAGTCCACCCCTTTCCTCCCTACAAAGTTACATCTGGGTTTGGGGGGGGCGGGGAGGAAGAAGTAGAAGAAAAAAAAAGGAAAGTCACTTTTATTACACATCAGTGGGAACCTTCTGAAAAAGCTTTCATGCCTAGGAAATTGTTATTTCTTCAAACAGCTGACAGCCTGCGAGGAAACTCTTAATGGAAACCCAGCTCCTGCATTGTTATGCATGGCCCTCATGTAGATTCAGGGGGGTGGATTAGGTTAGCTTCCAAAGGGTCTATTGTGTGTAGCATTAATTTGCAGGGCTCTTGATATTTGAGTTTGAAGTTTTATAACCTCAGTGTTTACTTAGATGAACTACATCCTAGGTTTGTTTATTTCCGTCTGCGGTCTCTTATTTCCTAGTAAATGTTACATTTATATTTGTTAACAGCAAGAATGTTGTTATAAATTTGAAACAAATAATTACACATGCTTACATTCATTCATTTTAAAGCCTTGATCCTGGCCCTCCAGGGTCACCCTTCACTGTTAAGTCTATGGAAGATTATACAGATAAATTCATTTTTCAAGAACATTCACGCCACCCAGTTAAACAGCAGCATGAAGACAATATAGTTTGGAATGAATGCTTAATTATAACCGGCCCCAAAGTAGTAACTTCCTAAGAAATTAACTTAACCTTCTTTCTTTCATGTAGCAATATTGAAATACATGCCCCCTCCCCAAATTTCTGCCTTGTACTTCCAGATGAACAAATCTGGTATAGAATTCATCATCATTTTCCTGTTACTGTTTGAGTATTGGTAAAGGTCAGTTGCAATTCTGTAATGATGAATTAAAAAAATATATATATGTATTTCCAAATTGCTATTTGCAAACAACTCTGTGTGGTGTTCTTGACATAAGAACCCCTCTAAAGTCTCATCTCCCAAGATTAAATTGCAAACTTACATTCAGAATCTTTTTCAACACCACCCCTAGCCCTCCTTCTCCTCCCTGGATTGTATAGGCAGTTGCTAACATGAATTTAAAATACAATATGAATGGCTGAGGGGGAAAAAAGGCATGCCCATTGGAACCTACCCTGGTCTTAATCTGGATTTAGGAGATCCATTGAATAGAAGTACATTATGCTTGAAACAGCTGAAGTTTCTATTATTTTAAAACCTTTTTAATAGAAAACAACACCAATTGCATGTTGAATATTTTATTGCACATTTTCTGCTTTTGGTTAGATTTTTGACATTTTACAGATAATTTAAAATGTCAGTGTTCATGGAATTAGCCATGTTAGAATTTATATTTGAAAAGTCTTGTGATACAGTGGTGAGCTTATTTATTTTCTTAAACGTCCAAGACCAGGAACCTAGTTCTGGCTCCAAGTACCTTGTATTTGGTCTTTGAACCTCTTAACTTTTTCATCTGTAAGCATTAGAGTGGCGGTCTGATTTGTAAGGCCTCTAAGCAATTAAGTCTTATGATTTTCAGCAAAATTTACTACTTCTTTCTTACAGAAGGAACTCCCGATAAAGCTAACATACCTCGATCTCCCCTACTGTCAATAATGAGATTTGCCAAACTTGATATAATTCCCAAGTTGTATATTTATTACTGCTGTTTATAGCCATCACTAGTTTTTCACTGCCTATTCATTCTTACTTTTTTACTTCAAGGGAAAACTGCTGATTGGCAAACCGTTGTTAGAAACACTGGCAGACGTAGCCTAAAACAGACAGGCTCATAGTAGTGAAACCTGGAAGCAAACTTTTAAGATTTGATTCCACTTAGCCTGGCAAGTAATTGTGGCAGACAGGTCTTATTACTGCTACATTGTTGACTGTTTTTCTTTTCGACATGCCATTCTCCAGGCTGTTTCTGTGTACCCTGGAAGGAATCCATCCAAAAATGGAACTTAATCGATCCAGCAAGTATTTCTTGAGCACCTATCTGATACCAGGCATTGTGCTATGTCTTGGGGATACAGGTATCTGTGAGAAAGACATGACCCCTGCCCTTGCGTGGACTATTTTGGAAGCAGTACCTATCATACTGTAAACATGTGCTTACTGAATGAGTGAAGGCACATGTTACATACAAATGAGTGAATAAAGCATACCCTTAATGAATGTTGTGCTTTGCCTAAGGCAGATGATATATAGATCCAGTTCAGCTCAGTTTATCGAACACCTTCTATGTCCCAGGCATTGGGGTTAGCCTTGGAAATTTTTACTAAGGAAATAAGACACCAGCAAAAGTTATTATAGCAAGGTGGGAGCCATTGTACGGATTATGCTCTTAAATACTTGCCAGTAGACAAACATTTCCAGTGCTATGATGTATGTGGAAGGGCTGGCTCATGTATGTTTCATTTAGGACAGGTTTGATCTTGGTCTTAAAGTTGTTATAGGACTTATTTATGTTTATCATAGCGTGGGGAAAACAACAATAAGAAAATATTAGGACCTCAAATGTCACTCACAAGTTTGATAAAGGACTCTGTGGCCCATTACACGGTGCTAAAAGGCAGAAAGAAAGAAAGAGAAGTCAATTTTTATTACTGCACAGTTATGATAAAAGTGAAAATGACCATGATGCTTTCAGCCATCTTTTATACTGGGCTTAAGAAATGCCAAATTTTGTCCTTAATGTTCCTTTTTTTTTTTTCCTAATGTTTATTTATTTTTAAGAGAAAGAGAAAAGAGAGGTAGCACATGTGTGACTGGGGGACGGGCAGAGAGACGGGCGGGGAGGGGGGGGGTCAGAGGATCTGAAATAGCTGTGTGCCAACAACAGCGAGCCCGATGTGCCTGGGGCTCAAACTCAAGAACCTTGAAATTATGACCTGAACCAGAGTCAGATGCTCAACCAACTGAGCCACCCAGGCACCCATGTCCTAAATGTCCCATGTGCATTACCTAATTCAGTTTTTCTGGTAGCCTTTGGAGACAGGTAATATTATCCCCTTTTACAGGTAAAGAAACTGAGGTTCAAAAGAATGAGGTAACTTGCCTAAAACACAAAGGTGACAAATGATAGAACTGAAATTCAAAGAAATCAAGTTTCCCTTACTTCCCAATCTTTCCTCTTAATCACTACATTACTGTTATCCCATCCTTGTGGTCGAAGCCCTCTAGCTATCTCAAGTCTACTAGTTGCTAACTTTGTTCTTTGTGCAATTCCTTAGGAGACTGCTGGTTACAAACATTAATTGCAGCTTAGTACAAGAACAGTTTTCAGGACTGCAATCCATCAAAGAGAATTTTGTTAAGCTCTTATCCAAAGTCTAGAAGTATGACTTTTGGAGCAATATTAGAGACTTCTAATGGAATATCCAATATAAGTGTCTGCTTATTAAAAGTAAATGTGTGTGTGTGTGTGTGTGTGTGTGTGATATCGTTGTGAGAATAAGATGAAGGAGACGGTAATGATTAAACAGTGGGTTTATGGAACTTGCAAACTGACCTGTTTACAGAATGACACCTGCACGCCCACATCATTGCAGAAAGTATGAGAGTTTCTAAATCTGAATGAGGAACATAAAGGAACACATAATATTTTTATTCTCCCAAAAGGCAAATGTAATACAGGGAGGGAAGGATGGAGAAAGGCAGCTGCAAGCAGGCTGGGATTAAATGTCTGATCCACTACTTTGACAACTGTAAAAACATATTTGATCACTGATGTCATTACTGGGAAGGCAGATATCACGCTATGGGTTTGCAGACAACACGATCCCTTCATGCTTCTAGAATTGCCATTCCCTGGTTACTTTACTAAGCGGAAACTTACTATCGCAATTTGTTTACAGTTAGAACCATATTTAGTAAATTGGTATATGTACAAAGAAAATTTGGACCTAGTTTTCGTTAAAATTTTTGTTGAAGACAGTAACTGTAGTTTTGGTCTTCTTCTTTTTTTAAATCACAAATAAAACTAATGTTAAATGCTATCAAAACGAAGACATAAGGAGTCATTTCTATTTAATCATTTCAGGGTATAAGTAGATACAAATAATGAAGTAACTATATATTTGTGAAGTTTAACAAGGGAGCATATATTCCCCTATTTATAACAGAATTTCAAAACATCCTTCTGATTTTCATTGCCTCAATATAATGTAGTTGACAGAGAAGGTGATTTGATGCCTAATGGTTCTGGAAACAAATACTTGCTATCACAGTTACTGGGTGGCCTTAAGGCGACACCTTTATCACTAGGCCCTAGTGATTCGCAGTGATTCGCAGACAGGGATGCGAATGCCTACCTTTCAGAGTTGTAGCCAAGAGTTCAAAGAATACGGATAAACCATTGAGCATAGTGCTTATACTAAGTGCTGACTAACTTGTGTTCACATTTTAGTAATAACCAGGTGCCTGAGAAACCAAGGCCCCAAGAGAAGAATGACAATGAAGGATATCAGTAGTAGAAAAGAAATTGTAATTGATGAAAAGATTATTTTAAATGGCCACTACTGGTTGACGGAATAAAGATGTCAAAAGCCAAAATATTAGAAGATAAAGACACTCAGTAGAAAAGTTTGTCTCTATAGCACTATTCTACTTTTGGAATTGTCTTTTTACAAATAAGCACCATGTCCTAAAAGAGAGAAAAAAAAACAACCCCCCCCAAAAGAAAAAAAACAACAATATAAAACTATGGGGAAATTAAACAAAAACAAGAAAATTAGATTAAATGTGGAACTTTTGTCAAAGAGCAGTTGAACAATACAAAGAGAACAATATGATAAAACAAAAACCCTGGGAAGTCTTGAAAAGAAAACAAAAGAAAAACAAAGACACATGGGAAAGACAGAGTAAAAAGCGCACACACAGAGAATGCAGCGTTGAAGTGTACATATGTTCAAGCCAGAAGAACATGCACAACTCTGCTTTTAATTCTGATGGCAAAAAGATACCTGAATTGAGCAGATTTATTATAAGAAAAGGGCATACACGATGTCAGAAAGCAACGCTTTTCCAATTCTCAAGTTAGAACAGAAGCCCATGTTTAAGCATGATATATGGGTCTGTGTTTTAAATGCATATGGAATTCTGGGTTTGGGGCATAAAGAAATCACTTGATTTCATTATGAATTTACCCATCTGGATGCCAGAAACGGGAAACTTGATTGTTTGCTCATCCACCCAATTAAAGAAGATACAGTTTTCAAATTGCAGTTGTATCAGAAGATGAAGTAGAGGTCTGATCTACTTAAAAAATCTGTTAAGTATCATTTTGCTGAATGGATAAATCAACAACAGCAACAAAAGTGTTTCCAGCCATACAAAAAGACACCTAAAAATTCTTTGGGGATCAATTCTTTCCCTTCTATAGCAAAGTAGCATGTGTATATCTACCACAAATCTACAGGCAAATAGACTTGTTCCTGTTCACTTGTCCTTGCAATGAAGCATCTGCTTACTGTGTTTTGTGTTGTTGTTTGATTGGTTGGGTTTTTTTTGCTGTTATATTTTTTGCCCAAATGCTCCAATTCAAAACATCATCCCATCACCTTTTTTAGTTGTTAAATCTTCTTGTCCTTGTGGCTACATCTCTACGATCTCATTAACAAACTAGTTCTGCATGCCCTGAACACGGAGACCCCTCGTCTGCAGCTGGAGGCAGCTCTCTGCTCAGCCTGCAGTGCAGCGTGTCACAGCCAGGCGACATAGTCACTGAGCACTAACTTCTATTAAATCCAGGCAGACTGTGAGAACCATATCGGGACTGCATCAAGACATGAGAGAAGCAAAGGTAATTCTTCTGTTTCTAAAAATCAAACATTTCCATCTGGAAGGGACAGACCAGCCAAGGGGTGGGGGTGGTATGTTCCGTGTCAAAACGGATCAGCCGGGAAATAGATGTATCCATCAGCTAGGAAATAAATTGGAAACACAGAAAGAGAAGAGCCTCTGTTAATTTTTGTTTGTTTGTTTACGTGAAAGTCTCATACAAAATGAATGCGTTGGCTTTAGGATCGTTATAAAAAGAGAGAGAGCGTTGCTAGTGAAGGTTTTGTTACATGAGACGTACACTGCAAGGCTCATATCTGGTAATGATAGGAGTTTTTGTCTTTCTGAGATCTCTAAGTTGGAAAGGACTTTAGAGATCATCCGCTTTGTCATGAATGATCACATCTAACACTTTTCTTTTTTTAAAGGGGTAGCTGCAAAGTTTTGGACCAGGCCTCTGCAGGCAACTGGAAGCACAGTGTACCCAGGTGGTGGGTCTCGTCTGTGGCAATATATTTTTCTGTCTGTCCAATTGAGTATGGCTGTAAAGGGAATAAAACCCATGTAATCTCCAGCAGTGACAATTTAATCAGTTGTATAAGGGGAAGAAGCAGAGTCCCCTCATTTTCATATTTGCATATTTGATTTTTGCATTGGGGAATAGAGGTTATGTTTTTCTATTACTTCCCATTCAATTTTGATATTTAACTCTTTTATGAGCCAATTTGTGCAGTGATAGGAAATACTGAGTTAAATCGATCTAAGAGAAAGATTCCGTTTCTGCAATGAGGCACTTGATGCAGCATGCTTTGTGTAACATTTTTCCCCCACAAAGAATCTATATGCCAAACATGGCTTGCACGCTCCCGGCTTCTGCACGTGATGCATCCGCTATTAACATTCAGAGATCCACCCTGAAAATGAAGGCAACTGTTTGGAGAACAATGCAAAATGATGAGGACTATACCATAATGCTCCCCTTTTTGGTTAATATTTCGTGAAATCTTAATAGCTGCATCTATTTCCAAGAAAGTAGGGTTTCTAAAATAACTTATATACAGAGGGGTCAGTTTTTATGAGGTTATAGAGAAGCAATAAATACAGATAAATTAATAAAACTTCATTGTGATTTACAATTAACAGAATATTATTGCCCATAATGTAGTAACAGATTATAGGGTAGATTTTAAGATAAACAAGATGCAAGTAATTTGAAATCATCATCAATTATCCTTGTGTGACTCCCATGAGTATATTAAAAATCTATTCAAAATGGCGTTGGATTTGAATTACTGGAACATGGATAGCTGTTTTTTATGCATCAATGAATGTTTGCCTCCCCTTCTATAAGCCTCAAAAGTATGTTGGGTAATTAAAAGAAGAGAGGGGATAGTATTCTACTTGCTTAATGATTTAGAATTTCTTTATAAAAAGTGAACTCTGAAGCCAACATTTCACTGGAGAGGGAAGGAATAATGATTTTGGTTCTATATAGTTTTACAAAAAGAGAGAAAGCATAAACAAAAGTTTTGAAATGTTATATGCATTAAAGTTAATCTATAGATATATTCATACACATATGTACACATGTGTATGTTTGTGTGTATGTCTGTGTGTGTGTGTGTGTGTGTGTGTGTATATATATATATATATATATATATATATATATCCTAATTGTTAACAATCACATTCTATGAGAAGGATTACTAGATTTGGAATTCCAGAATTCTGAAAAGATAAGCCATAGCATTTTGTTAAAAAGTAGAGCAGATTGTCTATTTAATTTACATCCATGAAAAAGTACATCAGTAGAGTATACAGGCATGTAAATCATTAGATGACAGGTATAAGATGCTTTGGGGGTGAGCACGGCTTCGCATTAAATTCAAGCACATCATATGTCAAGTTTTGAATATGTTCTTGTTTATTTAAATCTGCATTCTGATGATCACCCTTTCAAAGAGGTTGCAAATATATGAATATGTGATCCAATGATTACATATTCAAATTAACCCCGTTTCTTTGAATATGGTCTAATGATTGAATGATCCCCCAAACACTGCCACTCCTCAGGGAAATATGCTGATGCCTCAGCACATTTTCTCAAGGCCTGGAGAGTACTAGATCTGCCAAGGAGTGCCTTGAAGCATGGAAACTCTGCTCTACCTAAACACAAGTCCTAGGCTTTAATCACAATGGCTAGGTTCACACTAAAGCAATTAACCATATGATTGCTTTCGCAGGAGCCCAACCTCATCAGTATCTTTCCTTCCGGCAAACTGACAAGGCTGGATATAGTCAATGACTCAAGTGGATTTGATTGCCTAAGAGGTAGAGGTCTCTGAACACACAGTCCCAAATGCAGAGTAGGAATATTCATCTTCAATTTATTTTTTGAGGTTGCCTTTCACAATTTACCATTTCACATTTAAATGTAAATGATTAAGGTAAAATAATTGTTCCATTAAAGAATCAAGAGTTGAGAAGTATGCTCAGAAAGAAGATGAAGACCAAATATTAATGATCTGTTTTATAGTTGGTTGTTGTTTTGTGTGTGTGTGTGTGTGTGTGTGTGTGTGCGTGTGTGTGAGTGTGTGTGTTTGGTTTTGGTTTCGGTTTTGGTTTTGTTTATTTGTTTTGTTCTTTTTGGGCTGAGGTTGAGGGTGAGTGAGCTATGATAGCTTGTGAAAGCTAAAATAATAAAATTTACTTTGAAAGCTTGAAAGTGATAAAAATGCCTAAGGAATGTAATTTGTAATCAAATAGGTAGCTTTGGATAAGGTTAGAAAGTATGAGCGTGCATGTGCTCATGTGTATGTGTACATACGAAAACATATGTACATATGCTTGTGTATTTTTCAGGCTTATTTAACTGTTTGGCTGTAGTAGTCTTTTCTGGACTTGGTAATACATCAGATGTGAACTTGAAGCTTTCTAGTAGCCTCTTCTTGGTAACCTAATGGGAAGTTTCTGTTGACATAACAAGATTTTGGGTTACTATCTATTAAAATGATTTCTCCAAGTGAGCTATTAAAGGATTTCCAATGTTTTCCTAGCTTAAAAGCTGAATATGAATACAAGATCTGAGCAACAGTTTTCCAGTGAGTTTGCCATTTCTCAGCACTCTTGTAGATTATTCTAAATATTCCTCAAATGCAATTAAAATGCTATAGATAACAAGGACTCACCAGGGCTGTATTCCATCCTGGAATGCCAATGTACTTATTGCTATGAAAAACTTGTTGAAATCATGAGATGGTTCCCCAAATGATTTCCACAATTTGGAATCCAACAGTGATTTTCATCATCTTCAGTGAAAGAGAGTGTATCTATGGAATTTTAGTTTTGATGATGTTGGGAGCCTCCTTAGTAAAAGCACTTATACAATTAAAATGGAGATTTTTTTTTCTTTGAGGTGTTAGGATGATTTGACTTGAATCAGAGAAGACTTTATGAAAGTTGGTAAAATCTTTTTTTTCCCCAAATCTTACTTTTAGGCACCCAACTGCAATGCTTTCTCATGTTCACATATTT
The DNA here is from genome assembly GCF_018350155.1 of Leopardus geoffroyi. Lineage (NCBI taxonomy): Eukaryota > Metazoa > Chordata > Mammalia > Carnivora > Felidae > Leopardus > Leopardus geoffroyi. Next base: position 116,322,263 of record NC_059333.1, on the reverse strand, counting down.
GGATGAATGATCAGTTTATCCAGTAACCTGCCAAATTGTGTCCCAACCAAAGTCCACAATCATTTTGGCTCCTCGCATTCAAAGCTGAACGTTCTGAGCATCTGGATGATCTCTTGCTGAGTGTCTGGGACATAAGGTAAAATCACCTAGGGATCTGAGGGGATAAAGTGTTGAGGGAACCCAATTCTCTCACTTTCACAGAGAGAACAAATCCCATGGAAGTGAAAACATATTTGTCCTTGTAATCTATAGAGCCCGTCCATCTATTTCTTTTCCTCTTTTCTGTTCTTAAAAATACGTAAACATATATAAATAAATGCAAGGAAAGTGGTTATGCAAAACTTTTGGCAATGCGGAGTATAATTACAGCCTGTTGGAGGACTGATTGAAAGATAAATGTGCCCGCACCCTCCTCTCATTTGCTGCCGGTTGCGTAGAAGAGGCTGAATCTCCCAGCCCAGGACTTGCAGTGCACTCGCCTCCTTCAGCTATTCTTGGCTGTGGATTCCCCTGTGCTCTTTGTGCACTTTAAGTTTAATTTTGCATTTAAAAACTCAATTGGCTCATCTGTTAAGCATTAAGCAGCTCCCTTTTGAGCCACAGGGGGAGCCCTGGGAAAACCCACAGCTGCTGGAACATGGAAAATGGGTTTAAAAAAACAAAACCATTTTGAAACTTTAAAGCATTTTAGCAGCCGTGGATTTCCCAATCCTTACCCCCCAAATGGTTCATCTGTTTAACTTTTATCTAGTATTGGAAAACACAAACCAGAGCATTAAATAGCCCTCAAATGACTTTTTGTTTAATACAAAATGAAAGTAAAAGCTAAGCAAGCCACGTGGGAGGCTCTTTCAGAGAGCTATGGCCTGGAATACCTGCAAGCATATTCTCCCTCCAGTTACAGAAACGATTCTGAAATCCAGTCATGCCTGCTAGAACCGCAGCCTTTCCTCCCCTCACTTGGCCCCTACCCCCCACAAAGAAAGCGGGGTGGGGAGAGTAAACAGGTCCCAAACATGTCCAAATCCCAGTTTATAAAAGGCCAATAACATTGATGGAAAAGTTAATAGGCTGGGAATATTAATGACAAGCTCAAGCAAGATTTTAGGTTTCATAATGATTTGTCATTGACTAAAAACTCATGTTTAATTACAGTTGCACTGGCTCTAGATAAACCAAGATCATTCTTGTTTTTGCCATGTTTCCCCAACATTCCCCTAACTAACCTGAAGTTTTCCTGTGGTAGGGCCTGAAGTCCCGTGGGTAGATACCAATTCCTTTGAATGATAGGGGTCTAAGACACTCCTATCGAAATGAAATATTCTTTGGAAGAGTGACAACTACAAGCCTGTTACATACTAACAATACCTAAGAGAGGAACTCTCACAAGGACATTGGAAAGACACACAAGAAATCATTCATCTAAGTTCTTTGCATGGCTTTTGCCCCGATGAGAATCACTGAATTCTCATATAGAATTCTTTTGTTTTATTTCTTAAGCCATAAGGACTATGAGAGTCAAATCAGATGAATAAATGAAGCCCAGAATATAATTCACCCAAAATCCTTCATTTGAATGGTCAATGTAGATTCAAGAGTAAAACTGTATAATTCCTGATTCCCAGTCCAATTTTTGCCTTGGGATTTCCCCTTTTGAGATGTCCATGTTGCTTGGTGTGGGGATGGAGTGGTTAGTTTCTTCTGGAGAGTTTTCTACTGTGTGCTTTTAAATAAACATTGTATTTTCAAAGTCTTCAATTTCATATTTATTTCATATTATTTTCTTCTATCTGTCTCTGTCCAAGATATCCATGAATATTTTCTTTTATTTTTAATGCTTATTTATTTTTGAGAGAAACAGAGAGGCAGAGCGTGAGGAGGGGAGGGGCAGAGAGAGAGGGAGACACAGAATCCGAAGCAGGCTCAAGGCTCTGAGCTCTCAGCACAGAGCTGGATGTGGGGCTTGAACCCATGAACCGTGAGATCACGACCTGAACCAAAGTCAGATGCTTAACCGATTGAGCCACCCAGGCCCCCTGAATGTATTTTTTAATATATTAATATGGCACTGTAGTAAGGGGTTGAATATACTCTATAGATCACTCAAACTTCATAAAATACGGGAAACCTGAGTAGCTCAGTTGGTTAAGTGTTTTACTTCGGCTCAGGTTATGATCTCAGGGTTTGTGAGTTCAAGACCCACACTGGGATCTGTGCCAAGAGTGTGGAGCCTGGAACCTCCTTCATGTTCTGTGTCTCCCTCTCTCTGCCCTCTCCCTGCTTGCACTCTGTTTCTCTTTCTCAAAAATAAACAAACATTAAAAAAATTTAAATGGTAAAATAAACTTATAGTGAAAAAGTAGTTAATAAAACATTTCAGTACACATCAGTACATATGCTGACAAATTCTGAAATTATGAAGAAAAAATTTATAGCATCTTCATTTTAAAAAGACCAGAAAATATGTACATTTTTCCTATCATCAAACTCAAATATTAAGTTTCAAACTGAGAGACTAATAATATCCGTATACATATCGGAGATGGGGATGACTTCTTTTTTGTATTATCTTTTAAAAGTTCTTACCAGGGGAAATAAATCTTTATTGAACACTTATTATGTGCCTGGCATAATGGTAAGTGATTAATGTGATTCCATGTGTCCAGGGATAATGTCAGTGACCTATTTTCACATGATTTAGTTAAAAATGTCCAACTTCTTCCTCTTGGTTCATATTCCTTGAGTGTTAGCTCTGCTGTTCCAAGTGTGGAGAAGAGGCATTTAAGATTCACATACTAATGAAAGAATTAGACCAGTAGATCTATTAAGGGCAAAAACTATAGTTTGCAACCAGTTTATACCATGAATCTAAAGCTAACCAGCGCTATTCTCTGTAGGCAAATGAAATCCATTTTAATCTAGCTGAAGCCAAAAAGAATGTGAACTGTGGTTTATCTTAATGGGAAGGTGGAGCTAGATTCTAACAGTGTTATCTAGACTCTTCCTCTTTCTCTTCAGCTCTCATTTTAGCTTTTCTCTAAATTCTGGCTACTTTCTTTCTTCAGTTCAAAAAGCTTCCTTTATATCATAAAGGTAGAGAGTGGAGTGAGGTCATGGCATGCTTAGTAGCTCCAGAGGGAAGATGACCTTCCTCCTGGCTTTGGTATAAATAATCCTAGTAAAGGTTCTGATTGCCCTGGCTCAGGTAGTATGCCAGACTTCTGGACCAAGCACAAGTGGCCAGAGGCTGTGGTACTATTTTTCTAAGTAGGCTTCACACCCAGCATGGGGCTCGAACTCATGACCCCGAGATCAAGACCTGAGCTGAGATCAAGAGTCAGATGCTTAATGGACTGAGCTACCCAGGCGCCCTGAGACTGTGGTACTATTATGGTCAGGCCAGAGTCATCTGCATACTACTATGTGTTGTGATTGACCTTCCTAAGAATTATTTGTCTGGGGTAAAAAGGCAATGGAAGCACAGACAGGTTAAGTAATGTGCTCAAGCTGACACAGCTAACATCTAGTAGCACTAGAATTCAAACCCAAAGGATTTTATTCCAAAATAAGTGCCACTGCACTTGATATTAATACTGATACATAAGATTTCTCTTGGTGTAGCGCAATCTCTTTGCCCATTTTATTTTTGGTCTGACTTTGGTCAGTTGTCATTGTGATCACACCACATGCTTGACACTGCATCGACCACCTTGAGCTTTTAAGGGAAGCTGTTTGGAGGTGTGAAATCATTACTGTGCTGATGACCTTGCCATATCTTTGAATTAGCTATCCTGAAAACTACTACTTTCTTACTTCTTGTTATATGAAATAATACATCCCTCCTTCTTCAGCCACTTTGGTTACATATCCTGTTATTTGTAGCTACAAACATTCTGACTGGCTCAGGACTCTAAAGTATGTTCTTTTAATGGTTTGTCGTGGATGAATCCAAGGCTTGTAGAGCAACTCAACAGACAGGGACAACATTCAAGGTGATAAGTGGCCCACCAAGAGAATGTGTCTTAGAGGGAGGAGAGAGAAGATGTTCAATCTGTTTCTACATCTAGGTGGAAATATCAAATGGTGAGTATATATCTGAATCTATCATTCAGAGATAGTGTCTGGCTTGACAACATATATTTAGAAGGAATTTTCTTAGATCCAATCCATGTTGATGCGGGAATGGATGAGTTTCTCTAAAGAGAACGTCAAGCCATTAAGGATATTTTCAAACTATCTCTATTCCTTATTTGCAAGTGTGTCAACAATTTTGAGGATATCAGGTTAATCATTCAATATGATTTCTTTCTGATCTTGTCGCATCTCCCTCAGATTCCACCTGCTTCAATGCCTCTTTTTAAAAATATCCCAGTGGTTTTCTGTCTCAGAGAAAAGAAGCTCAACATAAAGGATAAAATTATTTTGCTCACAAAGAATGTATTTGACTTTTTTCCTCTCGTTCTTCCCTGCACATCCAACATTTTATTATAGAAATACCTCTCTTTTTCTCTGTAATATTTTCTTGAGTCTCTCTATTGTTTTTTGTCTCTTTCTACAGATTTTACATCTTCAAATCCCAAAGGATGGTATAGTCGAAGAGCCTAGGATTTATCGGATTAAAGGGAGGACCATGGGAGAGGAAAGGAAGGACTTGGGAGAAGGCTGGGAGGGGGAGACCTGCAGGAAGGATGTGAGATTAGTAATTTCTTGTAGGATTTTGATGCCCAGGATGGGAGTATTTCAAGAAGGTAGGTGGGCCTTCTCAGTTGACTGCTGTTAAGAGGAACATTAAAAAATGGCCTTTGGATTTGGTGACTTAGCCATTCGGTAGTGTGATGCTGGTAGAAGCAGACTGGAATGGGTTAAAGAGGGGAAAAAAAAAAGGCGAGGACATGAAGTGAGATTAGGTCATCCACTGGAGAAGCGTGGCTGTGGAGGAGAGAAGAGAGGTAGGCAGACACCGTGGGTGCTGTGGAGATGGGACAAGGCTGGGTGTTGTTTTGAAATGGATGAAAGTGGTTCATGCTTAAAAAGCTGATGGCATAGAAGAGAAAGAAAGAAAATGCTCAGTGTATATTCCAAAATGAAGGAGGAGAGGGCAGAATCCAAAACACAGGTGGAGGGATTGACCTTACTGAAGATGCTTTCTGGAGAGGAGTAGAACAGGGCGTTAGACGGTACACTTGTTGCTTCCCAGATTTAGAAACTTTTAGACTGTCACAGTTCATTTTGATTACTTTCTTACTGTTATATTTTTTTCCTTATACTTGTTCTTACATATTTGAGATTCCTTTGAAAATCCTCATCTAGGATTGAAAAGAAAAGGGTGTCATTTCAATGTGTTTCTATGACATGGAAAATAATAGTTCAACTAACTATTTGTTGTAATAATAAAGACCAGAAGCAAAACCAAAGGCCAGGATCCTAGAGTCTTTCATGTTGACCTCCGTTCTATTATGAACTTTAAAATCTGTTTTACATCAGACACCGCTGGAAATAAAATAGGAGAACATGGGAAGGGGAATATATCCTGCTAAGGTTGCCTAGGTTCAGGGGGATTGGGGATGTTCCCAAAGAGAAACAAACAGCAGTTGATGAAGGTTCTCAGTATGCGTAAAAATGCTTTGATGTCAGACAATTTTTTAAAAAGAGAGAAAAAGATGCAGATGTTTAGCAAGAAATATTAAAACAAAACCCAGATTAGCCACAATTACATCCAAGAAGGAACATTGTAGGGAAGTGAGTAGAGGTGAAGCCGTGGAGCATAAAAAACATATTCATAAGTCTTTTGTTAGAATTCATTAAAAGTAATTTCTCTAGTCATCTGGAATTTTTAATTATGTGTCTTTTTAAAAAAGTATGATAAATTGTGAGGAATAAGCTTCATTTTGATCAATTATTCAGAACCCACTTTGGGGTAGATATTCTGTATTTTTTTAAAATTTCAAATAAATGTTGTCCTCTTGCCCTGTAAAACATCTTATTATAGTTTTTCTAGTTTCTATCTCCTCTTCCACTCTTGTCATTGCTTTTAAAATTGTTCTTGTGGGACGCTATCTATCCTTTCCTGACAAGGTTAAAAGCACTGTTAATTGACGGCTAGTTTCAATGGAGGTGGTATGGTAGCAATTAGAGTAATGAGTAAACAACTGTACAACCGCAACACAATGCCAGCAGAACCTGTCTGCATAAATCAACATTTAACACATTCTAGAGAAAACTATTCCCTCCTGTGATGCTGCACTAGACATAAGGGTCATCTCTGAGAGGTCAAGAGACATGCATGCCCGAAGTAATTTACTCCACATAATGCATAGTTGTTCGGTGTCCATAACCGTAATCTTCCCTCTTTAACTTGAGGCAATAGAGCTAGTAAAAAGGGTCACACGTGCACACAGTGTTGTTACCCACCTGGTAAATGCCACTGTATTTCAAGACTTATGCATTCTATGATGTCTCTCTCTCTCTTTCTTTCTTCTTTCTTTCTTTCTTTCTTTCTTTCTTTCTTTCTTTCGTTCTTTCTTTCTTTCTTTCTTTCTTCTTAAGTTAAATCCAAGTTAGTTAACATATAGTGTAACAATGATTTTGGGAATAGAATTTAGTGATTCATCACATATATAACACCCAGTGCTCATCCCAACAAGTGCCCTCCTTCATGCCCATCCCCCCTCCCACCTCCCCTCCAGCAACCCTCAGTTCGTTCTCTGTATATAAGAGTTTCTTATGGTTTGTCTCCCTATGAGGTCTTTCTGACCCTCTTTTCCTCTAGCAGAATTGATTTCTCCTTTCCTTGCACTTTTAATCTGGGGAGAAGAAAAAAGGCAAACTACCCCATTTATTATTAAATTATCTATTACATTTGTGTATAATTACAAAGTATATTTATGTTTTGATTCTTCGGTAGGATGAGACTGATTGCTTTGCATTGTATTGTTATCACAATCAATGATGTATTTGGAAAGAATTCATAAAAACAGTAATCAAAAACTGAGTAGAGTCTGATCTGACTAGATATTTTAAACTAGAATACAATTAAAATCAACATGAAATAGACCTAAACATCTTTTAAAAACTCAAAACTCAGGTTGACCTTCTCAAAGGAGTATACATTGATTTTGTTTTCTTGAATCATTTGAAATTTTTTACTAAGGGTAAAATAGAGAAAAGCAACAATATCTTCATGTTATTTTATTTTTATTTATTTAAACGAATTTAAATCTTAAAAAAATTCTGATGCTGAGCCTATTTTGAAAAATAATCATCTTTCGTGTTAGAAAAATTTAAATTGCTGGTTTAAGCTTGTTAAAAATATTTTTATTGCATTCTTAGTAATTTCCCATGGAACATTTCTAAAGGCTCAGCAAAACATTTACAATTTTATAAAACCCTTTAAATTAATTTACAACTTAGCTATGAGCTTCTTTTTGGGAGACTCAAAACAGTGGGTGACCTTATATCCATAATGTGTATGCTTAAATGTTTTATTACGACCAAATGAATTAGGACGGAATTACTTAACTGTAGATACCAACACTTCATTTAACTGCAATCTGTTTGGCCCTTTACTTAAACCAATTTAATTCCATTTTATACAATCACAAACTCCCTTTTGTATGTTGTGTTTTGTTTTCAACTGTGCGGTAGCTCCAAGATGGGAATAGGAGAAAATACTGACCAAATTTAGCAATTCTCATGGCACTTTATCCCACTGGATGTTTAAAAAGATCAATACTTCCTCCTAATCTTGCTTAGTCTCAACTCCTTGGGCATCCAATATCATGTCCTCTTAATCCACCTTTTTTTTTTTTTTAATCTCAGTGTTGCTATGACAACCAACTGTGTGCAGGAGTAACTGGACTTTACATTTCAACAGCCATACCTGTCTTTCATTTTCCATCTCAGGGCGTCTTTACCCTTATTTTCAGTTTTGTTTGTTTTCTAATAAATGGGCTAAGTATTTTCTTCTGTGTAGTATTTCAGTTATATTCACATGATGAGCCAAGTAGTACTCTCATTGCTCATTTCTATTTATAATTTAATTTCAGCTTTGATCTCCCAAGTTAACCTAGGGTTGCTTAGAGAAGTCTTCATGATGTCTAAATAAATTTTTGCCTTTATTTTCACAGTTTATTGCCTTCAATGTACCCTGAGTGATTTCTGATTTCTGATTCGGGGTCCTCACTGAGATCTCCCTTGTGTAAAAGATTACATGGTCTTTCTAAATGAAATTTCCAGGGGCGCCTGGGTGGCTCAGTCGGTTCAGTGTCTGATTTCAGCTCAGGTCATGATCTCACAGTCCCCGAGTTGGAGCCCTGCATTGGGCTCTGTGCTGTCAGCTCAGAACCTGGAGCCTGCTTCAGATTCTGTGTCTCCCCTTCTCTCTGCCTTTCCCCTGCTCACACTCTGTCTCTCTCTGTCTCAAAAATAAATAAAACCATTAAAAAATTTTTAAATGAAATTTCCATGGCTACTGAAAAATTTCTGTGTAAGAGGATGCTATGTGGGAACTCTTTCTACCTCAGGTCTGGCTGAGGTCACAAAAACTGAGTGGCAAGTATTCTCCCATTCTATCGTGAGGGGCTCTATCAAGGTATATAAATCCTGCCAAGAAGGGCCTGAAATCAGCTTTGCAATTCTTGCCCACCAAAAGTCGAGCTCATGTAAACTGCAGACTCACACTTCAGCCAGAGATAAGTTAATAAAGAGAGATGGGGGGGTGGGAGGGGGGCTTTTCCTGGAGAGAACTGTTGATGGATATTGAGTATTACCCATCCCTCTGTGGAAGGATGAGAAATGCTTCAAATTTACCTAGTCTAGTGTGGAAGAGACTTTACTGAGACCACCCAGACAGCTTGGTATGTGTTCCCTACAATATCAGACACATTCCTGAGAAATTTAAAGAATGCAAATTGTGTGAAGCTCCTTGTCTCATCAGAGTAGATTGCAAGTGGATGGGAAGAGAAATTCCCTGACAGAGGGCTAAAGGTGCTCATGTCTCATAGTTAAAGCTGCATGTGTGGGGAGTGGTGACATTCACTCCATTGACAGTCATTCACGTGAAAACTGATTAAAGGCAACCTTTCCAAACCACTTACGTTTGCTGTGGGATTAGAAACCTAAAAAGATATTAACGCAAAATTATTCAAGCAATTCAAATTAAGCTTTCCTGTTAACGCACATAGTACATGCATATTACTTTGGGTAGTACTTTGGTAAAAGTCCCTTTATCCCCTAGTGGGGGGCTTCTCTCCCCAGCAGCAATCTAGGCCATCACTGTGGGTTGGGTCCCATACAATGGCTCTTGGTAGTCAGAATCTGATAGGCATTTGTCTATCCAGATTACTCAAGTGCTGGGAGAGCTCAGGAACAACTGGGGCCCTGAGGTGAGAGAAAAGTGCCTTTGAACCATAAGATGCATTATTTACATCTGTAGCAAGGAACTCCTTTTCTGTAATTGGTTCCCGTAAGAGTGTGGTTCCTCTTCAGACCCATGCTATGATTGGCTATATGTAAACTAATCCTAGATATTATTAGTACATGTACTTTCTTTCTGCTACTCACACCCATATTACCATAGCTTTTATAGATATACTAGTGAAACAATCTTCATTCGCTGGTGCAGACAACATACTGTGGCTGGGATTGGAATTCAGTATCATAACTCATGCACTCACATTCTTTACACCCAAAGACCAGGTGTGGATCATAGGAAAACAAATCAGATGGGGTCATTTTAGGAATAGCTCAAGATGGCTATCTGGGATTTGGGTGAGGTGACCTCTGTGAAAAGAGGCCAGAAGCCTAACAGGACCAAAGACTGGATCAAACGTCACCCACAAGAGGATATGCTTTTAATTTTATCAAGGGACCCAGTGATTGGCTGTCTCCAGAAGAACTTGTGCAAGATCTATGAAAGAAAGAATGAGATTCAATATCTTCCAGGCCAAGAAAGACTTTTTCTGTCCCCTAATTTTCCTCTCATCCCTGTTTCCACACTGGAGGAACCCAGTGAGTAGGAGGGAAAAGGAATAGAATCTCAAGCTAGGAACATACTGCAGAAGTCGACCATGCTCCCCGCTGCCCCACTGCACGCTTCCCGTCAAGACGGCAGACAAGCGGAGAAGAGGCAGATGTGCAAATTAAATCAAGCGCTCGGTTTCAACTACGACAGGGGACTAGACATTCAGTTACTGAATCAAATGTGCATTATGATTCAAAGTGACCGAAGGACTTCTTAGTTTCCAAGAGTGATCAGAAAAATAATAGATTTTACCCCAAGTAAAGGAAAGACTAGCCCCACAGAGTGGTGTTTTGGGATGGAAGTAGTTGCTTCCTAAGTGTATCTCATGAGTCTCACTTCTTCAGTGGTTGCCGTATACATTTGTAGATCAATTACCTCGTCATGCTATTCAAATAATTTCTATCATAGGTTGGCAAACCATAATCATAGGCCAAATCTTATCTGTCACCTGGAGTTGTGAAGGATAGCAGAATGCGTTACCCCAAAATATGACTGTAGAAGTTCAGGAAATGCCACCCCAAAATACGCAGTTTGATATACTGATTATTTTTGAGCAGTGGGCACTTAAAAAGTAGTATATGCAGGGAGAGGTTTTCACTATACTCCCCTTATTTATTAAAGATAAGTCCTCCAAAAGGAACTGGGTTGTCATAGATTCCCTCCCCCAGGAGTTTCATCAATCAGGGAAGTTTGACTCTTCCCCCAGGAGAGGAGACCAGAAGTTGACATCCAGCCCAGACAAACTTTGTCACAAACTTTCACACCTCCCATCTATTCTCTCTTAAGCATCATTTACTCTTCCCTAGAAGGCCTGCATCACTCCTCCCCTGTCCTTATTAAAATGGCATTTCATCCTGAATTCTAAGCCACCTCTGTGAAAATTACTCACTTTTCCCCAGGATCTCTGATGTATTCATGAGCTATACACGTTAATAAGCTTCTGTTAGTTTGGCTCTTGTTAATCAATGTTTTATTACAGTGGTCTTGGCCAAGAACTCAGAAGGACGGAGAGGAAATTATTTTTCCTCCCCTACAGCTGTAAATAAAGTTTTATTAGAACACAACCAAGCTCATTCATTTATGTACTATTTTTGTCTGCTTTCACATTACAACAGCAAAGCTGGGTTGTGGGACAAAAGCCACCTAACCCAAGATCTAAAGTATTTCCTACCTGGCCTTTTGCAGAAAATGTTTGCCACCTTTGATTTATATCTTTCTCAATTTTTAGTCACCTAATCAGTTGATTTTTCCCACTACGACTGTGAAATTGTCAATTTCTCTAGGTTTTTGAACCAGTTTACACTTTATTGTTTTCCAAAGCCATGTGTCAGTTTCATGACCGTTGTATTTTTAATGGTCCTCTAAGTTTATCACATTCAATGTATCTCCTTTTCCTTTTTAATAGAATTCTCTTTTGTCCAATCTCAATATTGGGATAATTGCTCTCTTTGAGTGTGTATTTTCTTAGTACTTAATTACCATCAATTAATTTTTAGCCTACTGCATTACTTTTTAGATACTTATCTTTTTTTAAAAAAAAAAAACCTTACAATTACTTTTTTTAAACCTTGACTGGGAGAATTTAATCCATTTGTGTATATGTGAATTCCAATGCCTGGATTTTTCCTTACCATATTGTGTATCACCAATACTCTTCTGCTCTGTTGTTGTGTTTTCCTTATCTTCTTTTAACTTGATCCATCAAGCATACTTGTTTCTTTTTCTTTTTCTCATTTGTGGGTTGAAGTTGTAAATCCTGTTTCCCTCTGCCTAGTGTATATCCTTAAAATCTTAACATACATATCTCAATTCATTTTTCTGGTGTTATTTAGATTTAACCATATTAATTTATTTCCTACCATAAATGGGAGCCTGGCTTACCTTTCTTCACCCTCCTCACTCGTCACCACTAAATGTTATGATAATTTGAAATATTAGAAGTAATACTATAAGAATATAATTATTTTTTATTTTTTAATGCTTATTTTTATTTTTGGGAGAGAGCGACAGACTGTGAGCAGGGGAGGGAGGGGCAGGGAGAGGGAGACACAGGATCCCAAGCAGGCTCCAGGCTCCGAGCTGTTGGCACAGAGCCCAAAACAGGGCTCAAACCCATGAACCGCAAGATCATGACCCGAGCAGAAGTCAGATGCTTAACCGACTGAGCCACCCAGGTACCCCATGAGAATATTATTTTTAAATGGTATCCTCAATTACTTTGATTCAGTTATTCATTTTATGAAACTCTTTTTCTTTAACCATCTTTTTCCAATATTTTCTCTTTTGAGGGTCATTACTTGGTTTGCTAATATACATTCTCAATTTTTTCAGTATTCATGGTATTAATATGAGAAATATTTATTTTGATCTTTCACTTGACTGTATCCCCATCTCAATCATGTTCCTTTAAACCTGTTAAGTCTTCTGTATATAGTCCATTAAATTTTCATCAATGAAAACTTTAGAATGTGCTGTCTGGTTTCTGCCAGGATCTTGAATGTGAAGATTTTATTCTTAAAAACCAAAGACATTATAATGCAAATAATCTCTTATCATCATCTTAGGAAATTGAACACTAATATATGTCCAAAAACTATATTTACATATTACGTGCATGCCTACACAATAGTTTTACACCTGGGTTAAAAAAATACTTATACAGAAGTTTCCCCTTATCTGTGGTTTCACTTTATGAGATTTCAGTTACCCATGGTCCATGGTGGTCTGGAAGCAGATGATCTTTCTCTCATATCATCAGAAGGTCAATAACAGCCTAGTGGTAGTCCCAATGCTTATACCATTCACATCACTTCATCTCATCACGTAGGTACTTTATGATCTAACATCATCACAAGAAGAAGGGGGAGTATGGAACAATAAGATATTGGGAGAGAGAGCAGAACAGACCACATTCACATAACTTTCATTACAATGTATTGTTATAATTGTTCTATTTTATTATTAGTTGTTGTTGTTAATCTCTTACCGTGCCTAATTTCTAAATTAAACTTTGTCTTAGGGATGCATAGAGAAGAACACAATCTAGATGGGGTTCAGTACCATCTGCAGTTTCAGGCATCCAGTGGGGGTCTTGGAACATATGCCTCACTGGTTAGGGGCACTAATGCAGTCCTTACGTTAGTTGACAAAACCTCTAACTTAACCCACGTAATAAATTAACCATGAAGGCAAAGGGACCTAGATGGAGGAAAGTATACAATTTCATAAGTCAATAAATGATTACATAAACAAACAAACAAATTTTATTGACGAACAAGGAACCTGACCATAACGGAGCCTAAAGCACTCCTAGATGGTGTAACGGTTAGGATGTGTTTGCTTACAAATCAGAGGAAATGAAACTCTACCTGGCTGCAACAGTGCGAGGTACTGCTTCTCAAAATGTGGCCAGTGAGCATGATGCATTATTAGCATCACTTGGGACCTTGTTAGGAGTGCAAATTCTCAAGGTTTACCTCAGAACTACTGATTTAGAATCTTGGGAGGCAGGGCCCAGGAATCTATGTTTTAGGCCTTCCAGATGACTCTTAATTTACACTAAAGTCTATGAAGCACAAGTAAAGGGGATTGACTAGTTTACAAACTGGAAGTTTAGAGTTGGATACACTGTGGCTCAGTGTATCCTTTTGCTTCTTTGTTCTGCCTTTGTCCGGTCAGTTTCATCCTTGTTCTGCTTTCTTTGGGGATGGCCAGTCACTGCCAACAGTGCTGGGGCTGCAGATTTCCTCACTGATTTGAGGAAGAAACAAAGAGTAGATTACATATGGGAGCTCCTTTATAGAAATAAGATTTCTTTCTCAGAAGCCCACAAGTACTTTCTTCTTGTGCCTCATTGCCCGGTATGGGTCCCAGGACTATCCATAAATACGGGCCAGGAGATGGGATAATGCTGATTACTGTGTACCACACACCCTTATCCTAGAGACACAGAGGGATTCAGCATCTCTCCAAGCTGATGGAATGTGGGCAATATGTGAATGACTGAAATTTCCTATACCTAGGAAAACTATTGAAACAAGAATAGACAATAAATTAATGGGATTGACTAAAGATCCAAAATAGGTAGAACTTAATATACAATAAAGACGGTATTTCATTCTAGTTAATAAATACATTCGACATAAGTAGCTACCCACCTGCATAAAAATAGATTATTTTGTTACACCATTTTCAAAATAAATTCTAGGTAAAGACAGAAATGTAAAACACACTCCATATTTACAAACCAATCAGGAAACTATTTGTATAACCATGTGGTGGGGAAGACATTCAGAAGCAATAAAGGAAACTTTATAGGAGAAGATTAAGAGATTTGATTACAAAGTAATTTGAACTTTCTGCATGGAAAAATTACCATAAACAAAGCCTAAGAACATGTAAGGCTGAGAGTAAATATTTGTAATATATATATTGCAATAACAAGTAAATTGATAAGTACATAAAAGCCCATAAATATAAACCATCAATTTAGAGAGGAGGGAATGTCAATGGAAGATAGATATTAACATATGAAAAGATGTTTAATTTCACCAGTAGTCAGGAAAATGGAAATGGAATCAGCAGTGACAGGGTAGATATTTTATTCCATGCATTCATCCAAAATGTCTGTGTGTGTGTCTATTTAATATATAGTGTCCAGTGCTGATGAGAACGTGGGGAAGTGAGAATTCTTATACATACAGGCAGAAGTATGAAATTCTATGACCCCTTTGCAACAGAATTAATAGTTTCTATTAAAATTATATATAGACACATATGTGTTTAATAGATATATATAATATCTATTAAAATTATACACACACATACACATACATTCTTTAACAAAGTAATATCAGTTTGGGGAATCTATCAAATAAAAATAAAACCACAGATATACAAGGAAATATGTACAGAAATGTTTATTGTAGCATTTTATAAGTGGCAAAAATAAATCAGCAAACTATATTGTCAATTAATAGGAGACAGGTTGAATAAATTAAGGTATACTCATGCTGGGAAATGCTATGCAACCATAAAAAAGGAATGAGCTTATTCATTATTCATTCAACAAACATTTAACATATACCTACAGCGTTCACATCCTGTTTTAAGTGTTGATATTAAAGCAAATTCTACAGGAAAGTATGTCTTTCATAACACATGTACTACTGAGGTTGAGAAAGAAAAAAGTAAATAAATAAATAAGCTAATTTCAGAGAGTGATTACATACTAAGAATAAAATAAAACAGGGTGATATGATAGTAAATGATAGATAAGGAAATAAACCAAGACCTGAACAAACTTAGAAAGCCTCATGAAGAGAATGGAAAAGAATATTTTATGCAGAATGAACATCACCCTTATAGCACTATCAATGGACCCAGAGGGATGTTCAGATAATACTAAAAAAGAAAAATCACAGGAAAATGTGGCATATTGCGATCCCATTTTTGTCTAAAAAATTAGGAAATTTGCTCTCCAGGTTGGTATGTGTATGCTTTTTGAAGTGAGCATAGAGAAAACGAAAGAATACATCATGTTAACAGTAGCTAACACAGGTGTTATTGGGGTGGGGAGATGCAGATATAGTTTACTTTTTCTTTGTAGATATCTGCTTTGGGCTCAAAACAGCAAGTGGATTTTGATTTTATAGTTTTGAGGAAAAACTACAATCAAGATGTTCAAATTAGTTTTTAAAAATTTAGCATGTAGGTCATTTCTACTTTGAGATTCATTTCTTTGGTAATGAAAAATCTTATTTCTCTGATTATTTCCTCCCCATTGCTCTAACAGTTCTTTAGGGAACACCTGTAAATTGGTCATGCAACCTGGCTACTCCGAATTGCGATTAATTATTTCCAACTAATACCTGAGACTCCACTAGGGCTGATGCCTGCTCACTGTTGTGATGAATATAGGTTTTCAAAGCCTGAGCCACTTCCACCCCCACAGCTGTCTTGTGTAGATATTTTTGGCTATTGTTTCTTCGGCTTTCTCTCTTTCAGAAATTTTCCTCAAAGTTTCTTCCAATTGCACACCCCCCGCCCCCTACTCTCTTGTATCTGCTTTTTTTTTTTTTTTTAATTTTTTTTTTCAACGTTTATTTATTTATTTTTGGGACAGAGAGAGACAGAGCATGAACGGGGGAGGGGCAGAGAGAGAGGGAGACACAGAATCGGAAACAGGCTCCAGGCTCTGAGCCATCAGCCCAGAGCCCGACGCGGGGCTCGAACCCACGGACCGCGAGATCGTGACCTGGCTGAAGTCGGACGCTTAACCGACTGCGCCACCCAGGCGCCCCTCTTGTATCTGCTTTTAAAGAACTAAAACATCCTGGTCAGTTCAGGCTCCTGTAACAGAATATCATATACTGGTGGCTTATAAATAACAAACATTTCTCACAGTGCTGGAGAGTAGGAAGCTCAAGATCCGGGTGCTGTCAGATTCCGTGTCTGGTGGGAGCCCACTCTCTGGTTCACAGATGACCGTCTTCATGCTACCTCCTCACATGACAGGAGGGGCAAGGGAGCTTGCTGGGGTCTCTTTTATCGGGGTGCTAATCCCATTCATGAGGGTTCTACCCTCACGACCTAATTAGGTCCCTAAGGCCCCACCTCTTAATACACGCACTCTTAGGATTTCAACAGATGAATTTTGAGGGACCATAAACTTTCAGTCCATAACGCTGAATAAGTTTTGTGCTGGGGAAACGTAGATATTCAGTTTATCTTCTTTATCCAACCTTCTGCCTCCTTAGAATTTACATGTCAACCTTGTATGATAATTAAGGCTAAATGCAAGCCCTTGCAAACGTACATGGTTTTAGAACACAAATAACTCCTTACATTTCATGAGTTCTGTATATTTTCACCAGCTCTCTGAGTTTTTGCCTATTGCGGCCTCTATTACCCTGTCTATAATGTCCTCTCAAAACCAGTTGGTTTTGAACATTGGCAGCCATGACTGCTGAGGGCACAGCTCCTACAGCTCGAGTGTTGGGCCTTTCATTCCCACTTTAAGCTGAACCACTTAGTTGTTTTCCGTTTTATATTGTATGTGTCTGTTTAAAGTCCTGTCAAAAAAAAAAAAAAAGAGAAAGAGAGATGATTATTTTAAAAAGAGTTGGAACAGCATGGTAAGAAAGAAAACAAAGGTATTCTTAATTGAGTTTATCTTTGGCTCTCTCCCAATATTCTCCTTGATCTTTTCTCATTTCCAATTCTCCTTATGACCTGCCTTCCAGATGCTTACAACTACATGTGGTCCTCAGATTCTAAAACCTATTCAGACTCAGCCTTGCAATAGGTATGTGACCGGCAATCCCAAATTATCTTTCTCCGTTCCCCCAATAAAAATGCAAATTCCACAAGTGCATCAGATTTTATCAAGATGTTACAGAATTACCTGATCAAAAATTCACATACAGATATTAAAAGTGCACAGGAAATCCCCAGGAAGCATGTTACATTTTAAAATTGGTTATTATCTTATCTTTTGTTGGTAGATGATATGCAGGTGTATCTATGTCAGTGTGATCCATTCCTTTTCCTCCCCTTGCCTGTTCAGTGACCTGACATATTCTTCCTATTGCAAAAAAAAAAAAAAAAGGATGCATAACACTGCAAACCATTTTTATGTGTCAGACTTAGTGATTCTCAAGTTAGTGAAGTTCTTGATGCATTTTCTTTTGGTCTGTGACAAAAGGAGAGAGATGTGTTCTATTTTAATAAAATAATTATTATAGTAAAAAGTACAGTTAATCCTTGAACAACATGGGTTCGAATTGCCTAGGTTCACTTATATGCAGATTTTTTTTAAAGAAACATAGTACAGTACTCTAAACATATTATACTTGTGATTTTCTTAATAACATTTTCTTTTTTCCATCTTTATTATAAGAATACAGTTTGCAATACATATACAAAATTTGTGTTAATAGATTGTGTTACTGGTAAAGCTTCTGGTCAATAGCTATTAGTAGTTAAGTTTTAGGGGAGTCAAAAGTTGTAGCAGATTTTCAAATGTGTGCGGATCCGTGCCTCTAATCCCTTCATTGCTCAAGGGTCAACTGTATTCTTATTTTGACTCACTAACAAAGCAGAATTTCCTGTTCTAAAACTCTCAATTAAAAAAAAATCCATAAAATTCCATAGCCTTTCAAGACATTATGTGCTGAGCTCTTTGGGAAGGGGACTTTGTCTTGTTCGGCACCATATCCCTACTGCATAGCTCAGTGTCTATCACACTTTTGGGCCCACTATTTGAAGAACTGAATTATGAGGTATATAGAATAAGCCAAACCTTTAATGCTATCTTTAGAGTGTATACTGATCCATGTTTGCAGAAACCCTATTAAAATCACATGTGATAAATACATTACGTAGTACTTCACACTTCATGCTGTGGTGTAGGTATTCTATTTTTTTCCAGTTGGAATCTCAAGGGGGTTTGTTTACTTGGTCCCAGGGTATCGGCAAGATGGCCTAAGTTTTCTGCCTCCCTACTTCTCCATATCTTCATTTCTGGAAAGAAAATCTTTTTTTTTTTTTTTAGTTTTTATTTATTTTTGAGACAGAGAGAGACAGAGCATGAGCACGGGAGGGGCAGAGAGAGAGGGAGACACAGAATCCGAAGCAGGCTCCAGGCTCTGAGCTGTCAGCACAGAGCCCGACGCAGGGCTCGAACTCACGGACTGTGAGATCATGACCTGAGCCGAAGTCGGACGCTGAACCAACTGAACCACCCAGGTACCCCTGGAAAGAAAATCTCTTAAGGCATGTTTAAAACTTAAACCATCTTTCTAAAACCGGTTCCCAGCCATCAAAATTGTGTGTCCTTTTACTCTAGCTGACTAGTTTCTTATCTATCTTTATATGTAAATTGTGCTAAATTTAACTAAGAAGACAAGGGGGTCTAATTTAAAATTCCTATGGCTCATTAGTCACATCCCATAGTGTTGGAAGTGCTTTTAGGCAATGTTTTTCAGTCCCGGAAAAGTTGTAAATGTACAATATGTCTTGTTAGCAATGATTCTTTCCCCGCTGAGAAATTTAGCAAATGATCTAAAGAAATATCTGTAACGTATATCTTACTCATTATTTTATTAGACTGTTGTGTTGTCTCAAAGTTAATAATAATATCCATATAATTTAACTTGTCAATTGAGATTTCGTGGCTACTCCTTCCCAGAGAAAATTTTATTCCTTCAGTTAGGATTCTGACCCCATAACATACACATCTTTCCCTTTTGAGATCATTTAGGTACTTGTTTCTTCTCCATTTCAGTTAGTTGTATCCTGCAACAAGGGAAAGACATTCTCACCTACAGATTCCCCTTCATCTTATTCTTTCTCTTTCCCGCTCTGCTCAGCCTGGTTGTCCTCTCTGGTGAATACAAGACTTCCTCCCAGCTCCTCATATTCCACGCCATGGAAGTGCATGACAGTGATTATGCTTAATGTCGACTGTCATTTTAGAGGACATGAACAGAATAAGACTGTGGATATTAAAATAGTAGCACATATATCTCACTTATTTATACCAACGCATTAATGAATGGCAAAGATATTTAGCATAGGTCAATTTCAGTGAATAAATTGTTGGAGGTTCAAACATGTCTTTTTTGTCAGTAGCAGTTAAATAAAAATGCATATATGCAAATTTTTGTATAGTTGGTCCTTAATTGTTAATGATAAAAAGGGTAAGACTATAGTATTGATGGCCATGGGAAAGCCTGATGCCTCCATGCCCTTAAGCAAAAGACCTTGAGAGTTGAGACTGTGGGCTCAGTTGTCCTTCAATTTCAAACGACCTCCCGTTATACGGATCCAAGCTCCACATCAGGCTCTCTATTACTCTCATGCCATTGCACATGTTGTCCTTGAAGTTACCGATAATCTCTAGAACTCTGTTATACTTTATCTTTTCTTCCCCTAGATCAAGAGGATCTTATTTAGATTTATTCCCAAATAGGAATATCTGTGCTATCATAAACATCTGTAACTGGCAGCGTACCTTCATGGCTTCATTTTAACTATGAGTCTTTCAATCTAATATATATTATCTGTCCATCAAACATGTTTACCACTATTTTTTGAACATTTGATAGATATTTTCTATATTCAAATTCTGAAGTCTTACTGATGGCTTTTAAAGAATACCTGTGCTTCCATGAAAAGATGCTGAACGTCGCTCCTCATCAGGGAAATACAAATCAAAACCACACTCAGATATCACCTCACGCCAGTCAGAGTAGCAAAAATGAACAAATCAGGAGACCATAGATGCTGGCGAGGATGTGGAGAAATGGGAACCCTCTTGCACTGTTGGTGGGAATGCAAAGTGGTGCAGCCACACTGGAAAACAGTGTGGAGGTTCCTCAGAAAATTAAAAATAGACCTACCCTATGACCCAGCAGTAGCACTGCTAGGAATTTACCCAAGGGATACAGGAGTGCTGATGCATAGGGGCACTTGTACCCCAATGTTTATAGCAGCACTCTCAACGATAGCCAAATTGTGGAAAGAGCCTAAATGTCCATCAACTGATGAATGGATAAAGAAATTGTGGTTTATATACACAATGGAGTACTACGTGGCAATGAGGAAGAATGAAATATGGCCCTTTGTAGCAACGTGGATGGAACTGGAGAGTGTGATGCTAAGTGAAATAAGTCATACAGAGAAAGACAGATACCATATGTTTTCACTCTTATGTGGATCCTGAGAAACTTAACAGAAACCCATGGGGGAGGGGAAGGGAAAAAAAAAGAGAGAGGTTAGAGTGGGAGAGAGCCAAAGCATAAGAGACTCTTAAAAACTGAGAACAAACTGAGGGTTGATGGGGGGGTGGGTGATGGGTGTTGAGGGGGGGCATCTTTTGGGATGAGAACTGGGTGTTGTATGGAAACCAATTTGACAATAAATTTCATATATTAAAAAAATGAATAAATGTTAAAATTTTTTTAAATCAAAAAAATAAAAAATCAAAAAAATAAAAGAATACCTGTGCTTATACCATCAAAAATATTAAGTCTCCTCTGCGCAGGTTATGATGATAAGGATAGTAAGCACTCAAAGTTATGAAAACTTTGTACATTCATATAAATAGTGAAGATAACAAGTAATTTCACACTCATGAGAATATGGAGTTAGTTTTCTTTTTTTTTTAAGTTTATTTATTTATTTTGAGAGAGAAGGAGTACATGCATGTACACACACACAGCAAGTAAGGGAGGGGCAGAGAGACAGGGAGAGAGAGATTCCCAAGCAGGCTTCATGCAGTCAGTGCAGAGCTCGATGTGGCTTGAACTCAGGAACCGAGAGATCATGACCTGAGCCAAAATCAAGAGTCAGATGCTCAACCTACTGAGCCACCCACACTCACTCAAATACTTTCTTACCAGTCACTTTTAGCAGTAGTTGGTTGACTGTTTTCAATTTCCAAAAACTAATTTTTTCAGTGCTACATGTTAGAAGATAATTTTCTAGCAAAAAAGTAAAATCATGATTGCATATGATATAAACTGAACATGCATCAGAGATTTTAACATTAATTAATGAAGGAACAAAATTGATTTGAAGAAAACTCAAAGTACCACAGGATTATAGTGAGATAACAAATACTGGCATGAATTTACAAATGGATTTAAAACTAGGAAAACTGCTTAATATGCATAGATCAGTATGTGTCGGTCAATGCATTCTGTCAGACACATTTGTATCTTTATAGACAGAAATTATTTGCAATATTATTATTAGGTTTTTTTTTTAGAAAGTAACATCCATCTCAACAAAGTTGTAAAATATTCTAGTCAAAGAAAAAAATAAGGTGGACATTCCTAAAGGATCAGTTAACCTCCAAAATCCATGATATTCCACTGAAAAGATATCCAGTGGTCTCTTTTATCCCTGTTGGTGAGAAAATATCTAATAATCTCTTTTATCCGTAATTTACCTTTCCTTTGTGATCTCAATAAACTCAAAAACAGATTATTATTTTTTTTAATTTTTTTAATGTTTATTTTATTTTTGAGAGACAGAGTGCCAGCGAGGGAGGGGCAGAGAGAGGGAGACACAGAATCCAAAGCAGGCTCCAGGCTCTGAGCTGTCAGTACAGAGCCTGACGTGGGGCTCGAACTCACAAACGTGAGATCATGACCTGGGCCAAAGTCGGACGCCCAACTGACTGAGCCACCAGGAACCCTGAGAAAGATTATTCTTGATCACAAAATAAAGATGGTTCATTAGATTTGGTATGATTATTTGAATATATGCAGCAAAATTCTTAATTTACTGTGTATTCTTTCTCAAGATTATTTCCAAGAAGTGACCTTTCTTATCATCTGTAACCCTGGGACTGTATAGCCAGGCACCAGAGTAGTCTCCCTGAGAGGACTTTGTAGGCATCAACTTTATAGGTAAAGCCAATCGTGGTTTCTTAAAAGTGGCTTGTCACACCTGAATAATTGAACATTATTTTCAACTCTATTGCCCTATGAAGATATGCTTGCATAATCAATTATCTTGGTAGAAATGAGGACAGATTTTTACTGAGCCTGTGTAAATAACTGAATTAACCTGAAAAGTCAGAAAACTTAGGAACTTCTGGAGAGGGTCAATGGAAAATATTTTTAAATGTTTCCTTTAAGTTTACAAAAGCAAATTGTCATCTTTCACTGGATTTGGGGTTGCCAGTCTCATGAAATTGTTTTATTCTTGACATAGCCCAGTCTGTAAATGATGCCATCAGAAGCTTTTACCCGAGCGTCTATTCTTTGAATCATCAATAGTGTAAAGTCCCTGATATAGTCCTTTTCTGGTGATGTGACAGTCTTCATTGAGAACAAAAAAGCTGGTAGCTTATGGGAAAGACGACCAGAGTAAAAGAAAGACTAGAGAAGACAGAAACTTAATTGCTATTGTTAATCTATTTCTGAAAATTTTCAAGTGTGAAAGAATTAACGAGAGTTCATAATAAGATTCTGTATGTGACAAAAATGTTGGTTGTTTCTGTGGCATGCAAAACATGATAATAAAGTCATCACAAAAATAATTGTAGATAAACTGTCTCTAGAGGTAACTGATTAAGCCTATTTTCAAAAAGTCAGTGAATGTTACACCTAATTTATAAACAAGATGAGAATACTTTTTATAGAGGATAATTCTGGGACACTGTATGCATAATATACAAAGAATACATTGGAAATATGATGTAAAGAGATTCAGTAAGGCTTAGACATCTGTATTTTTATGAAACTCTGAGTAAGTCTGATGTATATCCTTACAAGAACCACTGGCCTTAAAGATACTAGATTCAAATTAAAGAAGTATTTTGTGACCAAGTTAACAATTTAAAGAATTAAAAAATTATGACCAATAACCTTATACTGTTGTCTTATCTCTTCAGCCAAATCACCAGAACTATGACAAATACAGGGAAATATCAACTGAAATATTTCATCAGACCTTTTATTAAAGGATTTCCCTGATCATAAGCATTTATCAGTAACAGTGAAGGTTTTGATCCTCACTGTTCATGGATTCTGTATTTATGAATTTGCCTGCTTGCCAAAAATTGTTTGTAATCCCCAAATTAACTCACTGTTTAAAGACTACTTATTTATTTTGAGAGAGAGAAAGAGACAGCACACGAGCAGGGGGAGGGGCAGAGAAAGAGAGAGAGAGAGGGAGAGAGAGAGAATCCCAAGCAGGCTCTGCACTGTCAGCACAGAGCCCAAATCGAAGCTCTATCTCAGGAAGTGGGAAATCATGACCTGACCCAAAATCAAGAGTTGGTCACTTAATCAACTGAGCCACCCAGGTGCCCCTCTCCCCTCAAAAATTAACTTTTAAAGATATGCAAGTCCCAGTTGAGGTCAAACAAGGAGATGCTCTGCCTTATTGTTTTAGCTTTCATATTGCAAACAGGCAATCCTTTCACGGTCAATTTAATGCTACATTTTTCATATTTTCTGCTCTTTTATTGGTGATTTCACAGTCTAAAATGACCCTCTTAGGGCAAACATGGAACAATTATAGTAATGTGTTATAACTCATTAATTAAAAGTGGCTTTCATAAATCCTTGATAATAGCAGATACTTAAATAAATAAGTAGGAAGAGAAGAGAAAGTTGTTCCTTACAGTCAAGTGCTGACAAATAAATATAGAAGGAACAATGGAATTAGGAATTATCATTTTGCAGCTGTCACTGTAAGCACCTATTAAGATAAGAATAACCGGATGGTAAATCAAGGGTGGGGCAGGGAGGTTAGGAGGAAATTCATAATATTTACATAATCTTAAGAATCTCCCTGTGAGTTATTTATTATAGTCGATCCTCTTTATTCATGGATTTCTGAATTTGTGAATTCATCTGCTCCTCTTAGCAACTCCTAAGTTGCTAACTCCTCTTAGCAACTCCTAAGTTAGCTAACTCCTCTTAGCAACTGGGAAGTGACTCACTTGGGAAATATTTTGGGTCATCTTCTAATTCTAAAATCTGTCTTCTTTTTTCAGTTTCAGAGGCACCTTAATCCTATAGTTTGGGTTTCCAATTCTACCCGGAAATAGATTGTAGTGCCTCATCGTGACCTTCAGTCACTGATACACCACAGCCTCCATTCTACCCCACCTTGTAATTCTTCGTAACACACTTCCTGGGCTTACACATGTGATCAGACACATAAGCAGAGGGCCACTTCATACAGCTGGACTGGGCATGATGGCCCTTTCAACTTAAGCCTGTTAGCGGCAGGTCCCATGTTGTAGATATTTGTTCTGTCTGTGATAATCGTTGAAAGAAGTCCACCTTTCTTTTAATAGATGACATATGTACCCTTAATTATTTAAAGTTTTTAATTTTGGTCAAGTGTTCCTGAGCCACCTTGGTTTGTTCGGCACTGATTTTCTCAGCCTCAGCAATAGTACCATTTTCCATGATTCTTTGTTGTTGGGAGATGCCCCGTGCATTGTAGGATGGTTGGTGTCAGTTGTACCTTTTGAGTAGCAACAATAAGGAATGTTTCCACACATTGCTAAATGTGTCCCCAGTTGAGAAGCACGGGTCAAATACTTTGTTTTGAATCATCATTGCCATACTACCTAAGTCATCTTGAGCACAATACCAGACTTCAGTATCTTCAGGTGTAAAATGAGCATACTATTGCTCTTGATACAAATAATTATTAAGGGGATAAATGAGTTAAGACACTTCAAGCCCTGCGTGTAACATCTTGACTGTGATAGATACTCAAATAAATGAAAGTGCTTATTATTTATTGATTATAGATAAGGGAATAAGTAACAATCAAAATAAACATTTGTATACTACTTTGGAACACAACGTTATTCCATAGACAGATGTTTAGCATGACTAATTTAAGAAAGTGGTAGAAGCCTATTTAAATCATTTTGTTGATTTAATTCCATTGAAGTCCGTGAAGTTATCAAAAATTCTCCCAACAGTTTTTGAGGTCTTCAGTCTCATATCTAGGATGCTTTAAATTTATGTGCAGATTTATCGTTAAAATAGTCTCATGCAGTTATTGATGAAATTGAAGGCTTTGTCTATCTCATCATAGTTAAACTTCCCTGATAGCAGATGTAAGTTCTCTAGGGCAGATGCTGCATGTTATTTATTTTCCATACGGTCCACAAACCGCCATGGCTTCCAATTAACTCAATTTTGGCAGTATTCTCTTTTCTGGGAGAGTCTTGTAGAACTGACATTAACTATTGGAGAGCATTAGTTTATTATTTGAGCTATCTTAGGTAGCTAAATAAAATATATCAATATATCTCAACACAGGTAAAAGCAAAAAAAAAAAAAATCTATCAAATAAAGAATGCTGAAAGATCTTCTCCCCCCAAAACAATACTGTTTCCGGAGGCTCTCTGTTTTCATTAAGATATACTTTCCATTAACATATACTAATAGATTATCCTAGTGAGGAGTACATAGGACAGTTTGGTGATGATGGGGCACAAAGGGAATATAAATGCATTTAGAGCATTGTACAGGGTCTAAGAAGGGCTGATTTTAGTAATTCAAGCTTGTAGAACCAACTGGAAACTCTCATTTCCAGTTGTATATGTCTGATATGTGTCCTGAGCATGGTGGAAAGCCTGGAGATGTCCTAGTCCCTCGAGTAGCAGGGCCCAGGTTGGGCAGGACCTAGGTTGGGCAGCTGGAGCTTCCAGCTGTGGACAGATGATGGGGGAAGCAGCAACATTTACACAAGTAGTATCTTATGAGACTTTTTACGTTCACAGAAACGCTACGAAGAAAGATTTCTAAAGGCAAAGAAACCAAAGAAAGACCAGCCAAGTAGAGATATTAAGAGCTTCAAAGTCCGAGAAAGCTGGTGTAGAGGAGATTGAAGCTGTGAGCTGGAACAATTGTCTCAAGAGTGAGCTATTTGCCAAGTTAGGTTTGTTTTTTTTGTTTGGTTCATTATTTTTCTTGCTATTGTTTGTTTATTAAGGCAGAGCTACACTTCCTGTTGGAAGTGTAAGGGTTGAGGGCCTACTTCATTCAACATTCAACACACGTTGATTGGATAGATTAATATCTATCAGACAATTTGTGAGGTGGTAATGATGTAATGGCGGGTATATTCAGAATTGGTTCCTGCTCTCATAAAGCTCTCACATGAGTAAAAGACATTAATCATATGAATATGTACATTCTAAATTAGGTGCTCATCATGAAAAGGAAAGTTTTTTTTTTTTTCATTTCAGTAGAGATACAGAAATCTGATCCATTGTGGTGGTGATGATGGTGTGAGGGTAGAAACCAGAGAAGACTTTCCCAACGAAGTGGCTTGTTTTGTTTTGCTTTTGTTTTGCTGAGATTCCATAAATGTGTGGGAAATCAGTAGCATCCCAAACAAAGACAATTCATGAGCACAGAGAATTGATGGGGGAGTGCAGCAGGCCTCAGCAAGTGAAAGATGGCCAGGAAGGCTGAGACATGGAGGCTAAGGGGAGGTAAGCAGAACCAGACCATGCAGGATGTTACTGGCCATCAGAAGGATCTGGGTCAATATCCTAAGCTTAATAGATAATCATTGAAAGTGTTTAAGAGAGAGTGAATGGTCAGGTAATTTACAAGCATTCTGTGACAACTCTGTGGCAACTAGGGAAAGATTCTTGGTAGGCTATCCTGGTGCTTTGGGTGTAAAATGATGTTGACTCAGATGAGTGAAAGCATTCGTAGGAGGAGCCGTGGATGAATTGGGGAGATATTCAAGAGGTGTAAAACTATCAGGATTTCATAGTGGATTGGACTTGGGTGTGAGAGTTAGGGAGGTGTTGGAGGTGACTCATCCCAGGAACTGAACTGAAGATGGTGCCGGCTTAGGTCTGATGGGGAAGACCACAGCACCATTTGTTGTGTTTGACGTGTTTGTTGTGTTTGACATACCACATTTGTTGTGTTGGAGATGTCCAAGAAGAGATGTGGTTTAGAGCTACTAATCTGGGAGTCTTCTCTCCATAGATGTCAATTGAAACCATGGGCCTGAAAGAGATTTCTTAGAAAATACAGTCAGAAGAAAAGAGGCCTATGCCTGAGCTTGAAGAATGCCCACATTTAATAACTCAGCAGCAGAGGAAACACTGGAGAAAGAGAGTAAAAATGAGTGCATAACCAGACAGAAGCGAGGAAGATGAGCAGACTGTGGCACCACCCAAGTCAAGAGAGAAAAAGGTGTTTCAGATAAGAATATTAACAGAGTAAAAT
The DNA here is from genome assembly GCF_018350155.1 of Leopardus geoffroyi. Lineage (NCBI taxonomy): Eukaryota > Metazoa > Chordata > Mammalia > Carnivora > Felidae > Leopardus > Leopardus geoffroyi. The sequence goes on along the minus strand of NC_059333.1, from coordinate 116,294,498 downwards.
CATGCTGAAAATTTAGGTGAAGACGTGGATTTATATGGATATTAAAGCCATCATTAACCTTAGGTAGCTCTTAGCAAGAGATGTCTTGGTGAAAGTAAAGGCCAGCTTTCTGACAGTGTTTGAGTCAGAGGGGGTCAGAAAAATGTCAGACATAAGTCTGGCTGCAGAGCATTAGGGTAATATTAGTAGTGGGATATAAGTCATAGGGAAATGTTTAAAAATTAGGCTGGCTGATGTTTAGTACATTTAAACCTGAATAGAGAAAGATATGGGTGAGAGAAAGCATTAGAGTAAAAAAAAAAAAAGACAATGTAATTGAGAACGGAGAATTGTTTACAATTACCTAGGAAAATCATTTGGAATCAGAAGTGGATTATTGAGACACTAGTGAAGTTTGCATGGGCCTCTTTATTCGTGGCATATGCTATAGTTTCGTCAGCGTTTTGAAAAATTTAATTTGCTGTTACTTCTTTTCTCATTTTAAATTAATACACATTAATTCCTAATTTTTAAATTAATTTTGTATGACTTTTCTTTTTTTTAGTGTTTATTTATTTTTGAGAGAGAGAAAGAGAGAGAGAGAGTAAGTGGGAGAGGGGCAGAGAGAGAGGGAGACACAGAATCCAAAGCAGACTCCAGGCTCAGAGCTGTCAGCACAGAGCCCCATGCAGGCTTGAACTCACAAACCACGAGATCATGACTTGAGCTGAAATGGGACACTAAACCAACTGAGCCACCCAGGTGCCCCTACAGGACTTTTCTTAAGATCTTCCCTAATTTTGTATCAGGCGCTACATAGCTTGGGTCCATCTCGTTTTGCAACTCAATTTTGGTCAACTTAATCACATTTTCCTACAAAATGTACTAAAATAGCAGTTTACAGCCTAAAGGGGTTTCTTCTGCTGTGGTTTCTAGAATTCATGTTCCTCATTCTAATGCTTTGTTATTCTTGCTTGGGTTACCTTCCCTTTAAGTAGAACTAAGTACAGTATTTTACAAGAATCCTCCAGAGAACAATTTTCCTGGAGGTTTTCTTTAACATACAATGACAATTCTGTAAGCTCAGCTAGAGCTTTGAAAGTTAAAGAGTTGGGGCCCCAGTTCAGTAGTTTCGGAAGCAAGGCATCCATACACTGTCATGATTTGCTGGTACCTAAGCAGCAGGAGGGATGGAAAGAGAAAGCAGACTGGATGGGTTCATGAGGCAGGGAGGAGAAACCTGTAAAGTTGATCCAAAATGTTGGCTGATGTTGTCAAAGCAAAAAAGGCAGTAGAGAGATCTTCTTGTCATGGACCCTCATTATTTGACTTAAAAATTCAGGTAGTCCCAGATTGAGGAATGAACTGAGTGGTCTGCGGAAGGATGTCCTTTAGTCCTTTGTACTGGAGAGAATATGTGATTCCGGACACGTCAGACAGCAGCAGAGGAATATTGCTGCAGTCTCCAGGTGACTTTGAGGATGGTGACATTTTCTCGGCGCAAGGCAGCAGCCAGGAATGGCCCAGGAAAACTTCCACATCTACCCATCTCTCTAAAATTGCCCTTTATCCATGCTTTGTCCATCTGGAGCCTCGCCTGATCTTTACCATATCCAGTCCAGGAGGAAAAGGAAAGAAGAAGAGTGTTTTCATGGGAACTTCACTCTGGAATGTCGCAGTATTTGAAAACTATTTAAGGCTCCAAGTAAAATATATTTGGATTTTAAATTATTTTTGAAGTGTGAGGAAAGAGCCATTACTGGCATATCTATCTACAAAGACAATAATGTATTTTAAAATGTATGTATCAAATGGACATGCTCCATCCCTACCTATCTATCTATCCATCATCTATCATCTATTTATCTATCTAACCTAATCTATCATTTATATCATAAAGATGCCTATCAGCTTCAGCACTTGGATGAGTTATTTCTTGACCTTCACTTTTCTGTCTCTATCTCTAGGCTACACTCCTTTCCTGTTCTGTCAAAGGACACTGACTTATCTTTGTTCATCCAGCATCTAACGTGACTGTCACATGGTAAGTGCTCAGTACATTCACTCAATAAAGCTACGTTTTGAACTCTTATTTTTACGTCTAATGAGCAATACTATATGCAATTCCTCGATTGTATTTTTTCCCAGCTTTATTGAGGTAAAATTGACAAGAAAATTGTACGTATCTACAGTATACAACATGATGATCTGATACATCATGAAATGATTACCACAATCAGGTTAATTAACACATCCATCACTTCACATAGTTGCTTGCTTATTTGTGTGTGGTGAGAATACTTGGGAAGATCTACTCTCTTAGAAAATTTCAAGTATATAATACATATTAACTACAGTTATACTGATACACATTAGGTCTCCAGAATTTCCTCATATTATGACTAAAGGCTTATACCCTTTGACCTGTGTCTCCCCATTTTGTCCCACCTCGCTGCCCCTGGCAACCATCATTCCATTTTCTATTTCTGTTAGTTCAACTTCTTTGTTTGTTTGTTTGCTTTAGATTCCAGATATAAGTGAGATCATATAGTATTTGTCTTTCTCTGGTTCACTTCACTTAGATTAATGTTCTTCTCATTCATTCATGCTGTTACAAATGGTAGGACTTCCTCCTTTTCCATGACTACATAATACTATATATATAGCATATCATTTTTATCCTTTCATCCTTTGATGGACACTTCAGTTGTTTCCACATCTTGACTATTGTGGATAATGCTGCATCGACGGTGGGGGTGCAGATATCTTTGTAGACAGTGATTTCATTCCTTTGGTTATTACCCAGAAGTGGGATTTCTGGATCACATGATTATTCTATTTTTTATTTTTTGCTGTTTTTCAATGTGGCTGTACCACTTTCCATTTCCACTAACACTATACAGTGGTTCCCTTATCTCTACATCCTTGCCAACACTTGTTATCCCTTGTCTTCTTGATGATAGCCCTTGTAACAAGTATGCGGTAGTATCTCATTGTGGTTTTGAATTCCATTTCCCTGATGATCAGAAATGTGGAGCATCTATGCATGTACCTGTTGACCATTTGGATGTCTTCTCTGGAAAGATGCCTTTTAAGTTTCCCTCTCCATTTTTAAATCAATTTTTTTTTTTTTTGCTATTGTGTGATATGAGTTCATCATACATTTTGGATATTAACCCTTTTATGAAATACATGTTTTGCAAATCTTTCCTCCTATTTCCTAGGTTGCCTTTTCTATTATATATTTTTATCATTAAACAACTCCTAAATAATTTAATCCTAAAATTATTGAATATATCGTTCTTTTTCTTTTTAAATGAAATGAGCTCTTCCCCCCCACCCCGCCCCCCGTAAGGTACACACACACACTGGAATTTCAAACATTATGCAAGCATGAACGCAGATTTCTTTAGTCAATTACCTGTTAGTTGAAGAAAATATCAGATGAATTAGTAAAGAATCTTTTGAGTCTTTAACTCAAATCAATTTAAGAAAAAAAGGAGGGATTTATATATTTTTTGTAATTAACAGTGGGGGTGCAGATATCTTTTTAGACAGTGATTTCATTCCTTTGGTTATTACCTAGAAGTGGGATTTCTGGATCGGAGTAAATCAGTCTTCCTTCAGACATACTTGAATCCAGGGTGTCCACTTTATGTCATTTGCAGTCACTCCTGACCTCCTTTCTCTTCCCTTTCTCCTTCTTTCTTCTCTCATCCCATTCCTTGCTTCTGCTGCCTTTTGTATGTTGGTTTTGCTTCTTATGAAGATTGTTTCCAACAAGGATATAATAATATAATAATATAATTTTGGGATTATAATATTATAATCATGCACTATAATATATTAATATAATTATAATTAATATGTAATACCATAGTATATACTATAATATAAATGATATTAAGTATTAATAGTATTACACAATTATAACATAATGTTAATATATATAATATAATTAATGAATAGCAACATAATTAGAATAATATTTATTTATTATATAAAATTTCCTACACAATTCAACATTGTATTATGAGCATAATTTAATTAAAATTACATTATGAGAATTTCTTCATGCCATTAAATTTCTGTGAAAAAATTTTAATTAGACCTATTTAATAAACTATCTTGCAAATGCAATGCTTTTATAAAAGTCTCCATTATTATCTTTATTATTGGAGAAACATACGTTTTAAATTAAAATATGTTAACTTCTTTTTGTTTCATTCTTGATGTAAGCAGGTTTGGGGGGGGTGTTCCTTTTTTTTTTTTTTTTTTTTTTTTTTTTTGATGAGTAAATTTAAGAAGAATGTAGAGGCTGAAGAATAATAATATGCTATTCTTTGTATATGAAAATGGCAGTCCTGACCTGCCATTAGTCGGGGCACTTATGCCTATGATAGATTTTTCCGGATCCATCTGCTTTTCCTTCCAGGCACCCCAGGCTCCTCAGGACGAAAGGCATAATCTTCGGTCTCCGAACAGAGCAACGCTAATGAGGATGACCCTGACCTCATGAGAATAGTGCTCTGACCCCCTGACCCAAACGGAAATAGAAAAGCCTGAGCAGTACATTTAAGAGTAACTTTGGGATTAGCTCTATGAGTATAAAGATAAATGAGAAAATAAATTCCACTCACAAGTAGAGACACTTGGATAATTGTATGATATTTGAAACATAAAACTTAAACTGAAAACTATTAGCCTTGTAAATTGAATTACATTATCATTCCTTTTAACTAACATCAGAATTACCTTTCCTTTAATATTTCCTTAGTTAATATGAACCAAATCTTATTATAATAATTAAGGCTACTAAAAAGTCTTTAAGCCTTTTTCTTTGTAAGAGATGCATTTATTATCCATTTATTAGGTCTGTTTGAAACATATACTGAAATTGTGTTATTTTAGAAATGTCAATTGAAATATATTGAATATTGAAATATATTTAGGTTATGGTTAAGTAGTGTCAAATAATTCTTTCCCACTAAATATTATGAAGACTTGCTTTACTTAATAATTAGATACTTATCATGCATCTTATCTCTATTAATAATGATCATTCTCAATTATTATCTTGAATCTGTTTTACTAAAATCCTTGCATATAAATTCATTAATATTTTAATTACCTGATGGTATATGGAAGCTCTACTAATATCAGAAATTTAAAACGTACTATCTCTAAATACAAATTATATGAAAAGATACAGAATGAAATTATTGTTTATCTTCATTTGCTTTGGTAAGAGACAGAGTTAATTTTCATGACAAATCGTAGGTATCTGGATGCAATATTCATTAGTCATGGAAGCAAGAAATGCACAGAGAACTGGTCTAAGAAAAACAAAATCCTTATTTCTGTCTTTTAAAAAATAAAACACCTGCCTCTATCAGGACTGTTTGCACCATTTTACTACTGGTCCAATTACTTTTTTTTTTTTTTTTTTTTTTTTTTAATGGCAGCTTCAGCTCTGGGTTGCCTAACAAAGTATGAAAGCAAGGCACTTTTTGACTATGGGCAACAACTTTCAGATAAGACATAAAACCAGAGTCCTGGTATTTTCTGGAAGAGTGGAGTCACTAGCTGCAGTGTCCTAGCCAAATTTCAATTTGGGTAATTGCATTCTGCTTCCTTTAAAGGCCCCTGGTTGGTTCAGTTAGATAAGGAACTCTTCACTTCCTGCCTGAACAGTTACAGAATGTGGCAGTGCTCTGGGAAATGGTTCCTGGGTTTGCTCCTTCGATGGGTGAATGTCAACACTGCAACACACATAGCTACAGATGCATTCACACGCTCACAAGTACAAATATGTCATCAGTGAATTGAAATCGCATGTGAAAGGCGTGCTTCTGCACACATCTACATTTTCAGAAGGCCAGATTCCATTGTATCACCAATACCATGGAAATAGGGTCCCTGCCAGTACACACACACAAAAATACAGTTTTTGAAGAAGGCAATGACTAATCTTTAAGAGTCAATTTTATTATAATTAAAGCATAATACATAAAATAAAAGAATAACTTATTAGAGAAGAAGAAATTATATGCTGGATGCTCCATCTTGTGGCTCTAGGGATAGCCCTATTGATAAACACATTATTGTGACTTATGTTAAGAAAGCTTCAACACACGTGTAGCAATTTTTTAAGGAGATTTCCAATAACCTCTGACTATTCCAGGTTACTGTTCACAATAAGAAGAGCAGAATTTTAGAAGTCTCCCTAAAGAGAGTAATAGCAGGATTTAGCTCCTAGTGGATTACAGCCCACATTATGAAACTACTGCACATTTGGCACAATTATGCACCACTGGCAGCCTTTTCTCAAAGGAAGCCTCATGTTAAATGAACACTTAGAATCATTTTGGAACTCATGCATCTTGCAGCTAACACTGTGCTAAGTTAAGCATCTAATACTATGCCCATCTGGTAGAGAGAGAATATCAGGACTGCAATATCATCAGTCCTTTCCCCTTAAAAGCTTTGATTTCATTAAAGGTGACCTCTCAAAGTGCTTTAGAAAATGAGCTACTCTACAAAATGTGCTGAATAGGACAGAGGGGCATTGAGTACATAAATTACTGTCTTATCCATTGTTGTTTTTAAGGTTTCCAGGATCATGCAGGTTGGCTGCTTTTCTGCTTTGGTGTCCTATGAAACCAGTCTAGAAGATATTCAGTGGGCACTGAAGGGTTGAGGAATGTACATTTGCAATAAGAGGCACTGGCCATTACTCTCCAGTGTGTGACTGGGATGGTAGAGTTTCAGAAGGGAATCTGGAAACCTCAGAAACAAAATGCAGACTTCAGTCCCCTTCCAGAACTAAACATTTGGAAAACTGAATTTCAAAGAATGAATATGAGTTTATTTCATACTTTCTCTACCCTCACTACAAAATGGTGTTTTAAGTACTCTGCCATAAATATTTTACAAAATTATGTCATCACACAGCCACAAACAATGTATTCTAGCTCCAACCACCTTGAGATAATACCTATTTGAAACACGGGACAAAACATGAACCAAGCAAGTAAGACCCCCGCAAAGAAAACCGATTAGGCAAAGTTCAAATTGACTTTTACTTATCAAAAAGGCTCTGGAGCTACTGCTCAAAGAAGATTTATTTCATTAATTTTATTGAAAATGATTTATTTTTGCTTCATTCACAATGCCCTGAACTTAGTTATCCAGCTTGAAAGTCAAACTTAGAAATAACAAATTACATGGGGGCTGCCGTGACCTAGTCTATGAATATTAGTGGAAAGTGATAGTGTTCAAAATTTCAAAACCTATAGCAGCCCTTTCATTTTCATGATTTATTTTGCCTACAGTAGATTCCAGAAGGGGATAAAGTAAAATAATCTTGGACATCAGACTTTGTTTTTTTTTTCTTATGTCCATGTGTTAATTTCTGAAACAGAGTTGGAACTGTCATACTGGTTTATGTAAGTTGTACTCAACTTTTCATATCTCTATTTGGCTTAGTCTGCCTCTCAGTATACTTAGCCATTTAATAAGGATGGTAATCATTGTTTCACAGAAATAGATAAAGGAAAAGGTTGAACTTCATATTTCCACAGATTTTGGAATTATTATTATCTTATAGAAGAATTTTGTATTTATTTGAATAAAGTAAAACTAATGATCTTAACTGAGCAAGGCTGCATCAAAAAAATCAGAAGACTTTATATTTTATAAATATTTTCATTTGAATGAAAGTAAATTTTTAAATGTTGGTAATTCTATTTTTAATTTTCAGTTGTTTTGAGGATGAGCTTGTCCAGATTTTCACAATCCTCAAGAGTTCTAAAAAGCTTATATTATACTCCACAAAATGTGTTGGTTTCATTTCTTATTCCTTTTGTAGACCCCAGGAGAACATAAAGTAAAACAAACCTAAAGTAAACAAACAAACAAAAACAAAACACGACTACCATACTTTTTTGGTCTTATATTCATGTACTAATTTTCAAAATACACTTAAAGTTATAAGCAGATTTTAATTTATGTTGTGTTTTTAATTTATTTATGTTGTAATTTATTTTTGTTGTGTTTATCATTTTGATTTCAAGTATTTATTTGTATTTGGATTATTGATTCTATTTTTTTGCTTATGAATTCCTCCTTGAACCTTTTCCCAAATTGAAACACACATATCTTTTTCTAAATTGAGAGAGAGAGTGCGAGCAGGAGAGAAGGTCAGAGTAAGAGAGAGAGAGAGAGAGAGATAGAGAGAGATAGAGAGAATCCCAAGCAGGCTCCAGGCTTAGCATGGAGCCCAATCCCATGACCCTGGGATCATCACCTGAGCTGAAATCAAGAGACACTCTGCCTCACTCCGCCTACTGAGCCATCCACGCACCCCTAAAACACATATTTATATTATTATAATCACAAAATTATCCATTAATGCATTCCCACTCTATGCATTTTAAATATTAGAAGCTGATAAATTAATAAACAAAAGTTCCCTAAATAAAATAGATAAAAGTTACCACTCAAGGGACTATCAACACATGACTTCCAAGATTTCAGAATTCTGTGGACCAGGGATTGATCTGGGTCTGTTCTTTCACTTTTTTTTAAATAAAAGCATAACCAGTATCTGTCTAATGCATGTCCTGCCATTGTATGTTGAGTGTGTTGGAAGCTGATAACTTATCTATTTAGTTTACAGTTTGTTTCTTTTCTTAATTGAGAAGAACTATTCTCAGGAACTGATATTTAAAAACCACACACTGAGGAGTCTCCTATGCAAGTGAACATAATCTAAATTTGAACTGAACCTGAAATGATAATGGGACAAGATTTGAGGGAGGGGCTGAGGGAAGAAGGAAGTTATTTTACATGTGCTATGAATGTGGATTTTGTAACCAGAGGGAAGGCTGTGTCAGATTGTATTTCATAAAATCAGACACAATAATAGTTCTGGCCCCACAAACTTTTCCAGAGCCTTGTCATCCCTCAGTGAAGAATTATAGCCTATTTCCCATCTCTTTGAAACTAGGTGGAACTTTGTGGCTGTTTTGATTTAATAAGATGTGGTGGCAATGATGCTACACGACTTTCGATTCTACCTCATAAAGTAATATGGCTACCACCTGGCTCTCTGCCTTTTGGGACACTCACCCTTTGAACCCAAACACAATATCCTAAGCCACATCAAAAGCTTATGTGTAGGTGTTCTGCCTGGTAGCCGCAGTCAAAATCCCAACTGACAGACAACAACAGCTGCCAGACACGTAAGTGAATAAGCCTTAAGACGATTCTAGTTCCCAGCAATCAGGCCATCTCTGTTCATGCAAAACAAGGGAGAGACAAGTTTGCCACAGCAAGTCCTGCAGAAATTATAGACAAACTTGTGAGCAACATAAATTTGTTTAAGTCATTGATTAGAGGGGAGGCTGCTTTTTCCACACAGATAAAGATAGTCGGAATAGATCACAAACTGTGTTAGATAGCTGATTAGAAAAGTATGAAAATAAATCTGAGCAAACTTGGCATGGCTAAATCTAGTAACGAATATTGTTTATGTATTGCTTAAGTCTTAATAACCTAGTTTTGGAGGTATTGGATTGCTGTATTAAGTCCTTTTATTGGTGCCATAGGACCACAGTAGGTAGATCAGACCTGGGTGTGTTTTAGGGATAAAATTTCCCCCAGAAGGTAACGTATATTCCCACTTTAAATTATACTATGAAGAGACGAATGCTGGGGCAGGGAATCAAGACTCAAGAAGTTCATGAGCGAGTGAGTGAGTAAAGGGAAAACTTTTCTCCTCCCTTTAGGGTCAGGAGTTACTTTAGCCTAGACTGAAACACAAAGATGCCTGGAGCCCTATTGGTGGTGGCAGTTTTGGGAGTGAACTGCCCCTTCAAGTGGTGAAGTTCAGTTTTGTCTTCTAGTAGTAGGGGAGAGATCTTCTAGTTTATCGAAGTCAGGGCCATTCCAGTGAGACCACCTGGACTTATGTACTATTGTCTTCTGTTTTGAATTTCCCTCCCGTTGTTTCTAAACATTCAGCAAAGTTTCATGAGAAGTTATTTCCTGATATTTGCCCTCCTGAGCCTATATGAAACAAGGAGAAAGGGCTGTTCTATGCTTGAAAGAAGTAGATAAGCAGATATTAGTGTTGATACTAGAAGCAAGATGGTAATACTAGTCTCTAGTGAAAAGCAGTACACAGTAGAGCAGCCATCTGGTGAAGTTCATCAAAGGCAAAGGAAGCATTTTGGTTGCATGATGCAATAACTGGAACCAACTAATTGCAAAGTTTCATAATCAAGTCTGATTAGGCAGTCCTCCAGGAAATTCTTCTGGAAAGCTAATTTGTATCAATAAAGCTGCTGAGAAGATTATTATTCATATGATTGTGGATTATAACAGTTAAGCACACCACTTACTAGACGTTTGACCATCTGTAATAAAATCTTTCTCTCTGTTTTCTGTGAAGAAGAGTGATGTCTATCTCATGGAATTGACATGGTGGTTTAAATGAACTATTGTAGATGCACTGGCCCAGTTGAGGCCTTCTCATCTAACCTGTCATTACAATAAATCCCATAAATTAAAGTTAAATGTAACAAAATCATGAAGTACTCAGAAGAAAAAAAAATAGAAAGCATTCTTTTCTTTTTTTAAATTTTTTTAATGTTTTATTTTTTTATTTTTGAGACAGAGAGAGACAGAGCATGCGCAGGGAAGGGTTAGAGAGAGAGGGAGACACAGAATCGGAAACAGGCTCCAGGCTCTGAGCTGTCAGCACAGAGCCCGACACGGGGCTCGAACTCACAGACAGTGAGATTGTGACCTGAGCCGAAGTCGGAAGCTCAACCGACTGAGCCACCCAGGCGCCCCGAAAGCATTCTTTTCTTAATCTTGGGCTTGAGAAGGATTGCCTAAACATAAAAAGGGGGGCAACTGGGTGGCTCAGTCGGTTAAGCATCTGACTTCGGCTCAGGTCGTGATCTTTCCTTTCATGAGTTCGAGCCCCACATCAGGCTCTGTGCTGATAGCTCGGAGCCTGGAGCCTGTTTCAAATTGTGTGTCTCCCTCTCTCTGCTCCTTCCTGGCTTGTGCTCTCTCTCGCTCTCTCTAAAATAAATAAATGTTAATAAAATTTAAAAAAGGAAAAACAAATAAACATAAAGATGAAGAAAGACGGTAGAAGAGTCTAGTCTAGACACTAGGAAATTAATTTGACTTCTACCAAATTAAAAAAAAACTTTTGATATTAAAAATTAAAAGGGAAAATGAAAATTGAATGTACATCAACAGAGAAGTAGATGAGAGCTGAAGATTTATAATTTACTTAAAATCAATATAAATATTCAATAAAGAATAAAAATAAGCTCAATGCCCCCTAATAAAGAAATGAATTTCAACATGCTCCCATTGATACTCTACTGGCAAATCCCAGTGTTGAATAGACTATGATGATATTAGAACTTCCTTATTTTGATGGAAGGAGCATAAACTGGTGAAAACATTTCAGACTGTAGAACTATTCTAGAATCTTAGAGAGTTATTTGACAATATGTAAGAAAAACTGCAAAATGATATCTGGTTGATCCCACATTCCACTTTTAAGAAGATATTCTAAGGAAATAGAGACACAGAAAAATATTTATATACAATTATTTTGCAATAGCTTATATAAGAAATGATACGATAATACAAATTAACCATAACATAATAGTTCAAATACATTGAGTATAATAGTAATGGTATTGGTACAGTATTACACTGCCATTAAAAAGGTCACAGTGATAAGATAAACTGTTAAGAAGCATATTCCTGAGAGAAAGAATAAGTGAGAAAAAGAGAAAAATATGGCACTTTTCCAAAATATGCATGTGGAAAATACTGGAATAAAATGTAGCAAAATAAGAATGATGAATTTTTAGATTTTTCTACATGTTATAATTTCTTTTCAAAAAATTATATCACTTCAAATTGGGAAAATATTTGAATATTAGAGTTCATAAAAATGTTGGAATAAGACACAGAAAATAAAATTTTTCAATTTTCTCTTCGAAACACCCTTATTCACAGATTAAATTGCTATTTAAGTGTTCAGCTGGAATAACTGAGGATCTTGTTGTATGGTCAAAGTACCCCAAGCAAATTACAGTTGAAAAGACACAACTCATGAATAAGAAGGGGAGTGAGAGGTCCAGGCTTCCATTTATGGAATGGATAAGTCACAGGGATGCAACATACAGCATAGGGAGTACAGTCAATGGTACTGTAGCAAGTTGTATGGTGATGACACTTGCAAGCAACAGGGTTCTCCAATCACTATGTTGTACAACTGAAACTAATTAACTTTGTATATCAACTACACTTCAGTTAAAAAAAAAGGCATTCAGTTGATAAATTTCCATTAGTAATAAGAAATCTGACTTAGTATTGGAGTACCCCTGAAAACTGCTGAACTCTAAAGTTATCAGATACAAGGGTCAGAATCGACAGCATTAATTTTGTTTCAGTTGCCAAGATAATCATTTCCTTTCACTATCTGCTCACATGGTGACTCATTTGGAACCTGCCTTTTGGAGTATCTGGAGTCTTCAACCTCCCCACCTCCCATAGTGGAGGAATAGAGTAAAAGCAATAAAATTGGCAAATAATAATAGGTATATTTAACGGTAGCTTAAAAATGATAACCTGGAAAATATTGGCATTTACCAATAAATCAATATTAAATAGTGGTAAATTGAGGAGTGACATCAGCAAGATGGCAGACTAGGAGGACTGTTCCAACAAAAACAAGAACAATGAATAAACAACTACATGCCAATGGAAACAGTTCTAGGAGAGCCCTGGAGAAAAATGGGAATGCTGCAGATACACTGTGGAGCACTTCTCAGTATAAATCCCAAGGAAACGAAATTAGGATCTTGAAAAAATTTCTACACTCCCATATTCATTTCAACATTATTCACAATAACCAAGATATGGGAACAACCTAAATGTCTGACAATGAATGAATAAAGAGAGAAAATGTAGTACACACACACACACACACACACACACGCATGCACACACACACACACACACACACAGGAATGTTACTCATCCTGAAAGAAGAAGGAAATCCTATCATTTGTGACAACATGAATAACTGTGGAGAACATTATGCTAAGTGTAATAAGCCCACTGTAGAAAGGCAAATACTGCATGATCTCACTTATATGTAGAATCTAATATAGTTGACTCATATAAAGAAAGAGAAGGATGGTAGTGTCCAGGAGCTGGGGGAGAGGTAAATTCAGAGATGTTGGTCAGGAGGTACAAAGTTGCAGTTATGCAAAATGAGTAAGTTCCGGACATCTAACGTACACCAATGTGCCTACTGTTAACAACACTTCATTTTGTACTTGGAATTTGCTAATAAATGTGATCACTATCTCAAGTGACAGATATGTTAATTGGCTTGAATGTGGCGATTATTGCACAATATGTAGGTATATCAAATCATCAAATTACATACGTCAAATGTATATGATCATTAATTGTCAAAAAAGAAAAAATATAAAATAGCAATATATTGAGTTTTGTGTATATAAAATATGTTTAACATGTACATATATGTACATACTTATGAATATGGAAAATCAACTTCCAAAAATACTTTCATTTAAATTATTATTTAAAGTATGTATATTTTAAATGTCAAAAATGTCTTTTAAGTATGTATTTAGCTTAAAATATTCCACATTGTTTTATATCTCATGGTTGCCAAATAAAAACTTGAATTAAAAATTTGAAGGTTGGAGGATAAATTAAAAAAAAATTGAAGGTGAACGTGTTAAAAACATAATGTGGTCTTGAGTACTTCAAGGTGCATTTTCTAATTGCAAATAGAGTAAGAGTTTACTTGTGTATCCAAAATACATATCTCGGGACACAAGGATATAGCTTTTAGTTCCTCACTTAAGACAATTTTTGTGAGGTATCCAAGATATTATAGAATATATACAAAAATATATTTGTGAGTGAATACTGCAACTTTGCTGCACGAGATGTAATAAAATATTGTTATTGTAGATCACATTAATTGGAATTTTTATTCAGATACAGCCTTAGAATCACTGGTATCTCTAGAAACTTAAAAGCCAATAATTTCTCCCCTATCCAAGTTTATCAGAAAAGGAGACCTAAGGCCAATTATATACCTTTAGTGATTATAGAGCTAATATTGGAAACTGTTGTTTATATCTACAGGCAAATGGAATATCTAATATCGTTCTCAGAATTAAACATATTTACCCATCCGAAGACAGGGTTAGTCTAAGTCTGACCCGGCCTGTGTAAAATGCATGGCTTGGGAGAGCAGAGCTAAATTTGTGCTTACCTTGGGCAACTTCCGCAACGTGCTTGACACCGGTATATTTGAATGCTTTTATCTATTTGACTAAAACTACCACTACTAATGAGTAATTGAAAATTCTAGATAGGCCAATTAATGTAGTTGCAGCAATTTGTCTACTTGGTCCAAGATTTTAGTAGTATGTGCTTCAAATAATTAACAGAATATCAATAAGTGGTCCATATCTATTTATCATGGCCAATCAGAAACAAAACTGGTTCCTAAGTGCACTTCATTATAATCATGTTATATATCTAGAGTAAGAGTATTTCAACTGAGGTAAGAAAATAGGTGCTGGGTGTGTACAAAGGAGAGTCTGTGATGCCTAGGTGTCACGCTTCTGATACAGGCAGTCCCCTTTCCCTGTGTGCTGATTTTACTACCATAGTGATCTAAGCACTAATACTGAGAGGGAAAGGGAAAGACTGAAACATGGGTTTAAAAGAGCAATTTTTGTGGTTAAAGAAAATACTAGGTTAAAAGGTGATGAAAGTGGAAGTATGATTGAAACTAGTGAAAATGAAGAGAGAGATTTAGGAGGCTTTTTATATAATGCTGAAGGCTTCTCGATCTTGTATCTATTGCATAGTGTATATTGACCTCCTAGATCTCGTGACCTCTGATTGCTAAGAGAATTTCTTTTTCATCCTTCCCATTTACTCTACCATGAGTTCATCCACATTGATTTAACACACCATCATCTAAAGAATGTGATAAGTTGGTGTTTATATCTATCAAGGGACCAAGGAGATGAAAACTAGGCTTCACCAAAAGGTGTAATTTTAGGTTGTTGGATACCCCTGCATTTTTCTTAATTATTTCTGACATTTTATCTATTTCACCATGAGCTTCCTTGGAGGTTACAGATAAAAAAATGTTCTTCGTGACCCAGAAGAAGAAATACATCTTCTCTTAATAAATCCCACCTGAAATCATATAGAGGAAGGAAAGAAGGAGTAACAGTTGACATTTATCACTTGTACTGTTTCATTTGCTAAACTCTTTTTGGACCTGAAAGATAGTTTCTTTTCAGCGTGAAGAAGATTCCAGATAAAATCTGAGAAAAAAAAATGTTTTTGGAAAAACTATATAAAGAGCTGTCCAAGGGGAAATTGAGATGTAAAAACTGCATGCTCTGTCTGTCCTTATCTTAAACACTCTGAAGATAAGACAGCATTTTTAAAATTGGTGTGTACCTAACATTTAGCATATAGTAGATATTCAGTAAGTGCATCTTGAGATACTTTGAGTTTTAAACAGCATTTTAGTCAAGATACCATGACTCTTTCAGGAAATCAATGTGCTAAACCAGAACAACAAGCATAAACTAATAATGACCATAGAGAGTGTCTCCCTTATATAGCACACCTAGAGCCTAGTGTGAAAATTACTCTTTGTATGTGATAGAGGATGTTATTGAATCTTTGGTTTAAATTTTTTTCTTGGCTTAAGAGGTTATGAAAGATGGCAGACCTTCTTGAGAGATGCCCCAGTGAGCTGTGCCTCCTGGCATTCATACTTCTGTGTAGTACTCCTCTATGTTGCATCTAGGCAGCCTCTGTAGAATCAATGGAATGCAATGGAACTATATGTAACTTCTTTTTAAATTTTATTTATTTTGACAGATAGAGAGAGAAAGGGAAAGAAAGAGAGAGAGGGAGAGAGAGAATCTCAAGCAAGCTCAATGCTACCAGCACGAAGCCTCATGTGGGGCTTGAACTCATGAACCATGAGATCATGACCTGAACCAAAATCAAGAGTCAGGTGCTTAGCTGACTGAGCCACCCAGGTGCCTGTGTAACTTTTTTTTTTAATCTAAAAAAAATTTATTTTTTTTTATTTTAATTTAAAAAAAGTTTTAACAAGTTTTGATTTGAATTGCAAATGACAATAACTTTTAAGGCCAAGTCATAAGAAGCCTAGTAGCTTCTCTCTTGCTTTCTCAGAAGGATCACCCCTGGGGAAGCCAGCCACTATGCAAGAAACCTGACATTCCTGAGCCTGGCATGCCATGATTGAGTCCAAACTAGCCACATGGAAAAGCCCCATGCAGAGATAGAGATGCCAGTCTGCTTCACAGCATTTGGCCTTCTCAGCTAAGGTACCAGACTTGTGAGAGAAAAGCTATTTCAGACAGGTAGTCCAGTGGAACCTTCAAACGCAATATTTATGGCTTGCATCTAATTGTAATCACAGACCCCAAGCAAGAACCAGTCAGTCAATTCATAGAACTAAGTTTTGGAGGGGGTTGTTATATGGCATCAGAAACTAGAATAATTTCTTATAAGGTCATCAGAGTATAATAGAGTTCAGCTACACTCATGGACTATCATTTATGAAAGAGGATCCCAGAAGTTTGTGAAATAATCTTTTGAGTTTAAAGTAATGAATTGAACCAAATATAAGAATAGCTATGCCTAAAATTGAAATCCATTAAAAAATCTGTTGAGAATTGGAATGAGGAAGAAGAATATCTAAGGGATAACTTAAAGGAGCTTCAATTATTATGAATCAGAATATACTCATAGTATATTCTTCAGGTCCAGAAGTATAAGGAGGTGCAATAGATCAGTAAACTCCCACAGGCATAGATAAAAATAAGTTTAGGTATAACTCAAGAAATTCCTGACATTCTATATAATATTTTAAACTTCTCTTAATACAATTAATTCCTTAATTTTAATCATTTTCTATTTGCATATGGTGTTTTCAGATTTCAATTTATTCTACTATTTTTCAGTAAGATCTCCTTGTACTGGTTTATGTTAAGACTGTCTATTATTAAATATGTTTTTTTTTTTTCTGATAAGTGTTTGGAAATACAGATCCACAGAGGAGTAAAACTTTTGCTCTGACAGGTTAAAAGAAGCCAGGAAACCACTATGCATGAGCAAATATTTTACCAATTACCTCTTTGTTTAGAGGTCAAGACTAAACAGGGGTGCCTGGGTGGCTCAGTCAGTTAGGCGTCTGACTTCGGCTCAGGTCATGATCTCACAGTTCGTGGGTTCAAGCCCCGCGTCGGGCTCTGTGCTGACAGCTCAGAGCCTGGAGCCTGCTTCGGATTCTGTGTCTCCCTCTCTCTCTGTTCCTCCTCCACTCATGTTCTGTCTCTCTCTCAAAAATAAATAAACATTAAAAAAATTTTTTAAAAAAGGCTAAACATGATGGCAAGCAGTCTCAGCAATAGATATTAGACAAAAACCAAAAGAAAGAAAAGAATTTATTGGAGGATATATTTTTCAGACTGATTATCTTTATTAATCAATTCATTTAAACATTTACTTATTCAACTTTAATTAAGTACCTATTATCTTTTAAGGATGTTGCAAAGTGTAAGATGGTGCAAAGGGATAACTGGAAAGAAGACAGAGAAAGCCTTTGTCCCCAAGGAGACTGCAGTTAAGTGATAAAGCCATTGAATAAGGGCAAGTAAACAGATAAACAGAAAGTCAACATAGATCTTTAAGATGTCAAATACTGAGGCATGTTAGAAATTCTAGGTAATCCTCACATACCTGTTGATAATATAATCCTGGAAAAAATATTCCGTATTAGTTGAGTTGTGAAGGCAACTCATGATTAAAATAGACACTGGAACGTATGTATACTTAGATTTTCATCTTTCTCTTTGTATGTGTCTGTATTTAGGCCAGTAATCATATTCATTTGTTCTGTTTACATGTTTTTTTTCATTGTTCTTTGGCCATGTAAGAAATTTGGCAATGGAAAATAATACTGGTAATCAAAGTATTAGGACTTCATTCTGGACATTTTCTTTTGTTTATTTTTTTGGCTTATGAAGTTTTTTATTCAGATATGTTTAAACATTAAGAAACCCTCTGCTGAGTTCCTAGTATAATTTACTATATATTTTGTAAAGTTTATTTATTTATCTTGAGAGAGAGAGAGAGAAAGAACAAGTCAGGGAGGGGCAAAGAAAGAGGAGAGAGAAAGAATCCCAAGGAGGCTCAACACTGCCAGCTGGATGTGGGGCTTGAACTCACCAACATGTGATTATGACCTGAGCTGAAGTCAGATGCTCAATGACCCAGGTGCCTTAATTTACTATACTTTTTGGTTCTGGAATTTCTGTTTTGTTGTTTTTTGTAGTTTTCAATTTCTTGACAAGATGTTCCATTTTCTCGTTTATCTTCTTAAACATGTAACTATAGATATATTATAGAATGCAGCTTTCTACTCCATTATCTCGACATCCTACGATTGTTATTTCAGCTGACTCTTGTTTCTACTGGTTTTCATTCATTTGCCTCCTTTCAATTTATAGTTAATTTTGATTAAGGGTCAATTATTTGCCTGAAACGTTATATTCATAACAGGTTTCTAAATAGGATTCACACTTGCTCCTGGTGGGTGGCTAGGACATTTGAAATCCAAACTAACTTAATGTACTCAGGGTTTTTGATATTTTATTTTATTTTATTTAAAAAAAATTCTTTTAACATTCATTTTTGAGACAGAGAGAGACAGAGCATGAATGGGGGAGGGTCATAGAGAGAGGGAGGCACAGAATCCGAAACAGGCTCCAGGCTCTGAGCGGTCAGCACAGAGCCCGATGTGGGGCTTGAACTCACGGACCGGACCGTGAGATCATGACCTGAGCTGAAGTCAGACGCTTAACGGACTGAGCCACCCAGGCACCCCGGATATTTTAAAGGTAGGCTTTAGTACTTGCTAGAGATAGTCTACTTCCAGTTTCTCTTCATTCCAAGATAATAGGCTTTCAGGCTCCTATTTTAGATAGTGCTGGTGAGGATGTTTACCAAAACACGCTCTTTAGGCAGACACTGGAATCCAGTAGGGACCCTCTTAGTTTAGGGGCCTTTGGAAGTTTTGCTCAGTTCTGCTCTGCGGATGCCTCTAGTGAAAAAATGAGCATCCCAGGGCACCTTGGTGGCTCAGTCGGTCAAGCGTCTGACTTCAGCTCAGGTCATGATCTCACAGTTTGTGGGTTTGAGACCAGGGTCTGGCTCTGCACTGACAGTGTGGAGCCTGCTTGGGATTCTGTCTCTGTCTCAATCTCTGTCTCTGTCTCTCTCTCTCCTGGCCCCTCCCCCACTCTTTCTCTCCCAAAAATAAATACATAAATTAAAAAAAATGTTTTATCTAGCTTTTCTGGTTGTTCTCAGTGAGAGGGTTGGCTCAAGTTGTTTATTTCAACATGACTTAGAAGCAGAAGTTCTGCATTCATCTTTGTTTTCATTCTTTTAAAAATTTAAACGAAAGTCTCGGGGTGCTTGAGTGGCTCACTTAAGCATCTGACTTTGGCTCAGGTCATGATTTCACAGTTTGTAGGTTCAAACCCTGTGTCTGACTCATTGCTGACAGCTCAGAGCCTGGACCCTGCTTCGGATTCTGTGTCTCCCTCACTCTCTGCCTCTCCCCTGCTCTCTCTCTCTCTCAAAAATGAATAAACATTAAAATTATTTTTAATTTAAAGGAAAAATAAAATATAAATTGGTCACTGTTAAAAAATTTAGATCTATATCTATATATTCGTTCCTTTTCACAAGGGAGTTAAGGCTTTCCTTTTTACAAAGAAATTTTAAGTTGTTTTTATTTAACTGTTCACAGGCCCTATGTCCAGGTCTTAACAACAGAGATTCACGTTGCAAAACTTTCACATTCAATAGTCTGCTCTTTGGTGTACGTGAATTGTTAGTTAAGAACAGACTAAGATCATTTGCAGAATCCTTCTTTAATAAATTTTATTTTAAAATTAAAGTTCAGGGGCACCTGTTTGGCTCAACAGGTTAAGTGGCTGACTCGACTTTGGCTAAGGTCATGGTTCCAAGGTCGTGGGATCAAGCTCTCCATATTGGGCTCTGTGCTGAGCCTAGAGCCTGCTTGGGATTCTTGCTCTCCTTCTCTCTCTCTCTCTCTCTCTCTGTTCCTCTTGTCTGCTCGTGTGCTCTCTTGCTCTGTCGTAAATAAATAAATAAATGTAAAGTTCAGGGTTTTTTTTATAATATACAGTAGAAATTAACTCTGATTGGCAGTCTTGGACAGTTCTGAGGATCTCAAAAATGGTAGCTAATGGATAGACTCTTCAAAGAACTGTTTTAGGTAGAAAACACTCTAAACATTTTTATTATTTATTTATTTATTCATTCATTTATTTTTTCCAAACATTTTTATACATTGGGTCTGTCTGATCAAAACACTTGTTTTGTTTTGGAACCTGATCAGCAGGAAAAAGTATCACTATATCTATATCTATATCTATATCTATATCTATATCTATATATATTTTATATGTATAACCATTATACTAACTTCTTTCCTTATTTTTATTTTTATTTTTTTCATTTACATTTTAGTTAACATACAGTGCAATATTGGTTTCAACAATAGAATTCAGTGATTCATCACCTACATACAATACCAATCAATGCTCATCGCAAGTGCCCTTTTTAATACTCATCACCCATCTAGCCATCCCCCACCCACATCCCTGCATCAACCCTCAGTTTGTTCTCTATCGTTGAGTCTCTTGCTGTTCTCTCCCTCGCTTCTCTTCGCCTCTTCCCATATGCTCAAATTCTTTCTTTTTCAAGTGCTGTTATAGTTGCCTCCTGTATTGCATAGCTGTAACAACTCTGTAGGATAAATGCTATACTTTTCATATTACGCAGAATTCAAATTACTTATTTACTTATTTCCCTGGAGGAAGAAAATATGATCTTTCTTTGGGGGGAAAATGGGTTTTAAAAGAGTTTCAATAATATTCCTAAGATCATGGGGTCAATAACTGGCATACCAGGATTTCCACTTTGACTTAAGTCTTTTGAGCCACATTATCTCTTTACATTTGGGGACAGCTTGTTTTCATGGAATTCAAAAGGAAAAGTTATGATAAAAAATAGGCTTTCTCTGTTAAATTTAATGGATTAAAAGACTGATATAAAACTGAAAGCAATCTTGCTGCTGTGTTCATTTTTCACCTCATCTTCAGAATTGTGATCTATATTGGGTTATACCTACCTCACAAGACTGTTAATAGTTTTTTTTTAATGGACACAAAATAAAATAGTATAAAAATATATGTATATCAGAGTATAGCTTTTCAATCATATTACTGGACATCAAGAGAATGAGATCTACCACTGATGAGGAATAATGTTAACCACTCATTAGTTACAGCAAGTCATTATAAGCTCATTAATAAAGCCATACTTTTCTCAAACTTGTACAGATTTCTTTAGGGAAACTTCTAGATTAAAAATAAATTTTATTATTTTAGCTGGGAGCAGTCCTTTCTAAAGTCACAGAAATTACATAGCTAATTAGTAGTGTTAGTTACCAGTAATGCTAGCAATCCCCAAAAGACAAGCTATTGTCTTTTAGCCAAGATTATAAGAATTTGAATATCCTTGGCTGGTTACTTTCTCTGTGCTTAGCTCCAAAACATCCTTCAAAGTCACCTCATCTCATAGGTAATTATTCTTTTTATTTCACATGATGATTTTTTCCCCTTATATGATGAGGTAAAGTTTGATAACGAACAATTGATCCAAAACTTTCAAAATTTAGGTGTCACCTTATTTATAAACTTATGCTTAAAAATCTCAGGATCATGAGCATAGTAACATCTTTTTTTAGTTTTCTCCATAAAATGATGCATACAGAAATTTTCTAAACAGTTCCAAAGTCAGAAGCTTTAACTTGTCATATTATTAAATGATAATTGAATTCTACCATTTTATTCATATTTTAAAGTGTCTCATCCTAATAGAGTATTATATAAAAATTATTCTTTTAACATTATAGCATAGCAAGACTGCATATTGGATATTCACGTTAAATTTATTTTCAATATCCAAAAGTACAAATTATAGAATGTCAGTGAACAATTAGATGTAGGTGCTTTTTTCACTAACGTAAATTAAAAAAAAGATGCCTGGACTGTTGAGAATATAAAACTAAACTATTAAATGCAGAGTTATTTTATAATAACATGTTAATTTACAAAATATTAATAAGGCTTTTGTGAACTAAAATAACTACTGGGACTGGGAGCCAAGTGTTTTGAAAAGATGTAGTTCTAGAAGATTCTCTCAGCAGCCTTGGTGCATTTGAGGGACATCCCAAGTGAGTCAGGTTAAGGGATGGAAGTCAGCACAAGAAATGGATCATAGGGAAGGGTAGAAGACTGCAGCACAATCTTCCTCACCAATCAGAAAGAAATACAGCCTGAAGGTATGGGTTAAACTTGAGGGACTCACATGCTGACATAGCCCTAGAATTCTCAGTTTCTAAATGTCATTTAAACACATATTTGATTTTTGTGTTATAAAGTATGTTACTTTCATTAAAATCTTTATTATATCTTTATTATGTCTTGCTAACCGTTCTATTATTCTGTATTTAGAAGATAGTGATTTTGCGGTCTAACAATATTACATGAGACTAATTACATGGAAATTACATTTTAGTGTTTCATTTTCCTAAGATAGTTATTATATTATGTTATTACACTTAGGTTATTTCTTAATTCTCACAACTACTCCTCAGGGAATGTATTATTATTCTCCTTATAAAGGCTCATATTTGGTGGGTTAAGTTCACTTAGACAATGTGTTAGCAGAACCGTTTTCTAAACCCAGACTTTTTTTTGACTGATGTCTTTTTTGCAGTTAATCATGATGCAAAAAATATTTTGTTTCCCCAAAGCTGAGAATACTTTCAAGCCATGTGCTTTTTTTTCTATACCTAAAGATTGTATAACCAATCATCACTAAAAAGTGAGTATGTTTTCAGTTTTGTTTTCCTCCTGAAGTGATTATTTATTCCCTCTATTTTATTTCTAAGTTCTTATTTATAATGTATTTGCAAAATGCCTGAGGTGGTAGGCAAATGCACATGAGTCGTGTTGGATGTCTTATAGGAGATCCAATCTATAAGCTTAATCTCAATAACACTCTTAGTGGTGCTATTTTGCACCAAAAATTATTACACATGTTTTTGACTATCAAGGAATGGCTGAGTTTGGACAGCCTTTGAAAAAAAATGTATCTTTGGGTAGCCACGTTTTTTTTTTGTTAGTATTTCCCATGGTGTTTCATGTCTCTTTCTTTCTTTCTTTCTTTCTTTCTTTCTTTCTTCCAGTCTAATACATCCATGTCATATTTTTTCCCAGCCTGGTTATCATTTTTTAAATATGTCAACTGAACATATTTTTAAAATACAGTTTTACTTAAAACTCTGATGAATGAAATTATAACACCAAAATATCAAGTGATAGATTTTAGATGTCTTTCTTGGTGTCCCCCTCAAACACATCACATAAGTGGCTGCCTAATATACTAAGCTATAAATCTTTTGAGCAAAAGAGCTTATGTGTATTTGTTTTTGTATAAATCACAGTGTGTGTGTGTGTTTGCTCATATACACGTGTACACACAAAAGACTACTTTCATGCATTGCTACATTTACACATATACTTGCAAGTATTATAAATGTTTTGAATACAAATATTATCTATCACATCTGACTATCCATAAGACAAGTCCTAATTGGAAACAACTTATGGAGGACTTTGAGAAAACAATTAGACATTTTACCCTTTCACTACACAAAGCAAATCATACATTGAGGCAGATAAATACCAGAATGAAATTTATAGGAAAATATCAGAAGTTGAATAACCATATATCTTTCAGCCAATTCCACACTAATTTAAAATTAAAAATTAAACAGCAAACCTAGGTTTTAGTCAGGCATCCTTGTCATGCTATTATATCCAGTGTTAGTCGCACCATCTAAATTAAAGATAATTAAATTTTTAGTATAGCAATTTGTTAATAGCACTCATGAGTAAAAAATTATACAAACTGACAAAAGTCAATGTTTTCTTTTGTGATTTCAAAGTTATTCACCAACAGGAGGCTGTAAAAAAAACATGCAAATGGGAAAACTGTACCAACTAACTAGTATATTTAAATGAAATCTATTTACCTTTTATCCAGTCTGAATAGATGCTTTTTAATTATTGCTAATTGTTTAAGATGCCTTTGCATGCCCCAGAAGATTTAGTCTGAATAAATTTAATTCCTTTAAAATCTCCTTCAGTTACAGGCAAATACAGTAAGAAGCCCCATAGGTATGGCAGTAAAATAGTCATAAAGGCAGAAGCATTTAAATGAGTAGAGCAAGGAAGTCTTCCCCAAAAGAGGCAGAAAAGCTATATGGCTGGAGACGCCAGAACCAAACATGAAACACACAGTTGAAACATTTAAGATGACTGTGAAAAAGGTCCATGTTCACTCGTTAAAGAATGCGCTAGGGCAGACTAAAGCATATGAATGGTTCTTTCACAGGCCACAGAGTCCATTCAGCCTGTGGACATTGTGATTACCCGACAGAAATAGATGGGCCTAATTAATATTCTGAACATACCTGGGAGAACATTCTTAAGGAAATCATCCTCTGGTGGTTTGGAAATTTTAAAAAAAGAAAGAAAGAAAACTTAACAGTAAGCATTAAAAATTGGATCTAGATAACAAAGTCAACTGCTCTCAAAGTTTAATGCCAGCTGCAAACAGGAGTCTTGTTTGTGTACATTTCTCGGTGTAAATGGCTGTGCCTTGTGAAATAAAGTTGAAGAGCCCATTAGTAATTCTGTTCTTGCAATTTTATCAAGTAATGTAAAAATCAGCTACGGAAAGCTTGTCATAGTGGACTTGCAGATTCATGTAGTGATGAATAATCTAGCGATTGGTCAAGTTTGTATTTATTAATGCAACATGCACATGGTGAAAATACAATATCAGAAAAAAACCCTTCGTATTTTAATGAAAAAGTGTGTATGTATTGATTGGAGAAACAACCACCTGCAAAGAATGTTTAAGTGACTTCAAAACGTTTTCTAAATAAATCATTAATTTAAATATTATTTTTCAGTATATGATTAAATCTAAATTTGCCATACACAGTTATGATATAACAAGCTATAAACTTTTCAGTTTGTAAAATCGTAAGCATTTTACATTTTGAATATCAATTATGCAAGATTAACTGTAATTGTACTTTAAAAAATTGGCTGTTGCAAATAGGGACCTAAAACCATTACTAATTTAGAAATATAACAAAAATGGGGTATAGGACAAATTTTATGAGCTACTTCTGTTTTTTCTGAGTATGTAGAAAAACACATATCATATGCATATTTATATATAAATGTATGCACACATATATACATACATACATACATACATACATACACATTAAAGAAAGAACAGAGGATAACATTACAAAATATTTAATAAAACAAGCTTGGAGAATTGAGTATCAAAAGTACCCATCCTGTTCAAATACCTGCATTTAACAAAGTAATTCATTCTGAAATGAGAGTCAAGTGTTTAGTGCCCAAACCTAATACAGTACATATAAAGCAAAATCCCTATTGAAATGAATGGAGCCATTCATTTCCGAGACACAAAAAGCTGTACTTTCTTTGTCTTGCCACTTTAAAGCCCCTTGATAGCATTTTTCCTTTTTATAGTGCTTTAGGTATAGATGCTTCTCTGCTCAAAAATCATTGAAAAACTACAAGTAGCAAATACCTAAATATGTAGCAGATGTATAAGTGCTCCTTGGGATAAATAGATTATGGACAATTAACTGCCATCACATCCCTGTCTCCGTTTCCACTCGCTCCTGTAGTGCACACCTGTGGCTTATTAGGAATATAACCAAAGTGGTAACACAGGTTCCAGGTTCAAAGGTAGCCTACGAAAATCTGCTTCCTTACCTTCTTGAGTGTTTCTTATGCAAAGAACAAGAAGCAATGTAGGAACAAAGGAGCGGATGCATATCATTCAAGAAAACACTTGTAAAGAACCCCATGTTGTGTTTTCATCTGATTCAAACAAACCAAACCAACTGTAAAAATCAAAGAAATATGAACACTGATTATATATTTGATGACATTAAAAATTATTTTTTTTTCAGTTATGAGAATGAGATTGTGTTTTGGGGGGTGTTTTTTGAAGTATTTGCAGATGAAATGATGTGCTGTCTGGAATTGCTTCAAAATAATTGGAATGGTGAGTAGAAAGTGTCTGGATATATTATGGTGATTTTAAACTATGTTCTTTGATACTCCTCCTTTCAAGATCTGGATCTTGATTCCTCTCTCCTCCAATAGAAGTTGTATGCAGTGACCTACTTTTAACAAATAGAATATGGCAGAAGTAACTGCGTGATTTCCAAAACTAAGTCATAAGAATCATTATGGCTTCCTCTTTCTTCTCTTTCCTTTATCTCTTGCTGTATGGGCAAACGGTGGCCACGTCATGAGAACAATCCAGTAGCCCTATGTGGTGAGGAACTGAGTCATTTACCAACAACCCCTGAGGAACGGGGCCTCCTGACAATAGCCTGTGAGACAAACACCTCGGAAGTGAGCCCTCTGGCCCTAGACAGACTTTAGGTGACCACAGTCACATCTTGCCTGCAACTTCCAAGTGACTCTCAGAACCACTCAACTAAGCTGCCCCTAAATTTCTGACCCACAGAGAATAAGAAAATACATGTTTATGGTTCTAAGCTACTAGGTTGCTGTTGTGTTGTGGATTTGGGGTTTTCTTTTGCAGCAATAGATAGCGTAGTATCTATAAAACTAGTCATCTGTTGAGTGTTTGATGCTGGATAATGAACACATGAGAGGTCATTATAGAATTTTATCTACTTTCATGTATATTTTAATAACTTTAGGATAAAACTTTTGAAACTGGTTTTCATTTTTATTTTGCAAGGATGTAATTTAAATGAAAACTATTGACATTTTAGTTAATATGTAGGAACTTGTAATTTCCTTTAAAAAGAGTCCTTTTAAATCCCTTTGCTAATTTTTTCTCTAATAATACCTTGATACATTTGGATTACGCTCACCCATTTCCAGCAACTTTCCAAAAAATAAACCTTAATGGAAAAGCCACACTAACAAAAAGATGCAGGGCTATAAAGTAGAGGCAGCACTAAAAAGAAACTTGGGGAAGTAATTTAGGTGTCCCCCCACAACATAATCTTTAGCACTCTCCCACAAATAAGCATACTCTGTGAGTAAAACAGTGTGCTTTCTTGATAAACACAGCTTCCAGATAAGATCCCTTGAGCTCTGACTATAGCAAAATAAATATGAAAAGATACTATCTTTAAAGATTGTTGTGCTATGATTACCTAAATTCTATCTAAAATGAATATAATCAGCAAATAATGTATTTAATAGCCTTGAACTTAGTACTAAATGAAATTGAAGTACATTTTAATTCAAGGAAAACAGAAGTTGTCTTTTTTTTTTTTTTAATAGAGTGGCTTTCTAAAGGGATTAATTTCTAAAGTTTTCAGTTTGAACATCTAAAAATGTAAGTTGCACATATTATATCAAGTAGAAAGCATATGCATATCAACTATGATCAAACATTTATAAAGGAAAATAATGCATTTTAGACACATACCATGTTTGATACATTTTATTATACCAATTTCTCATATTTTTCCTGAGTTATCTTTTTTTCACAATTATGGAGAAAAAAATAAACTTGAAAGGCAAATTCACTTGCTAGGACTACACAATTAAAATTAGTCGTTCTCAATTTCAGATTGGAGCTTCCCTGAATCTAAATCCCCAAATCACATGGAGTATCACTATTTGTCTAGCAAGGTGTTCCATTCCGTGCAGACCAAAAAGAGGACAGCATAGCTTCAGCCCTCAGTGCACATTGACATTTTTAGAAAACAAAACATTAAATGGAAAAAATTAAGGCCTGAGGATTTTAGCGATATACTGCATGGCACTGCTCTAATTGAAAAGGAAATCTACAAGAATTCGGGATGTATGTGATCAGCAGCAGTTGGAAAAAATTTATGCAGGAGGTGAGATTTTAGGTAAGCTTTGGCAAAAAAAAAAAAAGAGAGAAGGAAGTATAGGGATATTATAGGTTAACTTAATCTCCATTCCCAGACATCTTTCAATTGGAGGAACTTCAAATAAAAGTTCTGAATGATAGGGGCTCCTGGGTGGCTCAGTCAGTTAAGCATCTGACTTCGGCTCAGGTCATGATCTCGTGGTTCGTGAGTTCGAGCCCCTAGTCAGGCTCTGTGCTGACAGCTCGGAGCCTGGAGCCTGCTTCGGATTCTGTGTCTCCTTCTCCCTGCCCATCTCCCGCTTGTGCTCTGTCTCTCTCTGTCTCTCAAAAATAAGTAAATAAATGTAAAAAAAAAAATTTTTAAAAAACAGTTCCGAATGATGACATTTGAGAGAAAGTCAGCTGTGGAAATCCTGGAACGCCTGTTGCCTTCTCAGAGCCCTGTTTTTGCTTCTTGTTGGAATGCAGATGTGATACTGGAGATGGCAAGAAAACACTGTGGGGGTCACTTCACTGAGGGACTCAACCAGCACCGGCAACTGCTTATCCGAGGCTTCTCCTTATGTAACAAAAACAAAACTGTATTTGTTTATCTCCATAGTTGGGTTTCCTATTACTTATTGCCACAAACATTCCTAATAGATTTGGAATAAGCTACAGTATTCCAGGTAAGAGACATACTACTGAAAATACATTCATCTGGGGCATAAAATGTTTAAGCTTCCATAACTGATAGTATTTGAATATAACTTAGTTTGATTCCAGGCCTAATCTTTGACTAATAAATTTTGATGGGCCCCTGAAACGGGGTCAGCATTTCTTTTAAGATGCCATTTTTAAATCTTCTCCATATAGTCACATGACTATATGACATTGTCCATTAAAAAGTAGGGTCAAATGAATATTTTGGGATTATGTGGAAAGAAGTCATGAGCAATCTTAACTGGAACATTAATGGAACCCTTATAAGATGCAATAAAGTTCTGGGTAAGCATCTGTGGATATCAAATGGAAGTTAGTAAACTAGTATTTGTTCCTTTCGAGACTTAAGTTCCGTGTTCAACTGTGATGATTTGGTTTAAATTGGTTTGTGACTTTCTTATTTTGGATACATTTGGAAGGAACTGATGAAATATTAACATAGTTTTAAATAAGATTTGAAGAAAAAACATTACTGAAGATTTTCAGTTTAAGAGATTGCAAATGTGAATACATCTGACTGAAACGAAGCTATTTGAGAGGAGTGTTGGTCTTACAGGAAAAGACAATTTCCCTATTGGATATATTGCATTTGAGGATCCCTTATGTGGGCTTGTGTAAGCTGCAGAGAACAGGCACCGAGACAAAAGCAGTGGCTTCTAAATGAGGTTCCACAGTTCAAAGTCATCGGATTAAAAAAATAAAAGCTAAGCAATGAAAGTGGCTTATTTAATAAAACTGCTAAGTTAAAATTGTAGGAGTGGTGACAAGTCTGTATTCCAGGTATGGGGTAATGGGACAGGGAAGAGAGAATGTTTAGCAAAAAGAGTGAAAACTTCTATCTCTGTCCCAATAAAGAGTCAATTCCAAAAAGTCCACATGAGGGATTGACATGAAGTTTCAGGGGGAGGGAAGATGTTTACTCTCATCATTGTAGCTGTTGGAGGATGCAGATTTTGAAAGCAAAACTCCTTTCGGCTTAACAATTTTATTTTACTTTTTGGCTTAACAGTTTAAAATAATATCTGTAGTATCCTTGCCTTGTTGGACTATAGTACATTGCTTTTGAACTTTTAAAGAAATCGTGTGAACATTTTTGAGTTGTACAAAGATTATAAAAAATTATTTTCCCCACTTTATAATAATTGACTTGAATGGCTTAAGACACAGAAAGTTGCAAGTGTTTAACTCAATAAAAGAGTTTCTTTCTACTTTTAAAGATCAAACAAAAGTTTGTACAAGTTTAGACAGAAAAATACCTTTTGTTTATAGAATAACTTTAAGTGTATTTTTACACTTATGCTTTTTATCCAAATTTATGAAATATCTTTGCTATCTACATTCTAATCAGTATTGTATGACATCAAAAAGCTGCAAACTCACATCTTACTATCATGGCTTTGTACAAAATTGCCTATATAGGATTATATACAATAATTATTTGATTTTAAAGTTTAATAATTTAACTTAATAATTTAATAATTATTTGATTTAAAAATTTTTAAATTATAAAATCTAAAAATGCCACTGCTTTTATCTAGGACCAAAGTAGGAAAGTCATGAACAAAATATCTGCATTAAATATTAAAATAAAAACAATAAAATGACTAAAAATGGATGTTATGTCTTATGCTACTCACTAACTTTTACTTAAAATTCACATAATTAATTCTTCTTAAGATGCTCATGCTAACAAAACAGACAAAAGAAAAAAGTAGAATCATTAAAATAATGATATGTCATGTGTGTTTTAGATCTGAGTTTCTAAGATAAAATAAAAAGGGAGACAATCTCTTTTCATCAAATGAGAGTTCTATAAACTGTCAATCATTTTCCTCCTTTCTCCTTGGTTCTCAGGAAGCTCAAATTGAAATTTTGTTGGAAGAGTTTATAGATTCGTTTTTCTGGCATTATCATATCTCTATTCTGTCTTTACTACTTGGCTTTCTATCCTTTCTTACGCTTTATTGTTTTACCATTCTATGATATCTGCTTTAATGTCATTGGTTTTCTTACATCCTTTTTGGAATTGAATAGGACATAAGTATTAAATAATGGATTTGATCACTATCAAGTCACACTAAAGATCAATAAACAAATGCATTTTAGAGAAATAGTAATATAAAATTTAAAAGAATTAACTAGCCTTAAGTTAAAGTACCTTTTTAAACACCATGCATGTTGAAATCAGCTTTATTAACAGAATTCACTTACATTACCATTAAAATAATCTATAGACAAAAGGGACAATAGAATAAATTATTAATTAGAAATACTCTAGATTGTATGAGGCATGAAATGAAAGTCAGTAATATCAATTATTGGTAGAGAAATTGTCCTGATTTGGATGACTAGAAATTCACTTCTTACGCTGAGTGGAAGTTCACTTCTTCCTAAGCCCTTAACAATTTAGCTGACCTTCATCAAGTCTTGACCTTTTGAGGCTTCAGTTTTCTTATCTATAAAATGAATAAATTTGACTTAGTGAAGTTCCTTCCTACTCTAAAACCTCTTTCCTGGAATGTTTTTTAAAGTTTCTATATTTTGAATGTTTTTTAAAGTTTCTATATTTTGAATGCTTTATTTATTTATTGTTTTATTGTTTTATCTTGTTTTACTGGATATAATAATGGGTTAGGGGAGGCCAAAATTGCATAGAAACAACCCACGGAAAAAAGGGCATAGATATCTCTGGTGTTCTGGCTTTCTTTTGAAATTACATGCTTACTCCACTTTAGTAAACTTAAATTAGAAATATTTAACTTCAAAAACTTTGTGAAATTGTGAACAATGAGCAGTACTTAAGACCAGTTGCACTTTGCAATAAAAGAGAGTCTGGGAGTAATTTAACAGCACTTAGGATTTTGGCATCTTATAAAGTTGTATTTGGTTTGCCGAGTTCTGTGGATAATGTGTCATATGAACATTTTCTTTCAGAATTTCAACACTTGTAGTCCAGTGGGAATCAGGAAAACAGAGTTTGATGGAAATGAAAAGTACATATTTTCACATCATTCTTCACTTTTTCTCTGAGTTTCCAAAAAGTTGTGATTCTAATTTGATTTGTTTTTATGGTGATTTGGGAGGAGTTTTCTGGATTGCAAATCTTTATTTTAGATTGATGGCTGGAGGGCATTCAACAACCACAGACCTAAAGCAGCAAAGTAGAACTACAATTTAATGGGAAATAAAGGAATCTGCATTAGTAAAATTTCCATTTTACTTTACCAGCTGACTTGGTTTCTTGTTTATATCCTTTTCTAAGTGTTTTAGTGTCTTTTTCTCCTTGTGTTTATAGGCTTTGTACTTGTTTAGAATAGTTTCATCTACTCTGGCAAAGTTGTAGAATCCAAGAGAACAGTATCATTTTGGCTACTCGCTAAAGAGAGCTGGTAAAATCAACAGTTTTTATATTTTCCTAACACCATTAGACCATAAAGCCTTTCCTTAATAACAATGTACATTTAATTATAATATCTGTTTCATTAACATAATTTACTATCTTCTAACCTATTGGTGTTGTAGAGAAGTTGATGAGTACTTCGATGGAAGAAGCAAATCACTACTTACATTTATTGAAGTAACTGATTCAGTCTCTATAGCTGCAAAATTGATATCGTCCAAATGTTAAATTAATTTGTATAACATCTGTCCAAAACTCCTCTTGAGTTTTCCTTATTTTTATTTTTTTGGGGAAATAATGTTACCACCAGCATCCCAAAGATGATTAATAAAGAGAAGCGACAAAACCAAAAGTTCGTTCTTGAAAAAGTCACAAAATTACAAACCTTTACCTAGTCTTAAAAAAAGAAAGAAAAAAGAAAAAAGATACAATTAAATAAAATCAGAAATGCAACTAATCTTTACTAATGAAACAGAAATGCAGCTAATCTTTTACTAATCTTACAGAAATCAAGAGAATAATGAATAATTATACACCAACAAATATAACAATCTATATAAAATGGACAAATTCCTAGAAAAACACAAATTACCAAACTGACTCAAGATGACATAGAAATCTCAAAAGATCAAAAGATCATGTACAGAGATTGATGTAGTAATCAAAAACCTCCTAATAAAGAAAGATTCAAGACTAGATGACCTCACTGGTAAATTCTACCAAACATAAAAGGAAGATTAACCAATTCTCCTCAAATTCTTAGAAGAAGAAGAAGAAGAAGAAGAAGAAGAAGAAGAAGAAGGAGAAAGAGGAGGAGGAGGAGGGAGGAGAAGGGGGGGAGGAGGAAGAAGAGGAGAAATAATACTTCCTAATACGTTCTATGAGACCAGCATTACCCTAATACCAAAGACAGACAAAGATGCCATGAGAAGAAAGCTACAGAGCAACATCTCTTATGAATATTGATGCAAAAATCCTCAACAGAATATTCACAAACCAAGTACAACAGCAAATTGAAAAGATTATGCACTATTACCAAGTGGGATTTATCCCATGAATATGAGGATGGCTCAACATAAGAATAAATTAATTTAGTACATCATATACATAGAACAAAGAAAACAAAACCCACATAAATATCTCAATTGATACAGAACATATTTGAAAAACTTCAATACACTTTTATGTATGTCATGTAGAAAGGA
Source organism: Leopardus geoffroyi (assembly GCF_018350155.1). Classification (NCBI taxonomy): domain Eukaryota; kingdom Metazoa; phylum Chordata; class Mammalia; order Carnivora; family Felidae; genus Leopardus; species Leopardus geoffroyi. Next base: position 116,260,943 of record NC_059333.1, on the reverse strand, counting down.
ATTTTCTAAGATGTAGGACATTAATTAAAAACCAATAGCTAATATCATATATTCAATGGTGAAAGACTGAAAGCTTTGCTCCTAAGACCAGAGACAAAACAAGGAGGTGCAATTTTGCCACTGCTATTCAACATTGTAATGGAAGACCTAGCCAGAGAACATAGGCAAGAGAAAGAAATAAGATATCCAAATTGGAAAGGAAAAACTAAAACTATCTCTATTTGCAGTCAACATGATTCTATACATAGATATCCCAAAGAATCACAAAAATACTATAGGAGCTAATCAAAGGGTTCTTGCAGGGTTCAAGATCAATTTGTAAAATCAGGTGTGTTTTTATATACTATCAATGAATAATCCAAAACAGAAATCAAGAAAACAATTCCATCTGCAAAAGAATCTAAAATAATAAAGTATCTAGGAATAAATGTAATCAATAATTGAAAGATTTGTACGCTGAAAATTATACAAAAGGAATAATGCGGAAAGTAAGAAAGACCTAATTAAATAGGAAGTCATCACATGTTCAATGATTAAAATTGCTAAAATGTCAATGTTTGCCAAAGTAATCTATTCATTCAATGCAACCCGTATCAAAACTATAATTGCCTTTTCTGTAGAAATGGAAAAAGCCTAGTCTTAAAATCATACCAAATATGAAGGGGCCCGAAGTCACTAGAAACAATATTGCAAAAGAAAAACAAAGTTGGAGAACTCACGTTTTTATTTTAAAAATTACTATATTGTTTTTTTAAGGTGTTGAATTTGGTAAGTTCTTTGTAGATTTCTGATACTAACCCTTTATCCGATATTCATTTGCAAATATCTTCTCCCATTCTGTCAGTTGCCTTTTAGTTTTGTTGATTGTTTCCTGTATGTGCAGAAGCTTTTTTCTTGAAGAGGTCCCAATAGTTCATTTTTGCTTTTATTTCCCTTGCCTTCGGAGACATGTCAAGTAAGAAGTTGCTGGGGCTGAGGTGTGGGCAGAAGACAGGAATAGACATCCAGATGGCAAACAGACATATGAAAAGATGCTCAACATTGCTCATCATCAGGGGAATACGAATCAAAACCACAGTGAAATACCACTTCACACCAATCAGAATGTCTAAAATTAACAACTCAGGAACCAAATGTTGGCAAGGATGTGGAGAAAGAACCCTCTTGCACTCCTGGTGGGAAAGCAAACTGATGCAGCCACTCTGGGAAACAGTGTGGAGTTTCCTCAAATATTAAAAATAGAACTACCCTATGACCCAGCAATTGCACTACTACAGGAGTGTTGATTTGAAGGGGCACATGCACCCCAATGTTTATAACAGTGTTATCAACAATAGCCAAATTATAGACAGAGTCCAAGTGTCCATCAACTCATGAATGGATAAAGAAGTAATACACAATGGAATACTACTTGGCAACAAAAAGAATGAAATCTTGACATTTGCAACAATGTAGGTGGAACTGGCGGGTATTATGTTAAGCGAAATAAGTCAGTCAGAGAAAGACAGATATCACATGATTTCACTCATATGTGGAATTTGAGAAACTTAACAGATGATCATAGAGGAAGAGTAGGAAAAGTAAGGTAAAAACAGAGAGGAGGCAAACCATAAAAGACTCTTAAATACAGAGAACAAACTGAGGGTTGATGGGAGTGGGGAAAATGGGTGATGGGCAGTAAGGAGGGCACTTGATGGGATGAGCACTGGATTGTAAGTGATGCATCACTGGAATCTACTCCTGAAGCCAAGACTACACTGTATGTTAACTGACTTGAGAGTAAATAAAATTTTTAAAAATCAAAAATGAATGAATGAATGAATAAAAAAATAAATAAAAACTACTACAAAGCTCTAATAATTAAAAGAATGTGGTACTGGATTAAGGATGACCTTATAAACCAATGGAATAGAATTGAGAGGAAATAAACAAACCCAATATCTATGGTCAATTGATTTTGACAAAATGTCAAGAACATTCTATTTGGAAAGCATCACGTCTTCAACAAACGGTGCTAGAACAACTGAATAGCCACATCACGAAGAACGGCATTGTACTTCCTCTCTCTCTCTCTCTCTCTCTCTCTCTCTATATATATATATATATATATGTATATATGTATAAACTCAAAATAGATCAATCACCTAAATATTAGTTAAACAATAAAACTATTAGAATAAAACATGGGAGGTATATCTTCATGACCTCAGATTTGACAATAGATTCTTAAATTTGACACCAAAAGTACAAGCAACAAAATTAAAAAATAAACAAATTGGCTTCATGAAAATTAAAAACTTTTGAGTATCAAATTTTATCAATAAAATAAAAGACAACTCAGAATGGAAAAATATTTGCAAATCCCATATCTGATAAAGATTTTAATGCCTAGAATACATAAAACAATACAACGCAAAAACAAAAAGACAACTCAATTAAAAATTGGAAATGTATTTGACTAGATATTTCTACAAAGAGGTGGTCAAAAGCACATTAGCATATGTTCCACTTAATTAGTCATTAATAAAATGCAAATGAAAGTCACAACAATAAACCAGTTCACACTTACTAGGATGGCTATAATTAAAAAAACAGAAAGTAAGTGCTGGTGAAGATGTGGAGAAATTGGAACGCTGACACATTACTGTTAGGAATGTAAAATGGGGTAGCCATTGTGGAAAACAGTTTACCACTTCTCCAAAAAGTTAAATACAAAATTACTGTATGAGCCAGCAATTCTATTCCTTGGTATATATCCAAAACAAAAGAAAACATGTTCACGAAACCCCTTGTCTGGGTAGCAGTTTATAGCAGCATCATTCATAATAGGTAAACACATCCATTAACCCAAATACTCCTCAGTGAGTGAATATATTTTGACACATGCATGCAATGGGATATTATCTAGCCACAGAAAAGGAATGAAACATGCTACATCTTGGATGAACCTAAGAAAAATTATGAAACAAGTCAGATACGAAAAGACAAATACTGTAATGCCATTTATATGAAATATCCAGAACAAGCAAATTTATAGAAACAGAAGATATATTAGTGGTTGCCAGGGGATAGAGGTAAGGGGGTTGGGAATGATAGCTTTTAAGATATGGGATGTTCTTCTAAGACAATGAAAAAGCTTTGGAATTTGAGAGAAGCGGTGGTTGGACAACGTCGTGAGGGCATTAAATGCCACCGCGTCGTACACTCTAAAATGGCTAATTGTATGTGATGTGGATTTCACCTCAAATTATTAAAAAGTAAAACAATTTACAAAGGACTAGATAGAGATGTGTTGAAGATCAAATGAAATAATGCATATGTACATTGGGCTCTCTGCTGTTGGCATGGAGCCAGCTTTGGGTCCTCTATTGCCCTCTCTCTCTGTCCCTCCCCCACCCGTCAAAAATGAAAAATAAACATTAAAAAATAATGCATATGTTCTACTTTAGCATAGTGCTTGCAACGTAAAAAGCACTCAGTATTATGTGTGATAAGAATAGTTGTTCCTTTGACTCCTTTTGTCATCGTTAACCCTGTCTCAAGCAATGCTTTTATTGATGATTTGTCTGAAGATTTAGAAGACTTGTATGGCTGTATGAATGGCACAAAGTCAGACACAATCACTAATATTTTGGGTGGCAGTATCAAGGTCTGAAAGCTCTCAGTAGACTGGAAAAGCATGATAAATTCAGAGCTAAAAGTAATAATTTATCTTCAGATTCAAAACATTACCTGGGGAGGAAATCTAAGAAGTATGCATACACAAAGGTCTCATGATATGGCAGGTGCCTGGCTGGCTGAGTCAGTACAGCAAGCAATGCTTGACACTAAGGTTGTGAGTTCGAGTCCTGAATTAGACGTCGAGTTTACTTTAAAAAAAAAACCAAGTGTGATGATTTCATAACCAACAAACTCAAAAGAATCATCATTGCCATGGCTGTGAAAAAAACGATTACAGATTTAATCTTCATTAATTAATATGGAGAACCCATATCAAGGGAGACATTAATTTCAGTGTCTCCTACTCTGCAGCAGTCCAGACCCCATCTCAAGGTTGTGTTTGCATCTGGACAGCTCACAGATGGTAGATTTTATGGACCAGCACATGGTAAAAATAGGTAAAATATGATTTTTCTGGCCCGAAATTTTGCCATAGGATGATAATTTAAAATGTTAGGGATGATTATGGGAAAAAATCAAAACATAGTTTCATAAAATTGGTGTTTTCCTTTTCATATATGTAAAGCCCATTTTGTGAAAAATTGCTCTATAACTCCACATGTCTGGTAAGAGAATAGATAAAAATAACAAGAACAAAAAAGATATATTGTCAATATGAGAAGGAAGACCCTAAAATTCATCATTGTCATCACATTTGGTATCTTACTCAGCAACAGCTTCATATCACTGGTAATAATCCAGCAGTGGCTATAGAATGTATGTCAGGGATGATATAATTGTTAAGCTTGTTTTAGAACAAGCCATCCCCAAATATATTACCTTTGTCTGTGTTATCTTGGCCAATTTACATACCCTCCTTAAACATCCATTTTTCTCTCACTGTAAGATTAGACAATATCTAATATCTATCTAATATCTATCTATATCTCTATCTATCTAATATCTATCTATCTATATCTATCTATCTATCTATCTAACTATCTATCTATCTAAATGTATGGTACATACATAATGTATGGTTGGAAAATAATGGAAGAAATAAAGAATTTCTCAAAAGTCTGTATCTTAGAAACATCCATTTTTTTTTAATCATGGCCAAAATTGGTATCTGAGGACCATTTGCCAATGGGGAGTCTTTTTCAGGGGACCCGTCCTTTTGGAAAATGAGCTGAGGGAACAACAGAACTAGTTAATTTGAGCCAGTGGGAAAGTAACAGAATTGGCAAATGCCTTTGTCCTTTCCTTGCAGGACAAAAACTTACTAAAGTGGTGAGATGAAAAAGGTAAAGTGTCCTCCTGGTGAAAATCCTTAGTCAGTGAATTTGTGTCAGAGAGGTGGGGCTAAATGATAGATCCAAGGATGGTCACTCCTTCCCCAGCGCCCCAAAGAGTCTCCAGTTCTATACTCCTTGCCTGGCTGGGGTGTAGTAAGAAGAAAAAGTGCCTAGAGGGGAGGGCATAAAATAGCTAAATAGCTAGGTCAATCTGGAAAGCAGGTGTTATGACCTGAGTTGTGTCCCCCAACCCCACGAATTTATACATTGAAGTTTTAACCCTTAAAACATCAGAATGTGACTATATTTGGAGATGTTATCTTTAAGGAAGTAACTTAAGTTAAAATAAGGTCACTAGTGTGGACTGTAATCCAATTTGACTCATGCTTCTATAGGAAGAGGAGATTAGAATAAAGATAGGCACACTCAGAAAAGACCATGTGAAGACCCAGGGAGAAGACAGCCTTCTACAAACCAAAGAGAGAGGCCTCGGAAGAAATCAACTCCATTGTCTCACTGATCTTGGGCTTCTAGTTTCCAGAACTGTGAGAAAATAAATGTCTGTTGTTTGAGCGGCCTAGGCTGTGGTACTTTGTTATGTAGCCCACCCAAACTAATACAGCAGGACCCCTAGAGAGTCTGATTACTCCCACTAGAACAGGAGGTAGGTGGATCCAAGACAATAATGTCAGGTGTTTCCAGAACATTTTATTTGCATCTCCACATTTACTCAAGGATTGTGTAGCCGAGTGGCAAACCCTTTTCTGAGAACAAAGTGAGTTCAGATACCATCCTCTAAGAAGGGCAAGTTCTAGTGTCTGAGACACTGAGCACATGGTGAATAGAAGATATGTGCATTGAAGGTAAAAATTAGGAGCAGCTAAATTGCTCTGTATCAGAAGGGAATGAGCTGTGAGATACTGGAAGACACGTTTCTTTCTTTCTTTCTTTCTTTCTTTCTTTCTTTCTTTCTTTCTTCTTTCTTTCTTTCTTCTTTTCATTTTTTTTAAATATGAAATTTATTGTCAAATTGGTTTCCATACAACACCCAGTGCTCATCCCAACAGGTGCCCTCCTCAATGCCCATCACCCACTTTCCCCTCCCTCCCACTCCCCATCAACCCTCAGATTGTTCTCAGTTTTTAAGAGTCTCTTATGCTTTGGCTCCCTCCCTCTCTAACCTGTTTTTTTTCTTCCCCTCCCCCATGGTCTTCTGTTAAGTTTCTCAGGATCCACATAAGAGTGAAAACATACGGTATCTGTCTTTCTCTGTATGACTTATTTCACTTAGCATAACACTCTCCAGTTCCATCCACGCTGCTACAAAAGGCCATATTTCATTCTTTCTCATTGCCAAGTAGTATTCCATTGTGTATATAAACCACAATTTCTTTATCCATTCATCAGTTGGTGGACATTTGAGCTCTTTCCATAATTTGGCTATTGTTGAAAGTGCTGCTATAAACATTGGGGTACAATTGCCCCTATGCGTCAGCACTCCTGTATCCCTTGGGTAAATTCCTAGCAGTGCTATTGCTGGGTCATAGGGTAGATCTATTCTTAATATTTTGAGGAACCTCCACACTATTTTCCAGAGTGGCTGCACCAGTTTGCATTCCCACCAACAGTGCAAGAGGGTTCCCGTTTCTCCACATCCTCGCCAGCATCTAGTCTCCTGACTTGTTCATTTTAGCCACTCTGACTGGCATGAGGAGATCTCTGAGTGTGGTTTTGATTTGTATTTCCCTGATGAGGAGTGACATTGAGCATCTTTTCATGTGCCTGTTGGCCATCTGGATATCTTCTTTAGAGAAGTGTCTATTCATGTTTTCTGCCTATTTCTTCACTGGATTATTTGTTTTTCGGGTGTGGAGTTTGGTGAGCTCTTTATAGATTTTGGATACTAGCCCTTTGTCTGATATGTCATTTGCAACTATCTTTTCCCATTACATTGGTTACCTTTTAGTTTTGTTGATTGTTTCCTTTGCAGTGCAGAAGCTTTTTATCTTCATGAGGTCTCAATAGTTCATTTTTGTTTTTAATTCCCTTGACTTTGGGGATCTGTCAAGTAAGAAATTGCTGTGGCTGAGGTCAGAGGGTTTTTTTTCCTCTAGGGTTTTGATGCTTTCCTGTCTCACATTCAGGTCCTTTATCCATTTTGAGTTTATTTTTGTGAATGGTGTAAGAAAGTGGTCTAGTTTCATTCTTCTGCGTGTTGCTGTCCAGTTCTCCCAGCACCATTTGTTAAAGAGACTTGGAAGACGAGTTTCTACAGAGAGTCAGAGGACAGGGATGCATTAGGCTAAAAGGAGGGGGTTGAGGAAGAGGAGACCCATAAGGGAGAAGAGAAAGAGAGAGGTGGTGGGGGCACTGTGTGGGGATCCTCTAGCTGAGCTGCCTACACCAAACGAGACTTCGTATGAAATTTCTCTACAGGTCTTGATGTGAGTGGATTTGTCTTTGAGACTATGGAGAAATATTAAACCAGTTGGCAAGTTTGAGGGAGGCAAAAACAGTGGGGGATGACTCCAAAATCTGACCTCCACAGTGTGGATTATCAGGGAAGCAAAAAGGGACGATACCACAATTTCGTGAGGTGCTGGTTTGAACAAGGAGAATTGAGCAAAATTGTGGATCTGGGCGAATATGTGAATTTACTCAGCGTTGAGGATCTGGGTGAGATTCAGGTATTGGCATAGAAACCTGAGTTTATTTCTCAGAGGACTCAACTTGCTTCGTGAGCCTGAGCAGTGGGAGAGCCTCGGCTGTTATGGCAGCATGGGACCACCCATGGATGCCACTTCTGGAGCAAATCTCAAGGAAGTCATTGGCCAATATCATGAGAAACAGCACTTTCACTGATAGCAAACAGAACTTTTTTCCTCTCTTGGAGCGCTCTCTTTTAGGGCTTGGCTACCCTAAAAAAAATATACAAATAAATAAACAGAAAAAAAAAAGAAAGAAAACTTTGTATACCACTGGAGAAGGGGCAATATTGTTAATTGCCTATACAGGTCTATGCATGTGCCACTCTTTACTGTAGACCCCAGCATAGCCTGGGGCTGCTGACAGCTATAGGACATTGGTTGTGGTGCCCAGAAAAGGCGAGTGCCCCACAGAGTAATGGTGGCATGTGAACATCAGCGGGGCCCACCTGCACTGCAGAAACTTCCATGTGCTTCACAGCAGCAGTGAGCCCAGCAGGAGGATCAGGTGACAGGGCAGAGATGACGGGACAGAGCTAATGTGAGAATGGTACTGTGGTTTGCAGTCACAGCATCCAGCTTCTGGCAGTGCCCAAAGAAACTGTGAGCTTGCCCTGCCTGTGAGCTTGGGGAACAAGAGTAGCAGAATGGGAGAACTATAAATGAAAGCAGGGTCCCAACCATGCCCAGTGAGGGTGACTTGTTTAGAGCAAGAGGGAAGCACCCTCTGGGGACTCCCGGAAACACTTGGGTGGGGTACGTGCTTTGCAAGGGGTTGGGGTCCAGTGTAATTCATGTGAGGGCAGGAGGCAGTGAGAGTCTAGTTATTAATGTTAATGCGATCTCATTTGCTTCTGTAGGCTGGTGTGGCCTGGGGAGATTTTGTTTCTATTGTGTATAATGGGGAGCTTCTGACTTTTAAAAGAAGAAGAGTGATATAATGGAAGTAATGTTTTAGAAAGATTAAATTCCCATTTATGAGCAAAGAGAAATGACTTTAGCGGTAGGAAAAACATTAGTTACATTGCTTTCAAAATTGAGAAAAAAAAAGTCACTGTAGGTTTTAAACAAAGCTATCCTATTTAACATACTAATTTACATACATACCTCAAAGAAAAAGAAAAATGCCCAAAACTTTGGAATAACTCACAGAGGTCTACAAATCTACTGCTAATTAAGGTTCTCAGAAACTCTATAGCTTGAAACAAAGGTGGCACCACTTGACTTCTACGATGTGCTGACACCTTTGAATAATTACTGGCATCTTGATTTCATGTATATTGCCAACTTCATGCTCCTTGAGCTGGTTTCCGAATCTTACACACAACTTACAGAACTTCTCTATGAGCTGTATGGGTGGAGGGAAATGACTCCTGTTTGGCGACTACAGGACAAATAACATAACTGGTGACTAAATCGTTTAGCCAGGCCTAAATACTTCTGTGTCACTGTCTCAGATAAGTTACTTATGCTCTTTTCGTCTCATCTTTATTATGTGTAAAATAAAAAGGCTTAGATGATCATTAAGTCCCTCTCCTCCTTAAAACTGTAGGATTCCAGAAAAATTACTACACAATTGCTAGAGAATCACTTCATTTTCCATATTGATTAAATCCTCAGGTACTTTTCTCTCAGGCCAGGTTGGAAAGCTTCAGAATTTCTCTTTAATCTAAGCAAAATTGCTCTATCTTTCAAAAAAAAAAAAAAAAAGGCAGACAAAGCTTTTGCTCTTAGAAAAAGGAGCAGAGTGGAAGCAAAGAGTATCTTTGGCCTAAATGAAAGCTTCATTAGGAAAAATGAACTAATCAGCGTCCTCTGAGGAAAATTCATCTGTTCAGAAGGGCATAGCCTCTGCTGCTACACATCCTTAACATAATTTATATTATTATTAAGATTGCTACATAAATATATATACATATATACTTATATTTATATATTTGGAACACAACTAATGGACCATATTTTACTACTTAGTATCATTTCTATCAGGAATTACTAGCTATTGTGATATTACATTTGAATATGGATGAGATAACATATTCAAGCAAATATGTGCACCGTGGTGTTAGGAATATGAAATAAACTCATGAAACAGAACCTTCTGCAGAGTTCCACATTCTTTGGTGAGTCAGTCAGTAGTACATAATAGCAGGGTGAAAGATCAGTTCAAGTCTCATTCAATAGTAACTTTTTGCGTTAAAAATCTGAAAGACTTGCATTTATCCAAGTGTAGACATAGCTGAAGAAAAATTCAGTATACAGAAGTAGGAAATAAAAAATATTTATGAATAATTGTTTGGTTTGACAAATACTCAGAATCAAAACTTAAACAGCACAGAATTTCACAGAATCTTGGAGAGTGTCTTAAGAAAGAGAGGAAGAAAGGAAGGAAGGAAGGAAGGAAGGAAGGAAGGAAGGAAGGAAGGAAAGAAGGAGAGAAAGGAGGAAGGAAGAAAGGGAGGAAGAGGAAGGAAAAAAGACAGGAGCAATTATGAAAACTGTCGATATCAAGAAACATCATAGAGTCGTGGTATAAAAGAAATAATCATGACTTAAAAAGACAATAAACTTTATTGAATGAAGAAAATAATTTTGAGTAATTGCCTAGAATTTTATAGGAGAAATGGAAACAAAAGAGAATTAATATTTAATGAAATCCACTATGGAATCAGTTGCTTATTTAATCCTCACAGTTACCCAATGATATAATATTACAAATACTTTTAATATGAAACATTTTAACAGAACGATATGAGGAAAATTATAGGAAACCACACCTTAGGACCAGAGAGCAACATGAATAAATGCAGATATAGCTAAAGTCAACAAATTGCTGATAAATGGAGAAAAAAAAATCAAAATCTCAGGTTAGGTATTTTTTCTTCTATTAAATTTAAGGAGTGTTACAGACAATTGAAAGCAAGCAGAAGAGGACAATGTTTAAAAAATCTTTTGGAACAACATTAAGCTGTTACTAAAGAAAAGAATAATAAAGTACCTGGCAAACATCAGACAAATATTCAATGAAAAGAGGAGGGATTAATTTCCTCCCCCTTCATTTTTTTCTCTTTCCTTATTGAAGATGATCTTTTGTCCTCTGGATAATTAAAGAAAGATCAATGGCAACCTGCAAGCCAATAGACCAGATGCAGAGAGTGTAACCAAATTAAAAAAGAAAACAGAAATCAAAAGAATCACTTTCAAAAGTTGTCACAAAGTATTAATCAAACAAACGTTTAGAGTTAATTACATCAGCAACAGTGGAAGCAGAAACATGTAGTCAGCCAAAAGTTTATGTGGAAAGTGGAACTTATGATTCACACACACTCACACACACGACAGAAGAAGCAAAGCACGTAGAGAAGAAAATAAGGATGATTTAATTTAAAAAACTTTTCTGTATATTAGGCCATTTATTTTATTATAACATATTAGAGTAACAATCTAGTTTATTTCTAATGATTCTTTAATACTAATACTAATAAAATTGTTTCCTTTTAAATATTGCAAAACATATTTTTATTTATCAAACAGCAAATATTCCTTAAAACAGATAAGCAAAAACAACTTTAGTTTGATCATGCTGGGTTAGGTTGTGCCATGGGAAAAAAAAAAAAAAGAAAAAAGAAAAAAAATATCCCCCAATTCCAGGGGTTTAAAGTAAACAAAGAAAGAACAGAAAGGGTTTACTTTTCTTCACTGATGCAATATTGCCTGTTGTGATTGGCTACATCAGGCTTTTTGAGCTTCCATAACAAAATCCCACAGTCTGAATCACTTAAACGACAGCAATTTATTTTCTCCCAAGTCTGGAGATTCTTCTGAGGCCTTCTTACTGGCTTGTAGATGGCTACCATCTCACTGTGCCCTCACAAGCATGGCCTTCTTCTGTGTGAGCATGGGTAGAGAGAGAAATCTGGTTCTTTTCCTCTTCTTACAAGGACACCATTTCTATCAGATTAGGGCCCCACCCTTAGGACCTCTCTGACTTTTAATTACCTCCTTAGAGGCACTGTGTCTAAATATAGTCACATCCTGGGTTAGGGCTTCACCATATGAATTTGAGGGGATATAATTCAGCCCATAACAGTTGTTTTGAAAGTTATATGACCATGCCTAACATCAGCAGGGAGGGAGGGATGGAGTCCTATCATGTTCCTGGAAAGGGGAAAACTAGAATATTGGAAAAATACCCCAAATGACTACCATAGTGTGTATAATTTTCTATTGTGTGATTATTTTTTATAAGTAACCTAATTAATAATGCTATTATAATGATCATTATATGAAACTTTTCAAAAGATTCTTGTAGTATGAGTTCCACAAGGAAAATTCTTAGAAGTGGAATAGATGTATTAAACAGGCTGGAACATTTTGAACATTTTATTGTGTCCCGGAAAATTTTCTTCCTGAAAAAATATCGTAAAATCATTCCAATTCCTTAAATTCTAGCAAAAAAAATAGAGATTATTATTAAAGAATAAAGGGATGAGGACAAAGAGAAAAATTAATTAAAACTTTTGCCAATCACACTGTCCCAACACACCATTTCATTGGTTTAATTTAATTTTTTTTAACCAACAAGACATATTATTATCTTTTTGCTTGCATATATTTTTGATGATATGGTAAAAGTAGTCATTATTTTGGTTATTTTTTTCTCAGAGATGCATTTGCTATTCAGTTACAGACATCTTACCCATTTAAAATAATTCATTACTTTGGGGCACCTGGGTGACTCAGTCGGTTGAGCGCCTGACTTGGGCTCAGGTCATGATCTCATGGTTTGTGGGTTCAGCCCTCGGTCGGGCTCTGTGCTGACAGATCAGAGCCTGGAACCTGCTTCAGAGTCTGTGTCTCTCTCTCTCTCTCACTCTCTGCCCCTCCCCCACTCGTGCTCTGTCTCTCTCTCTCTCTCTCTCTCTCTCTCGAAAATAAATAGATGTTAAAAAAATTTTAATTATTCATTACTTTGAGGAAGAACTCTAAATTGTAATATATGTAAAAGTTTATACATCCACATTGGGCAAAGTTTCCATATTTAGAGTGGCTATTTAACCAGCATTTTATCCGGACAAAGTTCCAAAGGTCAAAGTTAAAAAATAGATGCAAAATTGTCTTCCTCGGAGCCTGTTTTTAACGTAAATAAACTCACATACCGCCATTTGAAAGAGCATATCTGTAATATCAGAAAGAATGCAAACTTTTTCCACAAATAATATTAGAACCTGACAGATGAATAAACATCTCTGGTCTTCACCATTGCTTCTTTATCTCTTTATCTCACCAGAGATCTGAGATAGAGGTGGATAGCCCATGAAGAAGGTCCAAGTCCATGAACCCAGGAAGGGCTGAACTTCCTCCCGGCTCTCCTGCGCTCCAAAGACTCTTCAGCTGGATGTGAGCTCTTGCCTCCAGCTATTTACACCATGATCAGGCTAGTAATTAGCAAAATGTTTAATATAATATAGAAGCAATTAGGAGGTGATAACATGCAATTAAGATGTGTTTTCAGATTAAAGATTTTATAGTGCTCTTTTTCTTGAAAAGATAAAGTGCCTATCTCAAAATGTCAAACCACAGTGATTTAATCTGAATTATTTTCAATTAATATGCATGTATTCTTGCGATGTGTTCACCGTTGTTATTGACATTGATAAATTAAGCTCATCCCAGCTGAATTTATCCTTGAGTCGCTCTATATTTCCTGAATGTCAGCTCTTCATTCGTATTTTTTTCTTTGCCTACAAGCTGTGCGTGATCTAACTATAAGTCCCTTGATTCATCCCTGGGATTACAGTGATGTGTCAGTCTGGAGGAACAATAATCTGAAAGGGCATTGTTATAAATAGAGTGTTAGAATATAATTGTTTGTCATGTCATTTCTCCTCTTTAAATTCCCTTGAGTCCTGTTGAAGTAATTTAGACAGCTAAGATGACAAGAGTCTTGAGACTGTACTTATAGAGTTGTCCAACACATCTTTAGCCCTATTCTGCCTTTTGAGACCATCTTGCCTGCAAAGTAGGAAATGCAAACATCAAATGAGTTTTGACTATAGTGTGGATTTAATTTGAGAGTTTACATAGGCCACTCTTTGTACAATACAAGCATTATGTCTCCTAATTCATCTGTACTTGTTGGGACAATGGCTATTAAATGCCATTTAAAATTAATTAGAAATTGTCAGGAGTGAGCACAGCAGCTACTGAAGATAACTTAGAGGAATTAAATATTTAAGGCGTAGGAGGGTTTTTGTTTTTTGTTTTTGTTTTTTTCTGTACAGACAATGTGCAGATAAATGCCTTGGGAGTAAAATATTAAATTTTTAGCTAAAAGGACAGGGAAAATTTTTTATTTTACATTAACTATACCATTTGTAAATTAAGAGTAATATTAAGGATTATAGTAGTAATCTATATTCTTTAAAATATAAAATTAGAAACAAATTTAAGATTTCTTCCTAAACAAAATGTACAGAAATGCCTCACATTTGAGAATTATTATTTTATTAAGAAACACTTCAATTTACAGTTGGTTTAGCAATTAAAATTATTGTTTTACAAATTATGAAAAGTGTAATTTAAGAGGCACCAGTTCAGAGTAATGAGTATGCCTTATGCCATGGGGGATTTACAAAATACTTATTGGACCTAGTAAATAGACACGTATTTTAGATTTGACTGAATATTTTTTTATATATCTACATTTACTAAAATAAAAAAAAATCAATATTTGATTAATTTAATCAAAATGAACAAAAATTGTTATGTTGATAAAGGAAAAATTTAACATTCGTTTACTTGGTAGGTTTGGTGAGTTTGACATGATATCAGTGATTGTGGCCTATGGTCTAAGAGGAGTGTAACCACTTAGGAAAGCTAGACAATCTCTTTAGCGTGAAAACAAAATACTCAAAATTTAATTTATATTTACATTTCACCTAGAAATAAGAAATATATTAAACTTTACTAATATTAATATGTAAATGGCATCCTGTCCTCACACCATCCTGTATTAAGAACCCACAGAGAGACCCTGTGAATGTATAGTGTGTCCTAGAGAAAGAGAGAGGTGCATAGCATGGAAATATTTTTTTTTAATTTTTTTTAACGTTTATTTATTTTTGAGAAACAGAAGGAGAGCATGAGCAAGGGAGGGGAGGGGCAGAGAGAGAGACACACACAGAATCTCAAGCAGGCTCCAGGCTCTGCACTGTCAGGACAGAGTCAGATGTGGGGCTCGAACCCACAAACCCTGAGATCATGACCTGAGCCGAAGTTGGACACTTAACCGACTGAGCCACCCAGGAGCCCCCGTATGGAAGTATTAATGGAGGAATTATCAAGGCTTTTGTTCGCTTTTGTCGTGTTTCCACACAGTGGAATGTGTGGATCTGTGGGCTTCCTTATTTAGTTTTAATTAGTTAGCCCTCAAAACTGACAGTGACTTTGTAAGATTCCTGCAAAGAAAATGCAGCTTGATCAGACAAGTGTGAGTGAATTTCAAAAAACAAAAACAAAAACAAAACAAAACAAAAATCTTTGTATAATTGAAGATAGGATTGAAAAATTAGCATTCTAATTTAGTAAAAGGGGTCAATAATGCCCTTCTTCCAATTGGGAATACTTGCCTTTGAGAAGTATCTTTTTCAGTGGTGAAAATCATTCAGCAGGTATCAAAATAAATTGAACTTAAAACTAGAGCTTTAAATATCTATATTTCAAGTAATTAAGCCAAAAATTTTTAAATAATGAGTAATAATGAATGGCATTGTCTCCATCAAATATTGTTTGAGAGAGTTAAGATTTGTACCATTAATAAACAGAATGGACGTTAGATTTTTGTTTATTCGGGGTAAGTTTCATTCATTTTTTTACACATTTTTAAATGTTCATTCACTTTTGAGAGAGCACAGTGGGGGGAATAGCAGAGACAGAGGGAGAGAGAGGACCCAAAGCAGGCTCTGGACTGACTGAAGTGACCCTGATGTGGGACTCAAGCTCACAAGCCACAGGATCATGACCTGATCCAAGTTCGGATGCTCAACTAACTGAGCCACCCAGGTGCCCTTAGATTAATTTCATTCTAACTTTGAGTATACTATATGTATTCACAGAATAAATACCATATACAACAATAAAACTAATGAGCTCGATTAGATAAGAATTCATATTAAAACTAAATAATCAATTTTGCAAGCATTTGGCCAAATCAAGCAAAGTAATGCTTGATAAAAAAGTTTAGAGACCACCGCTATAGAAAATGGGTCCTTTGCCCATTCAATATACTGAGGTTTAAATGTGTGCTTTAAGTGTATATGTAAGCTTAAACACGCAGATGTGTTTGTAAAAATATATACTCCTGAACCCATATATGAGGTTGCGAAAAATGTACTTTCATTCAATGCACTTTTATTAAATATTAAGATACTACACTAAGTGCAGAATAGAAAGTACATGGTGAGTTTTACCTTCAAGGGAACCAAAACATTAAATGTTTATATGTTTGTTGCAAAATTATTTGAAAGAAGCGTATGATGGAGAAGTCAATATATAGTGAAAATTATGTATAGAAAAACATCTGGTAAGTATCCTATGGTAGGAAGTAGACATTTTTCTATAAAAATTATGATAGTAAATAATTATGTATACCTATAAAATACCTTTATGTGTGTGTGTGTGTGTGTGTGTGTGTGTGAACACAGATAATAGTTTAACTCTATGCAACTGACATCTTAGCAGATCCAAACATGTCATTTTGGTGATTTATGGCCACTAAACATCACAGAACAAAATTTCATGTGATTTTAGATAGACTCCATTTCTTTCTAAAACTAAATGCCTAGAACAATGCCTTGCCTGTGGTAGGTGCATTATTAATATTAAATGAATATTTGTTGAATCAACACTGGTATTAACACAGCTCTTCTCACACATCATTATCACCTGGCCCTGCCAATCACCTTCTCCCCGCTTTCAACCTCTTTCTTAAATAACTTATTCCTTGCTGGCTACAGTTGGTGAACAGCTGACAAGCTGCCCAGTTTAATTCTCTCTCCCCCCAAAATGAGAAGCTGGCAGTCCAGAGCAGGGAGAGGCAAAGCATCTAATCAAACTGGGTGAGATTTGGGGGGACCGAGACCAGGCTGAGGTTGTGAAGCACTTGGTAAATTCAGAGCATTAGGATGACTGACCATGCTTTTGCAACCGTTATATCTAATGAATAATATCCTGGGTAGGCCAACTTACATAGACATTAGGCCCATGCTTCGCCTTGAACTAAGTGGGCCTGGAAGTCCAAAGACAGAGAAGACGCATTAAGGCTCTAGTTATTTGATTTTTAACCTTCAAAGAACAGTTCTACTGTAAGCACGTTTCTCCACAGCTGATCAAATCAGGCATTACTTAAAAATTTGATTGAGCTGTTTTCTAGTTTCAGAAAATTCCTCAGATGGTTTTTACTGCCCAAGGGAATGTGAGTACTATGTCTGATGGGTACGTCTACTCTTACCTTTTTTTCTCATTCTACGATGTACCCAGAAGTAGCCTTTAGGAAGACACCCCAATCAATCGTGTTGGCAAAATGATAAAGAATGTTGATTCATTCATTTGTTTTAATGTTTATTTACTTTTGAGAGGGAGGGAGACCAAACATGAGCAGGGGAGGGGCAGAGAGAGAACAGAAGACACAGAATCTGAAGCAGGCTCCAGACTCTGAGCTGTCAGCACAGAGCCTGAGGCAGGGCTTGAACTCATGAATCATGAGATCATGACCTGAGATGAAGTCAGATGCTTAACCGACTGAACCACCCAGGTTCCCTGAATATTGACCCATTTAAATGAAAACACTTAAATAGATGTACTTATACAAAAAGTCATTTAAAATAATAACATTTAAAATTTTTTAATATTAAATTTTGTGGGTTTGGCAAAATAATCTCTTGAATTCAACCAGATCAATGAAGCATTGTTTAAAAATGCTAACAATAATTGTTTTACAATTGGCAAAATATATTAAGCTTCTTCATATCAATAAGTAAGAATGTTTTTATCTACATGTCAGTAAAACATGAATGTTTTATCTACAAATGATTTCACATGTTTAAAAGATGTGTATTTCATATAAAGGCCTCAACAGAACAAAATTTCTCCCATTATATTATTATAAAACAAGAAGGTATGTTTACGGGCTAAGTTTTAGGAAATATCCTACAAAGTTCGCTTTAAACAGTCTAAGCATATGATGGCATAAGGAAATTGCCATTACTTTTATCAGAGAAATAGCACCCATCAGAGAGTAAAACCACAGTGTCTAATATTCATCTAATTTGAAGATAATTTATCAGCCACTACCCGATATGGACCTGATCATAAAAGGAATACTCACCCTTTAAATAGTGTTCTGAGTGTTATCAAAATTATAAATAATCCACTAGTATTCAGAATAGACTAATGATTTTAATTTTATGTTTGTTTATTTTTGGCCAGTCAATAAGGAGTTAAGTTGCTTTCTACACTAGTCAGTGTTTGTAGCTCCTCATGTTTAAGCAAGACAATGAGACAATAATACTGATCTTTCCAAAATAAACTTATTCACATATTATATACATATATATATTCATAACTTTTGAGAATGTGCAACCCTTTTAAGCCATGAAATGGCTTCTGTTCATCAGTAACTAAGATAAGAATCTGTAGTGTAGCTTTTTAAAATCCTCCTGATCAAATTTAATTCTACTGGGTGATATAAAGGACCCATTTACATTTCCAACCCTTTAAGGAAAATTGAAAGAAGAGTTTTAACAACTGTGTGGTTTGGTTACAATTGTTTGCTAATAAAAGACTGATTTTATTTCAGAGCAAGTAAAAATTACCGATAGCAGCAATGCCCCAACGAACACACAGACTTCATTATGTTCTACCTAGACTTATGCATGTGTTTATAAAATGCGGGCTCTCTGCTTTACAATACGTAGAATAACTAACTAATTTTGAAAATCCAATCTTAAAACCTAATTCAAGGGGAAAACCTCTCAACCTGACAAAAGGAATTATTGCCGGAGATTAAACTGCTTGATGTTCTTCATTGTTCTAGTTGAGTCAGGAGGGAATATTAATTGAGATGTGCCATGGATGCTGGTGTGTGTTCCACAGTGCTTCACAGGTTTCCTGGTGGTCCGTCCAACAGGAATAGCATAAATGAGTGGAATAAGACGGATCATTCTGAACCACAGTAGTTAAGCCATTGTTCTGTTTGGCACAAAAGGTAATGGTTGGTTGATTTGCTTTATTTCTGTGCTGTTCTGATTTTTCCCCCATACACCCTAATCTCTACCACTTCCTCTGTGAGTCATCAGCAGCTGGACCCAGTGAGACCACGGGAACTGGCTCCTGGAAAAGAGCTCTAATGGAGCTATTACTCAAGTTCAATTCTCTTTAAGTCTGGTAAGAACTGTGAGTTACGAGAAGATAGAAAAAAGAATTATTTTGCATTTTGTTTTTTTTGCTTTGAAGAGCCTCCAAATCATACTGACCTATTTATACCTCTGTGAAGATACGTGACAGATATATTTATCCCAATAGTTCTTATGAACGAGCACAATTTAGAGGAGAAAAAAAAAGAATGATTTACATTATTACCCACAGCAGTTTAATGATTTCTGATGGAATTTTTTGTTTATTGATTTTGTTTTATAGTTGTTTATTTTCTTTTGCAAATTCCAAAAGCAGAATTTAGTACTTTCTTTTCCCCATGTAGGACCCATCCAGGAGTTTTTGCTTGTCTACATGTGATACCGTTACTATTATAACCTACGTTAGACATAAACATCCTTATTTTCTCGCCACACAAGGGGATCATGAATTAGATTCACAAAGAACATCTTGATTTGTAGTTGTTTTTTCTCCATTCTATTTGAAAAAACTTAGCATCGCATCAGGTTTTGATATGAGAGAGTTCCCACAGTCTGCAGGCAAAAATCTTCCTGGCGGCTTACCTAACTCAGAAATTAGGCTGGAGATTTTACTAAAGAGGAAGTTGTTTTGTACACCTGAAACCGTGGCCACGGTGTTGGGCTACTTGTATTTAAAGGGACTTCTGCATGAGAAAGTCCGAATCTCAGGCTTCACAATTATTTAACTTTTCGTGGGGAATCTCAGATTCCTTCAACTAAAACAAGGTTTTTTAAAATGCTACAAAGTATTAAAGAAAGCTTACGATTTAATACATTTCTCCTAGAGGTGCTATAAAGGAAATCTGCAGGAAATGCAACCACCACGGAGGATAGTGTCTCTTCATTGACTAGATGTATAAGGAAATAAGATGGGAACTCTGACAGCAATTATGCATATAGAGAGAATACACTGCATATAGAGAGAATACAGTGCTTGAAGACCCCTATTCCCACTATGAACTCTCTACCTGCACAGACGTACTTTCTTCCATTAGCTCTCACCTTAAAGGCACCCGGTATCTTTTTGTTGCCAGTCCCTGTATCTGCCTTCCCATAATATCCTGTGTTGAGCAGAGGGCTCCATCTATTGAACCCAACCCACCATTCGTCCTTCGAAGCTCATGTTTCCTGAAACTCTTACGGTCATTCTTCCCCTACCGTACATACTTTAATGGTAAAATTGTTGAAAAAGGTTTAATAATTTGCCCTACTTAGACATTTTTTCAGCCAACAAAAGACTCCAGGAGTTTTAAAAAGGGTAGTATGATTCTCTCACACATCTACATTTAAAATCTATTTCCCCCGAAGGGGATTAGGTCTAAATTACTATGTCGGTAAGAAAATTACTTTTTTAGCCTTAGTTATATTAGGAATTGGGAAGTTTTAAATATCATATGCGTTAGTATTAATTCATTCCAAAAGTGTATTTTTAGTACCACAGAAATACCTGCCAAGAACGTAATGTTACTTTTCTAAAGACTTTTAATTATGTCTATCTAAATTTAAAGAACATCTTTGAGGAATTGAAAAATATTAAGGGATTTAAAGACTCAGTGTTTATAAATCCCACACCAGTCTTCAGCAATAGGTAGCTTTAAAGGTAACCACTTGAAGTCTTGAAAATAACTGTTTGGTTTTTTTAAATGTTTATTTATTTTTGAAAGAGTGAGGCAGGACACAAGCAGGGGAGGGGCAGAGAGAGAGGGAGGGACAGAATTCAAGCAGTCTTCAGGCTGGAGCTGTCAGCACAGAGCCTGACACAGGGCTCGAACTCAGGAACCGTAAGATCATGACCTGAGCCAAGGTCGGATGCTTAACCAACTGAGCCACCCAGGAGCCCCTAACTGTTTTTCTTTTTTTCATATGGGTGTTTTACATATTATGGTATTGTCAGGTATTTTAAGAGTTATGACTACGTACTGGAAAACATCACCATACCTGTTCGACTAGTTTACCTTTATCAAAATGAGTAATGTGGTACACAAGCCAAGTTTCACTAGTTGAAATGTAAGCTAATTTTTGGTTAGGAAAAAATAATTAAGATTTACTCATGTGTTTTAGAGAAATTCACTAAGTTTTATGGCATTACACTGCAAATTAATCCCTGATTAATGCTCATTTGTTTTCATGCATGATCTCTGGTACTAGGAACACAATACTTTTCCCCATATGTTTTAGCTTTTATTCATACAGCATGTATTAGTTTTACATAATAAGACATCTGACAGTTTTCCAATCTTTAGATGCATAAGAGGTTGGGATAAGCTTGAAAGCCTTCCAGTTATACCCAGTTTTAACAGATTTATTTGCTCTACAACAGAAATGGGTTTCTTTAAAAATTTGAACATTTTACAATTGCTAGTTTCTTATGCTATCAATATTTATAATACCATTTTAAATACTCTAGAAATGTATAGTAGCTTCAATGACCTTTATTGTACATGAAACATGAAAGAGTTCCCGATAAGAAATTCAAAAAACATGTATATTTTGTAACCTGATGAGTATCAGTGATAGAACATGAATCCATACTGATCATTAATTTCTCCCTTTTCATTATTGGTTATTTTCTTCACAAATATTTGTTAAGAATATTTTATAATTTTTTTAAAATTTTTAATGTTTATTTCATTTTTGAGAGAGAGAGACAGAGCATTAGCTGGGGAGGGGCAGAGAGAGAGCGAGAGAATCCGAAGCACGTTCCAGGCTCTGAGATGTCAGCACAGACACCAAGGTGGGGCTCCAACCCATGAATCATGACCTGAGCTGAAGTCCAACACTTAACCAACTGAGCCACCCAGGCACTCCATAAGCATATTTTATATATAAGGCACTGTGCTAAGTAGTTTTTGCCTAAAACCCAAATAGCTGAGCCCTCAGCTTTACAAAAAATTAATAATAATAATAATAATAATAATAACTTTGATATTTGCTGTGTAATTCTTTTTTCAATATGCTTTTCCCTCCTGAACAAGTCTGCAAATGTTTCATTTCATGGAACCTCTGTACTCCAAGAAAACAGAAAGGAAAATTCTTAATATCTTCTCCAAGTTTTCCCACCTCAATGCTTTTAGCCATGCAGTTTTCTTAAATGAAAACGTCTCATCCCTTTATCCATTTCTTTATATAGTAGCAACAGACAGTATGAGGGAAACAGGTCTCAGCATCTCTAGTCACTCATAATAAAAACTGTAATAAACTGAAAGTGGAAAATGGAAGGGACCCTAAAAAGCCATCTCCTCTTTTGGGTACTATTTTGTATCTGTGTCAGCAAAGTGGGAATGAAGACCAGTGAGTCTTTCTGGAATACATGCTCTTTGATATCCATTCCACAGAGAACCAAGTATTGGCTCAAGGCAAGTGGTTTGGTAACGGGTTCAGGGATAGGTTTGGGGTACAAATTGGAGCTACAAATTTAGAATATGGAAGGAAAAGTGCTAGGAAACTTTCAGATTGCCGCCAGTGGAACATTCTCACCAGCACTCGCCATAAAGGTCTGCTTTACATGGTACTAGTTGTATTTTTTGGATGCTCAGGCAGACTATAGAAAATACAAGCCTAAGGAATATTTGGTCAATAAGAGATTGGGTGACTGAATAAATGCTGAAGACAATAACAACACAAGAATTAAACTTTGGGCGAAATTCTATATTTATTACATTTTAGAAGGAATGGGGTAGCTTTTCCATTATATGAAAACCTATTGGTAGAAAGGAATAATTCCAAGTTGTGGTAAAGATTAATTACATGACTATATACTTAGTCCATATGGTATATAGAAATATTACCTATGAGACTACAGATTTCAACTTATACCCATCTATAAAAATATTAGTGTACATGAAGTAACATCCTAAAACCAGAGAAATCAGAGAAGGCTTCTTACAGGGAGGAGCAAGAAAGAAGTGGTTCAAAGCATGGTTCTAGCTCGATCCACATTGTTGCAAATGGCAAGATTTCATTCTTTTTGATCACCGAGTAATATTCCATTGTATACATATACCACTAGAATGTATTATGCTAAGTGAAATAAGTCAGAGAAAGACCAATACCGTATGATTTCACTCATGTGTGGAATTTAAGAAACAAAACAGATGAACATAGGGGAAGGGAAGGCAAAATAAGATAAAAACAGAGAGGGAGTCAAACCTTAAGAGACTCTTAAATACAGAGAACAAACTAAGGGTTGCTGGAGGGGTGTTGGGTGGGGGATGGGCTAAATGGGTGATGGGTACTAAGGAGGGCACTTGTTGGGATGAGAACTGGGTGTTATATGTAAGTGATGAATCACTAAATTCTACTCCTGAAACCATTATTACACTATATGTTAACTCACTTGGATTTAAATAAAAGTAAAATACATACATACATACATACATACATAAATGGGGGTGGGGGGAACGAAGAGGAAGAGAGACCAGAGCTCTTGTTCTCTTCACCATGTGTGGACCCAGCAAGAGAGCCGTCTGCAAGCCAGGAAGAGGGCTCTCACCAGGAACCCAAACTGCCAGCATCCTGATCTCAGACTTACCAGTTTCCAGAACTGTATGAAATAAATGTTTGTTGTTAAAAAAAGCATGAGTGCAAAAGTTAGGTGGGTGTGGGTTTATATTAGCTCTACCTTGTTACCTTGAGCAAAAGATGTTCCTTCCCTAAGCTTCAGTTTTCTCATCTGTGTAATAGGAACAATATTAGCCTCTGTGTAATGGGAACAATATTAGCCCCAATATAAGCTGGTAGTGACTATTCATTGATTGGCTCTGAATTTGTGTGTGTGTGTGTGTGTGTGTGTTTTCAGCTTTTTATGTGTATTCATAAAGCTGATTCATCGCTGAAACTTTACACAAATAATTTGAAATTAGTTATGGAAGTGTAACAGGAAAATGAATATTCTCCAAACCACAAATGAAACAAGATAGGATCTTTTTCTTAGATCTTTTCATTCCCTCCAAAGTAAATTTATCCTGCACTTATTGATAATAATATTTGGCTAAATTTTGAATAAGGGCTAAGATGAAAATATAACGTATCCTGTATTTCATTAAACAACTATTTACTGAGTACTGAATTCGTTTCCTAGGGCTGCCATAACAGATTAATACAAACTGGGAGGTTTACAAAAGCACAAATGTATTCTCTCACAGTTCTGGGCTAGAAGTCTGACATCAAGGTTTCAACAGGGCATGTCCCCTCTAAGACTCTAGGTAGAATCCTTTTATTTATTTTTTAATGTTTTGGCTATTTTTGAGAGACAGAGAGACAGAGGATGAGCAGGGGATGGGCAGAGAGAGAGGGAGACAGAATCTGAAGCAGGCTCCAGGCTCTGAGCTGTCAGCACAGAGCCCGACAGGGGATTGGAACTCACAAACCGTGGGATCATGACATGAGCCTAAGTCAGATGCCTAACCGACTGAACCACCCAGATGCCCCAGTAGAATCCTTTCTTGACTCTTCCTAGCTTCTATTAACAACCACAATCCTTGATATTCCTTGGCTTTGAGTTGCATCATTCCAATTCTGCCTCTTTTGTAACATGGCATTCTTCTCACATGTCTGTGTCTTTTCTTATAAGGACACCATTATACTGGATTAGGATAAACTTTATCCTAAATTAATTACATCTGAAAATACCTTATTTCTAAAGTCATATTCATAAGTACCAGAGGTTAAGATCTCAACGTATCATTTCAGGGGTAGAGATGAATCCATAAACAGAGATCCATTAAATCGCTGCAAATGTTTAAGGCACTCTGGACACAACAGTAAAAAATAATAAAAATAAAACAAAGTAAAACAAAGTAAAATATAAAATAAAATAAAATAAAATAAAATAAAATAAAATAAAAATAAATAAAAGGAAGTCTTGTGGTAATGGAGATAAGATCTATTTTTGCTTTGGGAATACATTTGGTCTCCATTATTTACTGAGGACTTATTCCTCTCATAATTTCTTCTTTCCAGTTAAGTCTCATTTTCTCCATACTCCAATAAAACTAGAAATTCAGTTTCCTATCAGATTTGTAGATAATTTAGGCAAATTGTTTTTGTTAAATGTTCAGCTTAGTAGGCAATTAATTCAATTGATTAAAGCTAAAAAGTACCAAAAAGACATACCTACGTCATCCAATTGAATCTGTTTAACAGATATGGAAACTCTATCAATCTTACTGTTCTGATTGTATCACAACACTTGCTAGGCAGCAATAATGGTGTGCACAGCCCTCCAATTATAGTATTAGACATGGTCCTGACTTAAGTTGTCATATTGTCAAATTGGACAAAGACTTGATACAAACAAACATTAGGAGGATGTGAGTAGTAATAGAGAATAAAACTCAATGAATATTTTCATTACTCTTTGTTTCTAATATTGCTCATATTATAAACACTGAAATTCTGGATGTTAAATAGGAAGCAATGGAAAATCCTATTTAGACCTTTAGAAGAAATTAATACATGCTTCCTAGAACATTTCAAGCCACTTAGAGGCAAAACTTCCCCCCATAACTTTCCAGTTCCATACTCTTTTTCCTGTTGTTACGTGATTTTATGTGTATTGCTTTAAAGAAAAAACAATACCATTATGGTATACTATTTGCAACTTGATTTTTCCACCAACAGTTGTATTGTATTATATACTGAAAATCATATGTTACCATCTCTAGTAACTTATTCAAAATCTGTCAGATTTTGTTTTTTTATATTTTGAGAGTATGTTACTAGGCACACATATATTCATGATTGTTAAAACTTTCAGTTTATTAACACTTTTATGATATAAAATGCCTATATCTAGTTCTACTAATACTTCTTATCTTAAAATCTATTTTTCCTGATATAAGAAAACTAAATCAATGTTTCTTTTAGTTAGTATTTCATGGTGTATATATATTTTTTACCATCCTTTTTCTTTCAAGCTTTCCGTTTTCTCTGTATAAAGATGTTTATTATAAGCAGGATATAAATGAGTTCTGGTTTTTTTTTGTATCTAGCTTTATATATATATTTTTATTTTGGAGAGAGAGAGGGAGAGAGAGAGAGAGAGAGAGAGAGCAAGAGAGCACGAACAGGGGAGAGTGGCAGAAAGAGAGAAAGAGAGAATCTTAAGCAGTCTCCATACTCATCACGGAACCTAACATGGGATGGGACTCGATCCCACAACCCTGGGATCATGACCTAAACTGAAATCAAGAGTTGGATGTTCAACAGACCTAGCCACCCAGAAGCCCCTAATATTTTTTTTTAAATGGAGTGTTACCTATTTAATGTAATAACACTTTAGCATTAGTTCTACACTTTTTGCATTTGTTTTGTATTTGTCCCATCTATTTTTATTGAAGCTTGTGATTTTTTAAAATTAAACTCTTTATTTTGAGGTAGTTGTAGATTCACACGCATTGTAAGAAATAATACAGAGAGATCACACGTACCTTTTACCCAATTTGCCTCAATGGCAATACCTTGCAAAACTCTAGTACAATATCACAACAAGGATATTGGCACTGATGCAGTCAAGACAGAAAACATTTTCCACACCACAAGGATCCCTCATTTGCCCTTTTATAGATTCATTAGCTTCTCTCATACTTCCACCCTTTCCTTAAACACTGACAGCCATAATATGTTTTCCATTTTCATAATTTTGTCATATCAAAATGTTATGTAAAAGGAATCACATGATATAATCATGTAATCGTTTGAGATTGACTTTGGCTATTCATCCAAGTTATTGTGTATATCAATAGTTTGTCCCTTTTGTTACTGAGGAATATTCCACAGTACAAATATACTGAATTCATCTGTTGCAGGATATCTGTGCTACTTGCGGTTTAAGGCTATAAACATTTATGTTCAAGTATTATGTAAACATAATTTTTTTTTATGTCTCTGGGATAAATGCCCAGAAGTGTAATTACTGGGTTGTACTGTAGTTACATATTTAATTGTTGTTGTTGTTTTTAAGAAAATGTCAAACTGTTTTCCAAAGTAGTTGTACCATTCCACATTCTCTCCAGCAACCCAGTGATCAAGTTTCTCTGCATCCTCACCAGCATTTGGTGTTGTCACTAATTTTTTTTTTAATTTTAGCCATTTTGATAGTGCATACTGATATCTCATTGTGGTTTTAATTTACATTTGCCTTATACATATAATGTTGATAATCTTTTCATGTGCTTTTTTTTTTGCCATTAGTATATTCTCTTTAGTGAAATGTGCCTTCATATCTTTTCCTCATTTTTAATTGGATTGCTCATTTTTTTGTAGTTGAGCTTTGACAGTTCATTATGCATTGGAAGTACTAATCTTTTGTTGGTTTTGTGGTTTAGAAATATTTTCTCCCATTCTGTTACTTGCCTTTTTTATTCTCTTCATAGGCTGTCACCGAGCAAAGCTTTTAATTTTGATAACATCCAATTCATAATTTTTCTTTTATGGACCTTGCTCTTGATGTTGTCTAAGAATTCTCTGCTTACCTGTAGATCCCAAATATTTTTCCTATGCTTTTCTGAAAGTTTCCTACTTTACCTTTTATATTTAACTCTTTAATTCATTCTGAGTTAACTTTTGTATGAGGTGTGACACTTGGTTTTCTTGATTGGACTGTGGATGTCCCGTTGCTTCAGTACAAGTTGTGAAAAGTGTATTTCCTCCACTGCATTGCTTTGTACTTTTATTTAAAAATCACTTGGGCATATTTGTGTGAATCTATTTCTGGATTCTCTATTCCGTTCCATTGATCAATGTGTCTATCTCTCCATCAATATCACACTTTCAATATCTTGAAGTTGGGTAGAATGATTCCTCCCATTATATATTTTTTTCAGAATTGTTTCAGCTATTCTAATTCTTTGCCTTTCTATGTAAGTTTTACAATAATCTTGTATATATCTACAAAATATCTTCCTGGAATTTTAATAGAAATCATGTTAAAACTTTGCATTTTGGGGGGAGAATTAATATCTTTCTATATTGAGTATTCCATTGTGACTCAATATGTGTAAACACATTATGTCTCTTCATTTATTTAGCTGTATTTAGATTTTTTAAAAATTCATTTATCAGTATTGTGTAATTTTCAACATAAAGGTTCTGTACATTCTTTTGATAGATTAAACTGAAGTATTTAATTTGTTTTTGAGTTATTGTATTTAAAATTACATTTCTAAATTTGACCTCCATGTGTTCAATGCTGTTGTATGGCAACACATATAATTTTTGAATGTTTATTTTGTGTCGTGAGAAGTCGCTGAACTCACTTGCACTTTTAAGTTTTTCGGTAGACTCCTTAGAATTTTCTACATAGACAATTATATCATCTACAAACAGAAACCATTTTATTTCTTCCTTTACCATGTGTATATTAGTTATTTCTTCTCCTTGCCTCACCATACTAGCTAGAATGCTAGAACTGTGTTGAATAAGAATGGTGAGAGGGGACATCTTTGCCTAATCCCTGATATAGTGGGGAAGTTTTCAGTCTTTTACCATTAGATGTAATGTTAGCTGTAGGGTTTTTGGTAGATGTTCTTTATCAAGTTTCCATTTATTTTTGTTTTTCTAAGAGAATCATGAACAGATTTTGAATTATAACAAGTGCTTTTCCTATATCAACTGGTATGATCATGTGACATTTCTTCTTTGTTTCTTTTAAAATGAGGGATTACACTGATTTTTTAAAAATGTTGAACAGGTCTGCATCCCTGGAATAAACTCCACAGTCACGGTGCATAATTTTTGTATATATAGCTGAATCCTATTTGCTAATATTCTGCTAAAGATTTTGTTGTGCTTACGTTAATAAGGGGTATTTGTCTTTAGTTTTCTTTTTTACCTGATTGATATCAGAGCAGTATTTGTTTCATAACATTAATTGGGAACTGTTCCCTCCTCTTCTGTTTCCTGAAAGAGATTGTGTAGAACCAGTTCTTCGACATTTGGTAGAATTACAGTGAAACAATCTGGTCGTGGAGATTTCTTTTTAGGAAAATTTTTAATTTATGAATTCAATTTTTTTAAAAGTCATAGGAATATTCACTTAGTCTAGAAATGTGTGTTGCATTCTTTTATTATTCTTTTGATGTCTGCATAGACTGTACAATTTTTCATTGTTCCATTCCTGGTATTAGTAATTTGTGTCTTTTCTTTTTTCATTCTCAGTTTTGCCAGAAGTTTGTCATTTTGTTGATCTTTTCACAAAACAGTTTTTTGCTCATTGATGTTTTCTGTTGTTTTTCTGTTTTTAATTTCATTGATCCCATTTTTACCTTTTTTATTTCTTTTGCTTCCTTTGAGTATATTTTGTTCGTTTTCAAGATTCTAAAGATGGAAGCTTAGATTATCTTTTTTTTTTTCAATGTTTATTTATTTTTGGGACAGAGAGAGACAGAGCATGAACGGGGGAGGGGAAGAGAGAGAGGGAGACACAGAATCGGAAACAGGCTCCAGGCTCTGAGCCATCAGCCCAGAGCCTGACGCGGGGCTCGAACTCACGGACCGCGAGATCGTGACCTGGCTGAAGTCGGACGCTCAACCGACTGCGCCACACAGGCGCCCCAGAAGCTTAGATTATCAAAATGAGTCCTTTCCTCTTTTATAAATGTATGCATTCAATGCTATAAATTTCCTCTCAGCACTGCTTCAGCTGTGTCCCACAAACTTTAATATGTTTTATTTTCATTTTCATTCAATTCAGTGCATGTTTTCACATTTTTCTTGAGACTTTTTCTTTAATCCATGGATTATTTAGAATTGTGTTGTTTAGTCACCAAATGTATAGAGATTTTTTTTTTCTGCTATCTTTGTGTTGTTTTAGTTTAATCCCGTTGTGGTCAAGAAAGCACTTTCTCTGATTTCAATTCTTCTAAACATTTTGAAGTTTGTTTTATTGCCCAATGTAAGGCCCATCTCAGTATACATTTTGTGAGAATTTGGAAAAAACATGTGCTCATCTGTTGTTGGACAGAGCATTATAAATGTAGGTTGTTGAATTCTATTTCTTTTCTAATTCTCTACCTAGTTACTCTATTGATTGTTAAGAAAGACTTAAAAAAAATTCCGCCTATATTTGTCTATTTAGCCTTTTGTTTCTATGGTTTTGCTTCACATATTTTGCAGCTGTGTTTTTTAGTGCAAACACATTTATGATTGCTATTTATTGTGGATAAAGTGACACTTTTATCATTATATAATGTCACTTTCTGTCTCTGAAAATTTTCTTTCCTCTGAAGTCTACCTTAAATGATATACATATAGCCATTACGGCTTTTTTTGCATGATATATCTTTTCCCATCTATTAACTTTCAACCTTTTACCCTTTAACCTACTGTCTATAGTGAGTTTCTTGTACACAGCATATAGTTGGGTCATGTATTTAATCCAGTTACCAATATCTGTATTTTAATTGATGTATTTAGTCCATTCATATTGAATGCAATTAATAAGTTAGGTTTGAATCTGTCATTTTATTTTATTTGTTTTACTATTTAATATGCTTTTGCTCTAGAGATTTTGATCTGTGGTTTGGTGTCCATCATTAATTTTGAAAAATTCAGCTATTATTTCTTCAAACATTTCTGTTTATTCCTTCCTTCCTTCTTTCCTTCCTTCCTTCCTTCTTTCCTTCCTTCCTTCCTTCTTTCCTTTCTTCCTTCCTTCCTTACTTCCTTCCTTCCTTCTTTCCTCTGGTATTCCTACAAGATGTATGTTACATTTTCTGTAATTGAAGTACAGTTTTAGAAATTTCTGAGATGCCTGGGTGGCTCACTCAGTAAGCATCCAGCTTTGGCTCAGGTCATGATCCCATGGTTCATGAATTTGAATTCCTCCTGGAGCTCTGGGCTGACAGCTCAGAGCCTGGACTCTGGTTTGGATTTTGTGTCTCCCTCCTCTTCTGCCCTTCCTCCACTTGTGCTCTGTCACTCTGTCTCTCTCTTTCGAAAATAAATAAACATTAAAAAGAAATTAAAAAAAGAAATTTCTATTGACATTTCTTCAAACTCATTGATTCTTACTTTGCTTGTGTTCAATCATTGATGAGACCATCAAAAGCATTTTCATTTCTCTTATAGTGTTTTTGAATTTAGGCAGTTCCTTTTTATTTCTTCTTAGAGTTTTCATCTTTCTGTTTACATTTTCCATCTGTTCGTGTATATAATGAACTGTTTTTCACTGGCCATTATATGGAATAGTTGATATCCTCTTTTTCCGTTAGAGCTTTTAGCATATTAATCATTGTTGCTTTAAATTCCCAGATGGATAATTCCCCATATCTCTGTCATATCTGAGTCTAGTTCTGATGCTTTTTCTGTCTATTCAAATTGAGGTTTGCATTGTCATTTTTTGTTGAAAGCTAAGCATAATGTATTGGATAAAAGGAACTGTATTAAGTAGGTCTTTAGTATGAAGTTTCATGTTTATCTGGATAGGAATTAGGCTGTGTTTACTGTTTAATATAGCCACAGGTGTTACAGGCAAAAATTCCTTTGGTTTTCTTGTTTTTCTCTCTCCTGCTATCTTTGGTTTTCCCTAGACATGTTTCCAAACATGTTTCAAATGACTTACTCTACCTTGCAGCTAGCCATTTTACTCCCTTAGAGTTATGTCATCAATCGTAGGTTTTGTATTTTTTTAAATGTAGTTCACTTATAAATGTTTTTCCTTATGGCTAATGCTTTTTGTGTTCTGTTTAAATATCCCTAGTCTTGTTTCATAATGAGATACTACTATATTCTCTTTCGAGTGCCTTACTGTTTGTCCCATTTATATTTAGCTCTATGATCTGCCCAGAATTGTTTTCTGTATATAGTGTGAGATAGTAGTCAAATTCTATATTACTTTTATGTAAGTAAACTCTATAATTTATTTTCCAAAATGGAAAACTCTAAGAGTGAAAAGGGACACAATAAATAATTACATTAGGCCCAAATCATCCCCATACAACCTGTTGAAAAGACTCTTCTTTCCTATTGATTTGTCATAAATCAAGTGTTCCTGTATGTGTGATTCTGGCTTACATCTATTTGTCTATCCTTATGTTAATACTATCCTGTATAATACACTACACCTTTATAATAAGAATTGATATACTGTAAAGCAACTTCTTTAATCTTCTTCAAGTGTGTCCTGGGTAATCCTGACCCTTTGCAACAAATTTTATAATTAGTTTGTTAACTTCCACAAAAAGTCCTTTCGTAACTCTGTGAGATTCATTGCTTTTAATTATGCGTTTAGAAAAAATTGATATGTGTGTACAATGTTGAGCCTTCTGATCCATGAGTGTGGTGTATCTCTTCATTTGTTTAGGTTTTCTTTAATTTCACTTAATAACATAAAACTCTGCATTTTTGTGTCTTTGCTAAATTTATGTTTAAGCATTTTATATTTTGAGATCACTAAAAATTAGAGAAATGTTATCTTTTTTAAAATCTTTTCTTCATGTTTATCTGTTTATTCTGAAAGAGAGAGAGAGAGAGACAGAGCTCGAGCAGGGGAAGGGCAGAGAGAGAGAGGGAGAGAGAGAATCCCAACCAGGCTCCGTGCCACCAGCGCAGAGTTCAACGTGCGGCTAAAATTCACCAACTGTGAGACCATCACCTGAGCTGAAACCAAGAGTTGAACGCTTAACCAGTTGAGCCACCCAGGCACCCTGAGAAATGTTATCTTTTAAAACCTGTTTTCTATTTGTTTCTATTATATGGAAATTGATTTGTGTATATTGATTTGTTTCTATTAATATTGCTAAGTCTCTTATTACTTTAAATTATTTATGTGTAAATTAGTTTAGATTAAAAAAATTTAATGTAAACAATGATTTCATCTGAAAATGAAGAATATTCCGTTTCTTTATTTCTAGTCCTTTTTTTTTTTTTTTCTTCTTGGTATTCTGCACTAGATAGGTATTCTGTAATTTGTAAGCAAAGTTAGTATTTGCACTGTCCTACAGACTAACAGGTAAAATTTGAAAATTTAAATAGTTTTTGTCCAAGATTACTGAAGTCATGAGTGTATTTTGCTAGTGTTTTGCACTATACTACGTTAGTTCTATCAACCATGATTGCATTATCACAAAATTAGAAAGACATGAAAGTGAGAATTTAATATACTAAATTGTAACACCACACTACATTCACCACCATAACTACCACCATCCCTATAGGAGAAATTGAGGATAAATTAATGTCATTTTCAGTTACTCTCTGTTTCACTGTATTTTTCCCATACTAAACTTT
Source organism: Leopardus geoffroyi (assembly GCF_018350155.1). Lineage (NCBI taxonomy): Eukaryota > Metazoa > Chordata > Mammalia > Carnivora > Felidae > Leopardus > Leopardus geoffroyi. The sequence goes on along the minus strand of NC_059333.1, from coordinate 116,227,601 downwards.
CCAAACATAACTAGATTCAGCAAAACTGGAAGCCCAAAAATGAACCACACATTTATTTTGAAATATTTTGGTATTATAACAAGTGTTCTGTTTTTTTTTTTTTTAACTAGTTTTAGTAGTTCAAAATCATCACTTTCACTGAATCAAAATTTACCTCCTTGTAATCCCCCCCCCCACCCCGGCAGAATGTCATGACACAGAGAAAAGATTGATATTAATCTTTGGAATTAGAATCATGTAGTTCACAGTGACGTTCACTGTTGGTTGGTCTGTTACCAGGGATTCAGGCATATGTGAATCTTGTCTGACCCTTGGTTTTATGGGGCTTTGTTCAGAAGGGCTGATTTAGGGGCAAGAGTATGATTTAGGTTCTGCATCTGGGTCCACAAACAGTGGGCCTGATACTAGGTGTGTGAATGGTCTGGCTCTTGTCAAACCCCTAGAGAGCTTCTGCTGGACCGCTGGGTGGGTCTCTGAGTAGGTAAACCTGGCCCTGAAATGGTTGAGAGGGGCTGGAATTGGGTCCCAGGGATGCTTCAGGATTAATAGCCAAGACTGAAGTCTATAGACCTGGCTTTAGCGGCACAAATGGGCATGTCTCCTGCCAGATTCCTAGCTAAGCAAGACTGCCCTTTCTGCCCCAGACCACCACAGGAAGGTCCTAAAACTGAGTTATAAGACTATTTCCAGATTGGTAGTCAGACCAAGGTTTGTGAGATTAACTCTGAGGGCACAGCTGGGTGTTTTTTCCTGGTGCATCTCTTGGGGGGCCAAACTGTTCATGGACCACAGTTGAGAGGGGCTAGAAGTGAGTCACAGGTCTATTTCAGGATCTGCTTTGAGATGGAGGTTGGTTGGCTTGCCTCCAGGGGCACCATCACAGGCCTCCCAGTGGGTCTTCAGGCTGGCAATACTACATATGGAGTATGGCTGGGAGGACTGGAGTCCAATTACAGGGCCATCTCAGAAACAAAAGCCTGACTGAGTTGGTGGGCTTCCTTCCAGATCATGGCTGAGTGGGGCTACAGCCGGGTCACAGAGTCACTTCACGATTCATAGCACAGGCCAAAAGCTTGCCTAAGGCATGAACATGCATGACTTCTGGATCCCTCCAGCATATGGCAGGACCAAGGCTAACTGGGACCACAGTCATCAAGTCAGCCACTTGGGCACAGGCCTGCCCTCCTTAGTCTTGGACTCTACTGGGTTTCACAATCTCCTCCCTAGATCCCAAAGCTCCCACAAAGTCTTTTTTTTTTTTTTTTTTTTTTTTTTTTTTTTGGTGAATGGTTGCCAAATTATCCTTGTGCAGGGGAGATACGAGTTGAGTGACAGACATCCTATTCTATTATCTTGCTCACATCACCCCCTATGGAGAAACTTAAATGTATTTTATTCAATGAAAGAGGCCAATCTGGAAAATGGAAAATGATGGAGATGGTAAAAATATCAGAGGTTAAAAACTACCAGGGGTTAGAGGAGAGGGATATCATAATGGTGGATACATGTCATTATGTCTTTGTCCAAACGGATAGAAGATATAACACAGGAGTTAACCCTGATGTAAACTATGGACTCTAGATGATAATGATGTGTCAGTGCAGGTTCATCAGTAATCAATGTAGGCTCATCATCTGGTGGGGGTAACAGTTGGGAGAGCTATGCATTTGTGTGAGCAGGGGGCATATGGGAAACTCTGTACCTTCACTTTTGCTGTAAACCTAAAATTTCCTTAAAAAATAAGATCTGTTAAAGATAATCTAGTTCAGGGGCGCCTGGGTGGCTCTGTCGATTAAGCATCCGACTTTGGCTCAGGTCATGATCTCATGGTTCGTGAGTTTGAGCCCTGCCTCAGGCTCTGTGCTGACAGCTCAGAGCCTGGAGCCTGCTTCGGATTCTGTCTCCCTCTCTCTCTGTTCCTCCACCACTCTCTCTCTCTCTCTCTCTCTCTCTCTCTCTCTCTCAAAAATAAAATAAACATTAAAAAAATTTTTTAAACTCTAGTCCAAAAGTTCATATAAAATGTTTCTTGTACACTTGTCAACATGCTAATGTACTAAAAATTATGAAAATATAAATTTCCTAATATTGAACTACCCTTGCATTTTTTTAGAAAGCCAAACTAGATGATGTTGACACAATGATATTTTAATAAATTCATTTATGGATTTGGATCATTTCTTTAGTTTCTGGACATTTTACTGAACAAAGATTAACTTTGTTTTCCTGGGCAGAGAAACAAATTATTGATTCATAAAAAAGTATCTTAATTTTTAATGTTTATTTATAATGTAATCTTGCACTGCAATGTTTTTGAAACTATCCTCCTTATAATTTATTACTTTGGTTGGGGTGTCTGGGAGGCTCAGTCGGTTGAGCGTCCGACTTCAGCTCAGGTCATGATCTCGCGGTTTGTGGGTTCGAGCCCCACGTCCGGCTCTGTGCTGACAGCTCAGAGCCTGGAGCCTGCTTCAGATTCTGTGTCTCCCTCTTTCTCTACCCCTCCCCCACTCATGCTCTGTCTCTCAAAAATAAATAAACGTTAAAAAACTTTAAAAATTATTTATTACTTTGGCTTGGAAAACAAATGACGGGTTTTAATTTGTAAAAGATACTCTCAAAGAGTTTAAATAGATAAAAACTTATAGTCCTTGCATGTTTGAAAGAACTTATCAGTGAAACTCTGTGTCCAGTGCCTTACAGAAAGCTTTTTATTTGTGTTTTGGTTTTTGACAATTCCACCAAGTAACGTTTTTTTTTTTTAAAAATCTCTTACTGAAGATTGAGGATGTCTATATTTTGCTACAAATATGGTCTGTCTGCTTTACCACAGCGCTCATTTACTTAGGGTGTGCATGGTATTTCGCCAGAGGGATACTGCCTTTCCTGGAATGAACAGGTGCCTCCTCTCTGATCACAGAGAAAAAGTCCCCTATGGTATCCTCTTCCTGGGGAGGAGGGTTGGCCACGGAGAGGCGGTCTCACAACTGTGTCACTGCATGTTTTACTTTGTGTCAAAAGCTGGAAGCAAAAAATAAAGGCAGTAATGTTGGACAAAATACAACCAAACTTAAGGGCCCTCTGACCAAAATGAAAAATAGTGATAGAAGGCAGCCTTGCCAGGCTGTTGAGAATTTTTTTAGAAATTGACTGTAAAAGAACACTCGTATTGTAACTGGCATATTTATTATTGTGAGCTCCATTTTCTTTTAGTTTACTCTCACACCCCATAATCCTAGTTTGGGAGCACTGAGTGTTTGCCTCTACTGGCTTTGCTGCCTGCAGTCATATTTTAGAAGCTATAATTTGACAAGCAGTACTTCTGAGTCAGCGTAATTATGACTTCTACTTTATTGTGTAATAAAACAGTGACTTAATTGCGTTTGCAATTCTTGTAAGGCCAGTATTTACAATAAAAGTACCTTTTGTCTCTTTTTCCCTCTCCTCTCTCTGTTGAAGCATCTTTTTGATTCCTGGTAAGAGAAACTTAGAAACTTGGGGGCAGCAGGCTCTTCGTACCTGCCCCATGGAAGTATTGAGTCCTTCAGTGGTCATCAGATGGAGCCTATAACGAACTGGGTCTTCCCCAACTGTGGAAAATTTGAACGCGATTGGATGTTGAATGGAAAGAAACTCTGTAAATCAAGTCCTGAGGGCTAAGGTCATTGTGAATGAGGATCCATCCTTAGGGAATCACTTCAGCTTCTGTGACAACTGTGGGTTACCTCAACTCTCAAGTCTCATCTTCAACAACTGAATGCGGCTGGTGAACCAGAAGAGACAAAGTCCCATATATGAGAGCCACACATACATAGTTCCATTTGCTGCTGTGCATTGTAAGGACGCTTACCTGCTCAAGTTCGTTGACATTTGCCTGAATACAAATCAGAGTTTATCAACTCCTATACTACTCTATTTACTCCCTTCAACTTTAGCCCATTCGTAATAAAATGGACTGTTAATTCGGCTCCTGACAATGTTAGCAAACACGGTCTAGGACTCAGAAGCTCCAAATGCAATTTTGAATAATAGAACCTTATCCTGTGGCCCAAAATCTCAGGAATTAACACAGACAAGAGAGGGTTCTTATTCTCCTAACTAGAAAGTGCCTGATTATAAGCATAAACTTGTCAATACATTCTTACTAAACTAATAAATCAGGAGATAAAAGTGCATCTTTCTCTTCATGCATTTAGGATATACTTACTTTATTTGAGCTAACGTTTTGATATGATAATTGTGGCAGTAAAATTATCAGACTGAGCAGTAAAATCATGTTAGGGAAGCTGTTATTTTCTTAAGTAGCAAAATATTTTAGAATCTTTGCTGGCTATATCCAGAGGAAATTTAACAAAGATCATGTTTATTAAAAGTCCCTTTGGTTTACCCTAGATTACGTTTCAAGATCCAGTCCTCTACTCTCCTTATTATTTCCTCTTCCCCATGTTTTCCCTCATTTTAAATTCTCCATTGAGACTGCTTACCAAGTCGATTATCCCCAAACTCTCACTTTATAAGTTAAAAAAAATAGTATATTCAATAACCCTAGAACAAATATAATTTATAAAAATAATAATTTGCTGTGCCAGCGCTTTGGAAGGATTTTTTTTCCCCTCCTCTGTGGATGTGTCTAATGAGAGAATGTGTATCAGGAGGGGAATATACCATTTGGGCTCCCAGATTGCTTGCCCTATTTAGCATTATTATTTTTTTTTAAGTTGCAATTAGTATTAGCCTTAAGAAATGAATGAAAATTGGTGATGAATGAAAAAGTTAATAGATGTTGGTATTGTAATTAGCAAGGGCCTGATCTTGCAAGAGCATTTTACAACTGCAGTCTTTGGAGGACATGCCAGTCTCCAGCCTGTCTGCCTGGAGCTTTGCACCACATGTGAGGGAAGGGTTTCAGTAAAAAAAGAATGAATTGCCCTCCTCTGCCACCCATGATGATGAGGATGCAAGGAAATGATGAAGTCTGAGCCTCACTCAGCCTCACAGACATAGTCCATCTTTTCCCCAGACAAGTGAGAACAGAATACAATGGAAGCTTAAATGGGCTGTGGAAATAGACATAATGCGATTGAGATGTTTTTATTTCAATACAAAAAAAAAAAAAAAAAAAAAAAATGGGGCTGTTAGCCTGGAGAAAAGAAGCCTCTAAACATGTTGCTGGACAAGAGTTATCCTCTTACTTGGAAAAGTAGCAACCGGACTTTTTTTTTGCGCAGTTTTTCTCCCATTTGCCCGCTGGGCATCTTTATCCTTGGAGTCAGACTTTTGTCTGAGTGGCACAGAAACCAAACTAAGTTTAGAGTAAAAAGTACTGGAAAAGAAACCTAAAGAAAAAGACAAAGGACTGGGGATAACTAATGTAATAAATATTTGTAATGAGGTAAGTTTGAACATAAAACTCTATAATAGGAAAATATATTTAAAACTAACAACACTCAGCATTGGTAATGATGTCAAAAATAACATTTCACATATATTGCTTGTGGGCATGTAAATTGTTATGTTCACGGAGGGCCATTTCGGAGGCTACAAATGTAAGATATTAAACACAAGAATGCTATTTGACACTGTAATTAAGTGGAAAATAGTCTACAATTAGGCAATAGTTATGACTATAATAATGTATGTAAAACCCATGGGTGTTCTTTCCGACACTGCTAAAAAATTATGATGCATCAATACAATGGGATACTATGCAGTACTTTTGAAATTTATTTTATATTTTAAATTTTTTTATAAACTTTTTTTTAAGTTTATTTATTTTGAGGGGGTGAGGGGCAGAAAGAGAGGGAGAGAGAGGATTCACACTCTCAGCGCAGACCCCAACGTGGGGTTCCATCTCACGCACCGTGAGATCATGACCTGAGCTGAGATCAAGAGTTAGATGCTTAACCAACGGAGCCACCCACGCATCCCTGCAGTATTTTTAATAAAGGAGTTTAAATATAGGGGCTATTATTAAAAGTAAAAATAGAATCATATAGGAAGAAAGCCTTTCTAATTAAGTTACAAAGTACTTTTTACTACATTAAAATTAAAAAGTTTTGCCTGCAGAAGTGGAAATGAACAACATCAATAAAGAAATGGCAACCTGGCAAAAACTAATTGTAACACATATGACATGCAAAAATATTGATTTACTTAATATGCAAAGAGCTTTTGTAAATCAATATGAAAATAATAATCAGCCAAGAGTAAAATGAGAAATGTTCATAAAGAGCCACTTTTCAGATAAGGAAATGTATGTAAGTTGTCAGTAAATATTCTCAATTTTATGATTTTAAAATTTTAGTTAAAAAACAAGGAAATACCACTCTTTAACCTATCGTATTGGTGAAGATAAAAAATGATGTGTACAGTGTAGTGAGGGTGAAAGAACATAAACGGCTTCATCCCATTTTTCTGAGAGTGGAAAATGTTAACAAATTTGGAGAGCCATATGATAATAGTGAAAAATTTAAATGTGCCTTTATTTTTATCCCACAATTGCATTTCTGCATATTTATCCTGTAGAAATACTACCACATATCTGAAATTTATATGCAAGCTATCCACTGCAATGTTGTTGGAAAAGCTAAATATCAAAAACAAGCTAACAACATACTGAAGCAAATTGTAGTAACTTCTTTTAATGTGATACCATGTGGCCATCAAAAAGAGTGAAGCCAACTTATATTGCTGATGTTTGACCCTTTGAGAGTCTGTAAGTAAATGCATTATAAATGGAAAAAATGTCCAAACTTTGTTTATGGTATATTTCCATTTGTGTAAATACCTGGAAAGATACAAGAGAACAAAAGCCTGAGATGAGAAAATGATTAATTTTTCACTCTACACAATTTTGTTCTGTGTAATTTTTTCTACCATAGCGTGAAAGTGTTTTTCAACATAAATTTTTAGGTTAGAAGTAAAATGGGAAAATATACCTAATATGTTTATTTAGTGTAAAAAAACATGTCCAAGTGTAATGTATACATTATACTACATATTTTATTGTATATTATATTTTATCATATGTAATATTAAATTATGTGTTATATATTTTATATTGTATCCTTGGTTAATTACAGGAAAGTTGAAACAGATTTAACAAATGTTAATAATAATTGGCATCTCTGGTGGACTTATGAGTAAATTATTTTTTGTGGGCTTTTCTTTATATTCTTTATTTTTATAATCAAATAAACATTTATTTATAGAAAGGTTATTGGTAGATGTTTACATGACTAGTTTTGGCATTAAAAATTTTTTTTAATGTGTATTTATTTTTGAGAAAGAGAGAGAGAATGAGAGAGAGAGAGTGAGCAGGAGAGGGGCAGAGAGGGACAGAGACGGAGAATCTAAAGCAGGCTCCAGGCTCTGAGCTGCCAGCACAGAGCCCAATGTGGAGCTCGAACCCACGAACTGTGACATCATGACCTGAGCTGAAGTCGAACGCTTAACTGACTGAGTCAATGCTAATTCAAATCTTTATTTCATAAAAGTTTTCTTGAATTATAAATCTAAGTAACTCTTCTGTTCCACAGTTTTGGATTCTTTCCAATATTTGTACGTATACACTAATCCCTTCAGCTTCTCTTCTACCACAATCACTTTGTCTAAAACTTTTTCAGCTCCTTTAAAATTTCTACTTAATTTTGGTTACTTTTTTCTTATAAATGTATGTTTTTGTTTTTGTGTTTGTTTTTAATTTTAGATAGGAGAGAGAGAGAGAGCACCTGCATGGGGGAGAGGGACAGAGAGAGAATTGCAAGCAGGATCCACACTGTCAATGCGGAGTCCAACACAGGGTTCAAACTCACAAACTGTGAGATCATGATCTGAGCCAAAACCAAGAGCTTGATGACCAATCCACTGAGACTTAATTTTGGTTACTTTAAAAAATTGCTCTATGTACATCATTGCATTTTACATAATTCCCATTTTCCTTTCTTTTCCTGTATTTTTTGTTTTAAAAATTTTTTTTTAACATTTATTTATTTTTGAGACAGGGAGAGACAGAACATGAATGGGGGAGGGGCAGAGAGAGAGGGAGACACAGAATCGGAAGCAGGCTCCAGGCTCTGAGCCATCAGCCCAGAGCCTGACGCGGGGCTTGAACTTACAGACCGCGAGATCATGACCTGAGCTGAAGTCGGACGCTCAACCGACTGAGCCACCCAGGCGCCCCCTTTTCCTGTATTTTTAAAAAAAATTCTTTTATGTTCTTTTACATCATTTTCCTCTTCATCTTTCAGGATTTCTGGCAGATCATATTCCATTTTATTTTATTATCTTTCCATTTCCTGCCTTAATTTTTGCATCTCTACTTTGAGGTCTTCCTTCCAAAAAAACCTTTTTTAATGGGTAATTATTGATTCCATTTTTTTGTAAGCTGAGAGGCAGCATTTTTCTGGTAAGTAGACTTTGTCTTTTGGAAAGTTACACTATTTCTTTTCTTTTATAATGATGGTGATTTTTTTAATCAAAGCTCTACTAATGTCTTTTTAAAAGTCCATTGTTAAATTGGTTGGGTTTTTCTGGATCAGATAATTGCAAGAGTTTCCTTTGGGAGAGACATATCTTAGTAGTATCCCAGATGGTTGATTTTCATAATGCAAGTCTAAGTTCTTCTCTGTTGCCCCACATTCTATGTCTCTGTGATACTTCACAGAACCCCACTTTCTCTGTCTTTATAAACCAAACCCAGTCTGGGGCTCAGCAGCTCACCTCTGTTTCTATTCTTGACGTCTAAAAAAAGAGATACAGGTATTTTCAACTTTGATTATGCCCCTCACCTGCAGAAAGTATACATTTGCTACTGCTTCTGAAGTTTGTAGTGACAGCCTTCTCACAGAGTTTTGTCTGCTGCCTTTTCTCTCCTCTTCCTTCCATGACACTCTTTTATCATATTTTCAGATATCTCAAAATTGACTTGAGCTCATGCTCAGAATTGAAATAAACTAATAGATAATGTAATAAGCATTGACTTAAAAATTATTGAGTAAGCTTCAATGAACATCATTCATCTTTGTATAACATAAGTTTGCAATTTATGTAAGGTAGCTGTATCACTCTTCAATTAATATCTTCAGGAAGAATATAAGGATACTTGTTCAGATCCTGCATAGTTAGGAATGTGTATAATGGGTTTTCTTGCCCCTCAGAATATAGAAGGCGATCTTTGACTTCCTGTGTTAAAATGATGGAAGAGATGTCTTAAACTCAAGTGTTCCTTATTTGTAAGCAGCCTAAGTTACTCCCTGGTGACATTGTTGTTTTAAAAGATGGACAGATTATGGGGCGCCTGGGTGGCTCAGTTGGTTAACTGCCCAACTTCAGCTCAGGTCATGATCTCACTGTTCCTGAGTTCGAGCCCTGTGTTGGGCTCTGTGCTGACAGCTCAGAGCTGGAAGCTGCTTTGGATTCTGTGTCTCCCTGTCTCTCTGCCCCTCCCCCACTTGCACTCTGTCTCTCTGTGTCTCAAAAATAAATAAGCATTAAAAAAATTTAAAAGATGGACAGATTAGAGTAATTATATTTAATATTATTCTATTGCTTCTATATCCACAGAACTTTACCAAAATTTCTTTCCCAGTCTCCAAGAGATTTTTCTGTTTTTTACCCTATCTTTAGAGTTTATTGATTATATTGGCGGTGATGTGGGCTGGGATCAATAAACACCTTTGATTTTAATGGTATCCACTTGACATCTATTTATTCATATGAGGATATTAAACCTCAAAACATTTATGTAATTTCTATTTTAGAACAACCTTTTTTATGATATATAATTGACACTTATAAACGATTTTTCCCCAAACCACTGAAAATTTTCCAATTTTAATAAGAAAACCAAAAAGTTAGCAAAGAACCCAGGAAATCACATTTTAGTCCCCACAAAGGAATTTATGATAAAAATGTCCATGGAGTTTCTTGTTTGACTAATAACCTTACTTTGAAATTAATTCCAAAAGATAATTCTCAAATTTGCTTAATTGCTGGAATTATTATTGAAGTAAACATACACTATCTCAAGACTATTCTTACAAATAGCAGTTGTGAGGGTTTTTATGTTCAAATATGCACCTAAAAGTCAATCTCCATACTCGACAGTCACATCTCAGGTAAAATTATACAGAAACAAATTATTTAATACTTACTGAATCAGATTCTTCTTCCAGTTTATACACTATTCACTGTTTCAGGGAAATAAATAGACCTTTAGTTGCCTGAGTTATTCAGCTTCCAAAGTGCTTGGCTTCTTCCCAGAAAGTAGTTTACACAGTGACACTTTACAAGTGTTAAAGAGATATGAAGAGGCACTTGTATACTCACAAGAGCATACATCTGCTAATAACTGGAATTGCCCTCAGAGCCTGCAACTCTTTATTGACCGTCTTCAATAGTGCAAATTTTCATCTTTTTAGGGTAGGCCATGCTTTTTGTGTAGTCAACTAAGAATTGTCTGGTAGTATTGGATGATTTCCAAAATGCACAGAAAATCTTCTAGTAAACTAAAAGTAAATGTATCTTATGCTAAATCACAACTTTACGACGTCATTGAAAATGCAAATTAAGAAACCATAGACACTTAAGAATAGAGAGCAAATAATTCCTTGGGTTTAAATATTTTTATAAAACATGGTACAATGTTTTAAATTTAGGCCCAGTAATAAATATGTGCTTACATCTTATCTAGTAATGAATTTCAATGTAACTATAATCAGTTATAGTTAATATATAATTTAATTGGAAACAATTATGCAAGAACATATTCATATTTAAATTTAACTTCTTTTTACCCTTTTTGGTTTACTAGTAAGTTGTTTCTTTTCTCTTTTACACAGATAAATTATCCCTATTTACTCCTACTACTAAGATCTTAGTTCTTCTATTACTACCTTTCTTTTTAAGACTCCTTTAATCTGTTTCTCTCTTCTGGGTCTTGTCTCCCTATGTTCAAGAATGTAGACTTATCCTTTATCCTGAAATACCTTTCACTTGACTTACAACATTGAAGAGTTATTGCTTTTATCTCTTTTGGGGTTATAGATGGGTAGGGAAGAGACAAATCATTCTGAGTCTTGAATGCCCTATTAAGTATTTCAGTCATTATTCTAAAAATAATTAAAGCACTTCAAATAGGGCTGTTGAGGTGCTGAAAATGGAAATTCATCCTTTCCATATAGAGAGAATGAACTTGGTGGTAGGGAGAACAGATGGTTGGAAACACTTAGAAACTAAAATTGACAGGACTTAGTGATGGACTGGATATAGGAAGGCTCAAGTTTCTAGGATTACAGAACTGGATAGATGGTGTATCTATTTTCTGCAGTTGAGAACTTCAGGTTTTGAAGGTAAGATTCTAGAAGGTGTCATGAGTTCAAGTACTTTGGAAATATTTAGGTGAAGCTCTTGGGTGGGTAGCTGGGTTTATAGGCCTGAACCTCAAAAGTAAAGTCTGGGGTAGAGATAAACATTTGGGATTCATTCGAGTATAATTGACCAGTGAAACCATAGACATAACTAAGATTGCATGGGGAGAGATTATGAAGTAATATGAGAATAGGGTCTAAAGACCAAAAGAATAATTACATAGTGAATGGTCAACACGGGAGGGTGTCTGCAACAGATAGTTACAAGTAGCCAGAGTTACAACAATAGGAATGTGGGTGTAAATCAAACCAAGGGAAGATGATATTCTAAGAAAAAAGTTGTCAACGGTGCCATATCTGGCTTAGAGTTCAAGAAAAATTAAAAATTTCCATTGAATTTTTGAACATGGATATCCACATGGATCTCAGCCAGAGCTATTTTGGTGGAATGATAAAACCTTTAAAACATCCGATCATCCTTTAACCTTTGTACATGGGTTCAGACTACTATGCTAAAATTATATTCATGTTGGTCAACAGTGACCTACTGATCAAAATCAATTTCCTACGTTTAGTCTTACTGTTTTTGAACTCTGTTTCTAACGTTGATTGCCCCTTCTCCTGTGGCTATTATTTCTTTTTTAGGGCTTTATTTTCTACTTTTCCTCTCTTGTTTTTTGTTTTGTTTTGTTTTGTTTTTCCTGACTCCTGGGGTAGGCTCCTCCATTTGGCTCTTCTTCTAGTCTCTTTACTAGTTTTGCTTTGTATTTGCAAAGATACATTGAAAACCATAAAAATTTCTTAGAACAATACTGTCACTACAGGAGGGACACATAATAGTGGCAGGGCAACCTGTCTAAAGTTTTAATTTTAGCCACAGGAAATACATTTTTCATTTTATCTCTTATTAGTTAATAATTTGTGGATAAAATTATAAAATGTTCTAACAAAAATCTTAACACAAGAGCCCAACTTCAAGAAGGCCCAAAGTATTCTAATTAACCTAGATAATCTATAAACTAGAACTCATGATTTGTGCAAACTATTCCTTCAGATTTGCAATTATGTGATGACAACAACAAAGTTCAAGAATAGATGTAATTTTGTATTTGAAGGGTATGTGAACAAAAAGAGTGATGTTGAACTCTTAATCTATAGCAGATATTGTGCTCGCTTTTCTATGTGTTTTCTCAGTCCTCAGAAATCTCTCTTTTAGGTAAATCTTTTTTTAATGTTTATTTATTTTGGAGATAGAGAGAGAGAGAGAGAGAGAGAGAGAGAATGTCTGTGTGAGCAGGGCAAGGGCAGAGAGAGAGAGGGAGAGAGAGAATCCCAAGCAAGCTCCATGCTGACAGCATAGAGCCCCACGTAGGGCTTGATCCCATGAACTATGAGATCATGACCTGAGCTGAAGGTGGAGCCCTAATCAACTGAGCCATCCAGGTGCCCCTTATTATCTTTTTTTGTTTCAATTCAGGAAATTGAGACTGGCTAATCACTTTTATTTGGGATATAAAGATAAGATGACAGAAGCAGGATTCAAATTTAGGCCACTAAAACTTTTAAATACATGTTTTTCTCACCAAATACCCAGTCGTGTTTTTTGAAGTTGTGCAATATCCCCGAAGACAAGAAAGTATAGCTGGTCACATTTAGATTCTAACACTTTATTTAAGAATTGAATTATAAAACAATTTCCATAGATTATAATTTTAAATAATTTAATTTTGTTATATTTGGTAAGTTTCTGGTATGTGTGTATACTTGGAAATGAAAATGCACGGTCTCCTTTTGAGGGCACAGCTAACCATGGTGTTCACTGAGTTTCAAACAAGTCATGCTTCAAACTGGCTCTGAAATCACAATGCAAATTATTCCATATATAAACTTCTCTAGCTATCAAATTCTAAACATCAGTTTTAAACCTTTCAATTTCATTAATGATAGACTCTCAGGAGACCAACCCTCCATTTGTATCATTATAGTAGCTCAGGCGTGTATAGCGACTAACTAATAAAATAGCCTTTTAATATACAGCACATAAAAGAAAGGCTTGTGACGTCATTTCCTTAGTCCAGGATGCTTTTGTTAGATCAAGATTCTGTATGAAGCGAAATCATTATTATTTATATGAATTTATACGAATTCCCGAAAATCAGGCATTAGCAATAAAGTGACAAATTTAGTTTATCCCTTAGGGGGGCAAAAAAGGAAAACAAAAACATATCCTAAACAGATGTGATTAGTTTTGAATGTATGCAGATAACAATATTCAGTTGATATTCTTTGCATATCTACCCTAAGTTTTAAAATTGTGGTTATAGGTGCTAATTTTACTTTAAAATTAAAACAAAAGAGACTGATACAATTGCACTTCTTTAGAAAAGACAATAGGTGAAATGTAGAACTTTTTGATTTTTCTGAGAGGAGTATTGTTATCGCTTCAAAAGTTTATGATTCTGGCAGGAATGTATATTTAGATTTTCCGTATTTCCCATGCTTGATAGAAAATTAGTGTTTTCTAAAACTTACCAAACACTGAATTTAAAAGTTTACCTATTTGTTTTAAGATTTAAAATAACAGACTACATTCCTGACACTAATGACTTTTTTAACGACAAAAAGTTGTTTTATTGTGTCTATCTTCAGGATTTTGGGAAATTCATCAGTTTTTGGTCATAGCATAAGAGGTCATTTAACATTATGTAACATATAGTTTCCTCAGTGACAAACAATAATTATGTGTGTAAAGCATATTATAAATTAGCACAAGTGTTTAAAATATCCTTAGTTTCCATTTTTGCCATTTTAAAGTGAAACTAAATCTTTCAGATTAAGAATGATTTTACATGTAGGGTCAATTACAATTTATGACTTCATTCCACTTCTTTGTTTTGCTTTTCTGTTCCCCAGTTACTTAAGGAATGTGAATCTCAGTGAGTTACATTTATTTTGAAATAAAAATATAATTCAAAACAAGTTTCATTGCCAGTGGAAATTTTCTAAAGGTGTCTGTATTTTTTTAGGAAGCTGTGATTTATTTACACATTCCCTCTCTGTAAGCCACTCTGTTCTATCATAATAAAACCTACAAATAAAGGATCAGCTCTATGGAGCAATGTTGATATAATACTAAGAGTACAAACACAGTACTTGTTTGTCAAGAGAGTGTCCAAAGATTATTTCATCAAAGTAAAAATATAACACTTAACAGCAATTTCCATTATGCACTTGAAACTTTGAAAATATTCATGGAAGATTAAAATAATATACATTTTCTAGCATATCTAGTTGAGCATTGCTATAGATTCAAAAAAACTTATTTGTTGTGATAATGACCTTGAAAAATGATCTAGATTTTTACCTAATACCATTATTTTCTTATTGAATTCACTTCTTAAACCATTCAGATTATTTTTGCCATTTACTTAGATATTTGAATTTTGTTTTCTGAGTTTGGAACTCAAAATGCTATGATTTTGCTTCATTCTCTAATCTAAATCAGATATACTTGTAATATATACATGTGTGTATCTGTATTTAACCCATGAGTAGTATAAGAGGCTAATTGTTTCTATGCTGAACAAGAAAATTCTCTAATTCCTATTCTTTTTAATATGAGGAATTTCTTTATAGAGTTGCTAGTTTATAATTAAAATTTTCAGCTCGACTAACAAATATTCTCATTTCTATGTTGCATAAGACAACTAAACATGAATATTGCTGATTAAATGTATATTATTTTTAAGGTAGTATTTGCATAAAACCTTTAGAAAATCAAAGGCTGGGTGATGAGTAAAGAATGCAGAGAAAAATAGAAAATCTTCTTTATAATCATAAATCATAGCAGAAATGTGAATGCAAGTGAGAGCTCTTTTATAAGGTTTGTTTGAGATGTGCAAAGTTTTAAATAGTCTAAGTAAAATCTTAGCAAAGAGAAGTTGATAACCAAAGTAACGTGCAAAATCACCTAGCACAAAGGTCTGGAATATGGTAGATCCTCAATAAGTATTTGTTGAATCACTTGACAAAAATCACATTAGTGGTTAAGGAGAAATGTTTCTGGGTATTTTGAATATAGAGTAACTTGGTATAGTTTTAACATGTTTGTATTTTGAGAGTTTCAGTGAAGGAGCTTCCTTTCATTTAATTTACTTAACGTTGCTTTAATTGATTTTTCAGAGAATTCCTTATGGTGGCAATGATTCCCCAGGGTGCCAATTTTGAATCATGCTATGCTTAATTTTTTAAAAAATCAACTGGCTCAGGCAAATGAATCTATCTAGGAAGAGAAATATTGAAATGTTTCCTTTAGTCTGATCTACATGCTTTAAGATTTTCTATTGCTGATTTAATGTTAATTCTATAATACATATTATAGAATTGTGTATTTTATATTAATATTTCTAATTAAGTATTAAAATTTAAACTTTAAAAAAGTTTTAGTATAAATGTTTATAGTACTTACGTCTCATATAATCATAAAAGTTAAAATTACTAATGCAGGCAATATTAAGCAGTCTTTTAACACTGAAATATATTCAGAGAGATTACACTGTTGGAAACTTAAAACTTTTCTAGACTGAGTTGTGTCTGATAGCGGGCTTTGTTTATTCGTTTTTGTTTGTTTTGTAGTCTCATCTACTTTCCTTACTTGAATCAGACAAAAGCAATAATTCACCGTATTGTGGCAAAGAAACGTGTAAATAAGCCATAACAAGTCAATCTCTACATAAGAATATAGATATAGACTTATGTACCTTGCAGAGTGCTTTGCTAAAAAAGAAAACAGCATAGGGGCTTTTGCCAGTATTATCTCATTTAATCTTCATGCACTGTTATACCGGAGACAGTTCCTCTTGGCCCACAAGGGATGATGGTTACATTTTCAGAGCTGAGTTGCTGAACATGACCCTTATTACAAAAAAAAAAAGAAATTATAAAAACTTCTGAAATAAATTACACTAAAAAGATAATATTCAAAATTCATTAATTCCTAATTTTGTATAGTATTTCATTAATATCTTTGCTTTTGATATTGTTTACAATTATTGAATCTATATGGGGAAATAATATATGCAATAATATAATTAGAAATACTATATTTTACCTATAATGATGCGCAACTGTGCATCTCTTCCCCACTCTGTGTTGGAAGCTTCAAATTGGCCGTGGTAGAGAATTTACACCGCAAGGAATCAGCAAATGAAAATTAGACATTTATAAGCATTTATTGATATAGCACAGATTTTGCTGTTCTATCAAATATATAGACTATTTTATAAAAGTGGAAATGTAAACTCAGGGAGTAAGTTGATTTACCCAATGCCACTCCTCCTAAAAGTGTTAGAGTCAACATATTCTACCTGTCTCTAAATCTATCTATATGTATGTATGTATACACATATATGTATGTATATATACACATAATCATTATTTTTGTGTGTGATACTTTGTTGTCTGGCAAATACTAATGACATTATAAAGGCCAACTTTATTAAACTCTTCCCAAGTGCCAGTTTCTCTGGTAAGTATTTGATATGCCTTACTTTAATTGTCACAGAATAGTTATAACTTCCATCCTTTATTTGAAAGATTAATGGAGGGTGGCTCTGGGAACTTATTTGCCTTTTCTAGGCTCAAGATTTGAACTCTGACTTTCTAACTCTGAAGCTAGAACTCAACTCATACAGCTTTCTCAAGAAACTTTCAAAGGTTGACTGAAAACAAAAAAAGGGGGTGGAGAAAGAGTACACACATGAACTCTTCTAACGTTATTGACACCAGATTTGAGTCAACTTTTTTTTTACTTTAATTCTTGCTTATTTTTAAATATTATAAATTTGCTGTAAAAGATCTACTGCTTTGTTTCTTTTTGATGATGGTTAAAAGAAAATAAAAAAATGTTTCCCCTCACCTTCCACTCTATAAGGGCAAAATTCTCTTTAGGATTTTTCAACTTAAATATGCCCTTTGAAGAGGAAACCAAATTATAACATAAGTTCAGGCATTAAAAAGAGACATGAGTATTATTTCAGGAAACATTTTCAAGGGGCACAATATTATTTAAATATAAAATATTAGTGTTTTTTACTCACTTTTCTAGGCTATTTAAAGTGGTTTCATCAAATATCCAGTTTGAATAATAAAGACTAAAATGTGAAATGATTGATAATGTTATTAAAGGTTATTATTAGAGAAACTGAGGCCATAAGAAGACGTAGGTAAAAGAGAGAATCTTAGAGAACTAAGAGTGATAAAATGCAATGATGAAAGGAGAATGAAATAACTTCAAAGAAATTAGTCTTTGCAGGAGGAAAAAAAAGAGAGGGTATTAAAAGAAATGGAAACTCAGTCTGATAATAGCAAATAAGTGAAGATGGTGGCTATGGTTTCCAAAATGGCTGCCACTCAAGGAAGATGTTGCTATTTTAGATTAACATGTTCTTTTAAATTTATGTATACATTCATTTACAAATGAGCCATATTCAAACGTTTCCTGAAAACACATATTTTCTCTTTGGTTGTTATCACATTCCTCAGCTATTTAATTCTGGTCTTATGTGGAGTTATGTCAGTAGAAAAATTTCCATTTAAAGGTAGCTTAAGTAATACCTGAATTAGCACTTTTTACCTAAAGGTAGCCAGCATTTGAAAGCGACAGGATTATTATCTGATGGGAGATGTATTTTTCTTAATAAGTATCCCTTTATATCACTACGTGAATATAATTTTTAGAGTTGAAATTCAAACAATGGAATTTTGATTTTCCCACCCTTCAAGGCATTATTTTATTAATGTGTCAGGAAATGTTTTAAAAATCTATGTTGTGTGTTTTTTTTCCCTCGGATCTGACAGGAAAAATCTTTACAAATGAACAGTGAAATCCCTATGAATATTTTACTTTAACCAACACTTGACTAAAAAATGATATCTAGAATAAAATAAAAAGCTCCCAAACATTCAGAAACTTAGGTAGTGGTATTAAAAGCGAAACAAGCCATCCTTTCATAGCATGTATAAAATTTTGCAACAAAATGAATGATGTGGTTACTTGAAGCTCAAAAAAAAAAAAAAAGATAGGTAAATAAAATCCATTTTTGTTTTCCTTACACATTGAAAAATCTGTTCAGATGCTACAATGAGAATGGAAAACTTATCCAAGTTTTTATATACCAACCTATTTGTTGATTTTGTTTGCTTGTTTTGTAGATAGTACAAATGTAAGTAGAGTGATAAAGGTACTCAATCATTTCAACTTAAAGTATGTTAAGAGAATGGCTTTCACACAGAACTGAAATTCTAATTTTTTTAACCATTCAAATTTTTTCTATTTATATCATGTGCATTTCGGTTTAGCATATCATTACTTATGAAAATACGACAAATAATACAGTCATGAATAGGACTATTTCTTTGATTTGAAAGTTGATTTTAGTAACATTTTCAAAGGTATAATTTTGTTGTTAAAAATTTTCCATAAGAATATTTTTAAATCATCATCATTATGATTAAATCACTCTTAAGGTATGTCATCTTCTCAATAGGTTTATTGTTTATCTTTTAATGTACAAGTCCAAAATATTTTCTGTAGACTTAGAGACCTAAGTACTACTGAAAATAGTGAGCTGTGATGTAGATTCAAAGAACATGTCTTATTTCAATTCTAGAATTATGTTACTATTTTTTTTTACATTATTGCTTTAAAATCTTTGATGATGGCAAGTTATTAGTATAATTTAAAACATGAAAAAGAAAAAATTTTAATTTTAAAATTAACATTATCTAATCAGGAATTTTGATTATACTACTCAATTTTTAATGTATTAACTGATGCTATCAGTAATGTATAAGAAAATATGAAAAGAGTCATCTTTCCAAAACACACATTATTAGACCAATTCTCTTCATGCTTTCTTAAACATGATAGCACTTCTTTCCGTATGGTGCAGTTATTATTATTAATGAAAAATGAATAATTCCTAACTTCTTAAAAAAATAGCTGTACTGGAGTATGTATTGTAGTTTTAACTAGTAGCTGAATGAAATGGAATCTGGATAAATACTGTGTAATTTTATAGTCACAAACTGGAATGAAAATATGGTGAAACTCCAGTCAGTAGAGGAAATGAACAGAAGAGATAGAGAGAATTCCATATAATTGCATCAATTCAGTACCTTTGATAAGCTGTTTCTGTATATACTTTATTTGGCTGAAAACTTCCTGAGAAGACAATGCTAGACTTCCTTATTCATATTATTTACAGATGTACTTGAAGATGACCACAACTGATAAAGAAATAGCAGATTCTATAAGGAAGAAAGTGAATTTTACAATGCAGAAATTATCTACCTGAGTCATCTACTTTATGGTAAATTTAGATACTGTATGATTGCTCTAAACAAGAATAAAAAGCATGGTTTGAGAATTTGGATGCAGGATGGGAGAGGAGGTGGGGAAGGAAATATTTTCAACTGTCACCTGGTTCAAGTGACAACATACTGAGTAAGTGTATTATTCATCAAAGATACTGCCTTTTTCTTATGGAATGTTTGTTAATAGATTTCATTTGTTGTTTTACTATTTCTTGAATGCAAAGGAGTAGCTAAAAATCTAGGATGCTATAAAGCCTTGATGAATTAACTTAGTCCCAATGTGATGAACTCTTGCTACTCATTTGTCGAAGTGACAAGGTTATAGTACTTAGAAAACACAACTGCCTGGATTCTTAATTTGGCACAGTAAATCTTAAACAAAACTTCATATTTCATTGAATGTTAGTCATGCTGTGAAAATCTTGTCAATTGTTATTTTTTCTTAATAAAAATGGTTGCTTTCAAAATGTTACACATTTTTAAAAACTGGAAACCTATATAAGGTTTGTTGAATTTGTTAACTGCCTTTTAGAACTGGAAGAGGCCGTAAAGGTTACCTAATCCTATCCCTTTGTTTTCCAGGACAGGGAACTGAGGCCATACAAATTAAATAATGTATCCAAATTGCACAGCTACTTACAGGCACTTAAAGGATTTTCATCCCAAGAAATTTAGAAATAGAACGATACTGTGTGCATTTCCTTTTACTTGTCTCATTAGGATTTCTCTGAATTTGAGGCCACAAAACACCTAGGGTAACATAGATGTCCTTCTGGGGATAAAGTAGTAAAACCCAATGCATGTAACTCTGTGTGTGTGTGTGTGTGTGTGTGTGTGTGTGTGTGTATCTTTGCGAATCACCGGACTTCAATCTATTTTCTCAGTCACCTTGTTTATAGCTTCAGGTATAAGTGACATATATTCCTTCCTGTTGGCCTGTTTTGAAGCTCAACATACTTTTTGTTAGGGATTTATTTTTTATTCTTTTGGATAACTCTTTAACTCTTCATCTGAGATAATATAAGAAGTAGGAGGTTAAAAAATAGAAAGGAAGCATATATCCAGTATGTTCTATCACAGAGCACCAGAGCTATGCTTCAGCTGTCCCAAAGATTGTTTTAAGAAATAGAAAATTATCTCAGAACAACGTGGTAAAACTTCACTGTATATTGTGATTCCCCTGTTGTAACCATCGCTGATGCCAACACATGTTCTGCATAAGTAGAGAAACACACATTGAACTCAAAATGCCCCGAGAGTATTGTCCTTCATAACACCCTGGTGTCTCTTGTGTAGCTGAATGAATAACAAATGACCGAGCTATTAAGATACTAAACAAAAGTCATCTAGGCCCATAATATTGATGTAACAGCATCTCAGCACTGTGTTTGCTTTCATTAGTTTATCTAGAATAAATCTTTCTATCTTAAAAAAAAAAATCACACTGAGCTTGGTGGTAATTTGCTCCAGGAATTTTTAAAAAAGGGAATTCTGCTGTAGCTCTTTTTAGTAGTTGCATGTGTTTAATATTATGGACATATCTACAAATGTGTGATTGTGCAGCTTGAGTGTTTTTGTTTTTCTTTTTAACAAGGTATAGTCTTGTTCTCTATGTTGGCCTTTATAAGTTTCACTTCTTCATCATACATTGCCAAATATACAACAAAAATGGAATCTGCCTGATTGTTGAGTGGATAGCATTTATCACTATGTACCTCTTTCCAGCGTGATTAAAATCAAATTTTCAAATTGATTTGAGAGAGCATGAATTAAGGAAACTCAAAATTTGCACACACACACACTCCCTTCTCCACAGAGCATGAATTAAGGAAACTCAAAGTTTGCACGTACAAACACACACACTCCCTTCGTCCACAGAGCCAAGAGGGAGTTTATCATCACCCATTCAAATGTGAGCTCCAGTCCAAGTGTTGTGCTTGTGCATACACACGTGTGTCATATATGGGGTTGTGTTCCCAGGGATATTAGAAAAAGGGTCGTGGTGTTCTGCTTTCATTCATATTTATAAATACCCAAATTGTCAAGACCCAATAAATTGCAAATAAAGAGTCTCCCATTGTCCAGCATTCATAACGGTACATCTGAGCTTAAATATAGTGGCCCTCTCTACCATGAATATGTCCTATAAAATAGTATTTGAGATGAATTCATGTGACCAGACTCTGAAAGCTGCGCCAATTTCCATAGTGCAGGCAGATGTGATGTTAGCACCCTGTTACATGTGTGTTATTTTATATACTTCCCAATAACCTTTTATATTGAAAGAAGCATCCTAGTTTTAAAAATGCTTAATTATTACTTAGGTTCTGTGTTCACTTTTAAAAATCTGTTTATAAAGGGGAAATATTTTTTCCCTCAAATTAACACAGATATAAAATTGAAAGACTAAGGCTCATAAAGGCCATGGACGCATTTTGCGGGGGGATAGGTTCTGGTTGAATGAGATCTGGGATGTGTGCCAAATTAATAGAAAAAAAATCCTGTTCTTCCTCTCCAATAGCCACAATGTTCATTATTAAGAAAAGCATATGAACCACAGGATTTGATTTTAATAACACCAATGTCTTCATTAATCTGTACATTCCATTTAGCCTCATTATTGGGCAAATGCTGAATTAATGCAGAACATATTACTGTCGGACTCTCCTTGCAAAACCTTTCTCCCTTCTTTTATCATTCATTCAACGGCCATCAGGTGTGTATGCCATATTTTTAAATAGGCCTGTGGCCCTCAACAGCTGTTTTCTTACCTCAGGTCTAAGAGAAGACATGATGCTTGGGGTGTCTACAAAGGGGTGTGGGAAATAGAGCTGCAGATTCTCATTCAAAACCATAATTATTTTTCTGTCATTTTAATGCTGTCATGTCAAGAAGGCCTCTCCGTCACCTGCAACTGAGATGATATTTCCTCGATGGTCTCTGGGCCTCCTTCTAAATCAAGAGTGGTGATAACCAACACCGCTTTGTATCTGCGGAACAAATAGTGGCCTTTGTCCAGCACAAGTCCCTAAACAAACTTAATCTCTCTAACACTGTGACAGATGACATTTAGATGTTCTTGTTACCCTTAAAATGAGTTTTATTGACAATCAGAGAACAAAAAGAAGGGCTAGAGAAAGCCCAATGTTTTATAGGCTTGCTAACAACATCTTAGTGCAGAGGGTGAGGAGAAAGCCTGAAGTTGCCCCCATTTTCCCCTGCTTTGCTATATCACCATGACAACAGATATAGAAATCACTTAGTGACTCCTAGAAAGAAAACACAGTGACACAGTACCCCTTGTATGGCGAATCAAACTAAAGCCTTCATTCAAATAGCTATTCAGCTTGGGCATTCATGTAGAGGATAGGGTGGATTTTACACAGGTAACTACAAGGGAAAGGCCAGCAGACCCTCCAGCCGCAGCATATGGCAGAGTCTCTGTCTAATTAATGCATCCTCAATAGAATTGATCCATTTTAAATTTGTTTTCTTTTACTTGAAACATCATTAATGTAAAGGGCAACATTAATCAACATCGTGGAACTTAAAAGGGCATTAAAGAGTGATCTTTTTCCCTATGCAACAAGAATCTTTTCAAGGAGTTGTGTTAACTGCAGCGGATTCGAGGCTCATTCTGAGTTCTCAGTCAGAAGGCAAATCTAGAGAGGCCTCTACTGGCGAGACTCTTTCTGTGCAGTTGTCCGGGTAGAAGGTCTTAGAAAAGCACGCAAGAGAATGACTTCTAGCTTTTGCTGGGAAGTTGCACACAAGATGGACAACTGATGAGCGTACCATACAAAACATTGAATAATGGCATTCACACTTTTGAAGTTGTCATGTCTAACTGCTTTTTTTTCAGGTAATAAAAGGACCAGAAAGCTCTGATGAATGAGCTGCTCGGGCACTTTGAGATATTTTAAGATTGTTCCACAAGGATATAACAGGTAATCTCTCTCTCACTTTCTCTCTCTCTCTCTCTCTCCCTCTCTCTCTTTTACTTTGTACATAAGACTCTCATGCAAGTGTGAGATTTAAAACCATTCTAAAGGAAATTTATATTACTTGCTGTTGTCTGTGTGGGAGGGGTGGTGGATGGGGCACATTGCTGACACACATACTCATTATATTTCTCTCAATTCATTATATTTCTCTCAATGCGCAAAGAACTGAAGTAAATCTTCAGATAAAACTAAAGTATCCAAAAAAATTTTTTTTGCTCAATTGCAAAATAGAAGTTTGCTGCCAAGATTTCTCAGTTATAGTGAAGAAATATGAGCCAAATATAGTCTCCTCAAGTGATATTAAACATGAAAATATCATTGTAGCACATTTTCATCAAATTAAGCCAAGAATTGACTCATTCCTCTTTATAGAGGAAAAAAACTTTGGGGGGGGGGGAGAAAGAGAGAAGATTTTCCACCAGAAGTTTAAAGTTATTTAATATTTTCTAGGATAAGGATATATACGATCTGTTTCTTGATGGAGAAGCTCAGGTTTTCTTCTCTTTGAAAAAATGACCTGACTCTACAAGTGTCAATTAACTTTGAAAGTTTTCAAAAGACAAAATCCTAACTTTTTGTTGTTTCCCAACATTTATATTATTACATATTTAATATTTTTTGAAATATGATGATACCAACATACTATTCAAATTGCCCTTCAAAAATCCAATGTTATATTTTTTGTTGCAATGACTGATATCCTTAACTTTAGGATTTCTCCCAGCATACTTTCTGTAGGGTCATTTCATACTTGAAATAATTTCACGTTTATTTGAATAAAATTTTAGGCAAACAATTTTTCATAGGGTACTTTGGTTTAGCATGTCAGTAAATTACCTTCTGGATTATACAGGTAATGCATGATCTTCTTTCAAGTAAATTTTGTTAGATGTCTTGGGATCACTACCTTGTAGTCCCAATAGTGACACCTTCTGGTAGAATGAGAACCAAAAATAGTTTTAGTTTTCTTTTTTGCTTATTGTTTTGGAGAATGCTATCAGGGACTGCACTGGTATAAATCTACCTTATTTACAATTATTTTTTCAAGTCTTTTAAACAGAGAACTATAGATTCCCAAAACCCTATAAGTGAGAGGAAAGGGCCAAATAGTGTAATGCAAATATCTAATTATGAAAATGAAAAAAGTTACTAGCAGAGGAATATAGTCTAAATCAATGCCGAATAGTGCATAGATACATAATTACAATCTTTTGGGTTCGCATGTAACACAGAAAATAAGAAACCAAAATTTAGCAGTAGTCTTTCTGGACTATTTAGCAGAACGAAAAGATGGATGGTCGAAATGCTTAACAGATATATTTAACATTTCTCTAAAGTTTCTGTAAATGATTATTAATTTTTTTCATTTAAGAAAGAACAAAATTGACCCATGAACAAAAAGAAGATCAGATCATATATTTCATAGCAACCCAATCATCAACAGTCTTTGGGGTTTTATGCTAATTTAACTAGAAATGCTCTTCCAGAATATGGATTTATCACAAATCAGAGAAAAAACATTGGAATCACATTGGAATGTGATAATTTTTCAACTGAGCTACAAGCACATTGTTTGCAGAACATTGCATACAATAGATGCATACTCTGCATCAGAGAGGATTCAACATTAAAAACGAATTTTGGCAAAACAGATCCATAGCTATTAAGGAGAGATCTTCATTTCTCTGTGAGGCTTCATTGATGCTCCTCTCTAAATTATATCTATTCTTAATGTATAATATTATCACACAGCACATCAGAGAATTTCCAGTTCTCCATATAGCACATGGAGACTTTCTTAAAAACAAAACAAAACTGCTTTAGATAATTTCCTGAAGACCCATGTAACACCTGTACAGACTTTTTTTTTTTTTTTTTGACTGGGTAGCAATTTACTTGTTAAACTATAAAACATAGTATCAATAATTCTAGAGCTTTGCAGTCACTTGAGATAAAAATGGCAGAATAGAAAGAAATGAATTTCAACCCAGGATTAATTGGAGTGAGCATTTCCATGCAAAGTGTGCCTGATATTTCTTTCAGAAAAGTTGGGATCTTTATTGATATCTCAGATTACAAAAAAATATGGCTATCAGTCCCCCCAAATATTGTTTTTCTTTGGGGATTGTGGCCAACCATATGGTAAACCAGCGAATCGTTTAATCCATGATACACATTTATGACTACTTTTGTGATATCACTGTGAGGAAACGTGCAAATGTCTCACAAATTATGCGGCAGACAGTTATATTGGTGTCTTTGAAACCATCTTTGGCTCTGCTGTGTGCCTTTGTTTGTACAACTTGAGCACATGCTTCAAAATGTCATCCAGATTACAAGCATGCAGGGAATGAAGTATTACTTCTGTATCAATATCAGAAGTGTGCTACTTTATTTCATTAAACAGCTCATCAACCGATCGCACTTGGTAAATTCGCAAAATTCCTTCTTTGCATTTCTTGCAAGACTTATCTTATAGTGTTATTTATGATATGAGAAAAAGAATCTTCGAAAATTATTTATGATGATGGATATTGGGAAACAAAGGACGTTTAAAAAATCACGTAAATTACGACATAAAAATCACAAAGCACAACATTTACACAAAATCATTTAGCCACCCCCTGTCAAGTAAGTTGGGATACGATGTGCTCAGAGTGAAAACAAGAATAAAAATGAAAACAAAAATACCCGCAAAGATGGGAAAAGTTTGGGTTTGGGTGTGGGTTTTCCTGAGTACCGGAAATAGCAGTTCAGCTGATTATCAGACCCAACTATAAAGAAAGCCCCTGTTTTGCCTCTGGAGGGTTCATCCAGAGATTGCACAAGGGATTTGCACAGAATAAAGCTTCACAAAACCCAAGGGCTGTCAGAGGGAAATGGTATCCAGGAGGACAGGGCAGGCCAAGCATCCCTTCAACAGCAAAGCCACACGAGAGAGCCAGCGGCAGCACGGCGACTGCCAACGCAACTGCCTCGCACGTCTGCCAAGGAGCCAGAAGCCGCTTGTGGGAAAATATCACTTACCCTTAGCATCTGGGGCCTGTGATTGTTATCCAAAGAGACAGAGTGGTAAGATATAGTGGGATAAACAGCATCCCATTAAACACACACACACACACACACACACACACACACACACACCCCATTCCCGCTCTGTGTACAGAGGGAGATAAGCCATACATGGCCTTGAATTAGAAAGACTTTCTGTAGTTGGAATTCTTTTAAACAAGATTTATTCTTAGTTATATATTCATACTTCATAATGAGATGAGCTTTAGTCCTTGCTCTTCACCACTAGCTTTGGTTTGGAAAAACCCAGAATTCGTTGCAATGGTGGCTATTTGCAAATGTGTGTAGTCCACTGTGAAATTTTTACTCCCTTGGAGTTGCAGGTTGTAGCTGACTGATGGGATTATTCAAAACTAAATCCTGAGGACAGATAAACTAAAATGAAGTTTGATGTTAAACTTTTTTTTTTTTTTTTGGATTCTACCACTATTAATTTTTAGAGACTAGGTTCCAAACATAAATTCATAAAATGGTAAATTCGTATTTAATATGTACCATATTGTAAGCATCATGTGATATACATAGTTATATATAACTATAATTTATATGTACTATTATGTATATTTTTACATATATATTTAAGCTTGATACAGTCTTCTCTAAAGTATACAACTGACAGCTGAATGAGTGTTTTTAAAATGTCCAAGTGTGACAATGCAATCATAGAGATTCACTTTGTATTGAAATATGGGACAGGAAAAGGAGAGAATCTAGAGAATTTAAAGATTGGAGACACCTTGTGGTTAGCACAATGGCCTTTACTTTTTAGCAATATATCCATTCTTTGAAGATCATTATTATTGTGGAAAGTAAGTAATGGCCCTTTTTTTGAGTATTCAGGAATAGGGTAAGAATAGTATTTTTCATTTTCAATATTTTGCTCTGATATCAAGAACAGAAAAGAGTGCTGCTGTAAGTGTCAGTGGCAACACGATATACCCAAAGATAAATTTTTTCATATCTAAATTCATTACAAGTCAGTTCTACTACACAGGCTAATGGAAGGCATTAGCAGATATAATCTCACTTATTTACAGAGACGATGTATTATTAAAACTTTTTGATTTTCCAGGAATGAAATTAATATTTCAATTGCGTTTGGTTGACTAAAAAAGATGCGTTTCAAGGCCATAATATCAATCCACTTGTTCATTTATGCATGTTATGTGAGAATGTATATGGGTCAGTTTATGCTATAATATACATAATGACATGCATATAACTACTTAAAAACATATTCCACATGTGCATAAACTTTATTATATGGACATTTAATTGTTTATATAAATAGCAAAGTAATTTAAGAATGTCTGCCATCTAATGATAGCATGAGGGCAATGTTCAAGGGAGATGAAATCTTTTGAAGTTCAAATCCATGTAGTAAACAATTGGCGTGTTTTTGTTTATTTTTGTTTTTTTTAATTATTTTCACACACACAAAAGCAAATTGATTCTAACTGATAGTCTTTTGATTAATACATTATTTCTTTTCTGGTATCAAAAATTCTCAACATCATTCGAATTTAGTTTCATATTTATAGCATCTCTATACAAATTAGAAAGTTATGGTGAAAATAATTTCTTTTATATTGCATATCTGTGCAGTTGTGGAAGAGGCTGTGAATTCAAAACAGTGTTTGGTTATGAAAAGAGGGAGATGAAGGAATAGATTCTAAACATTTTACTTCACTTAAAAATTTTAAATGTTCAGAGGAAACATGAAATACTCCAATTTTTATAAATACATAAAATAATTTATGATCAGATGCAAAAGATGATAAGAATTTGTAAAAACTGTTTTTCTTTTTGTGCTATCTGTTCTTCCATTTCCCATAAAGGAATTTAATATCCACAGAAATATGTGCATGAAATCAGACCTACTTTTTGTAGTTCATTTAAATCATTACACTCTACAACTACAATATTAAAAGCAAGTGTTTAATTTTAATTTTACAGTCAAACTATTTGTACATATTTGTCACTTTTGTTCTCTCTTTTCCTTGAAATTTTTGTTTCTTTCCTATTTGTTTTTTCTCTTCATTTAATTTCTCATCGGTAAGGTTTGCATTGAACAGTTTCAATGTTCATTCTTTTAATTATATTTATACTATGCTTTTAATATTTAATAGTTTTTTCTCTGAAGTTTAGCTGGTTTCTCAATCCACCAGTTTAATTAGGTATTCTTTAAAATCACATAGTATTTCCTAGGACGTAGTAGTAGTATACAGAAAAGCATTTCCCCAAATCCTGGTGTATTAGAACTACTGAATTTCAACATGTTATAATTGCACGTGGCAGAACCATTTAACCCTTGATGATCTTAACATTTTAAATTGTGAAAATGAAGATCACACCCATTTACTAAAGCCAGCACAGTTTGCACACTTAACTAAATACATAGCCATGATTCCCAGGGATTTTTTTTCCCCCCTGTAAGATACCAGCTAAAGCTGCAAAGGACAAGTTAGCCTCACATTCCCTGTATTCATCCTAGATTCTTTACAACTGTCCAAATTGTATTAGAATTTGCTTATAATGATGTTATATGATGTCCTTGTTGTGATACCTGCATTTTTAGAGAACTTAATATTGATTTACTGTGTCTTTTGCCCATCTTTGAGCAGCCTAGATAGCAATTACAGCTGTTGGTGGTATCTATTTTGTCTTTTCATAATTGTCATTTCTTGTTCTACTTAAGATTAAAATATGAAAATTGTACCACGTGCACATCAACAGTGCATTAGCCAAGTTATCAGCAATATCTGTGAAGAACCATCATTTTCGCCATGGTTCTTTACATTGCCTCTTCATTTTATTTATGAAAATGGCATGCTACAATATCAACTTGAACAAGGAATACATTCGAAGGTGAGACTCCTGACATCAAGTCCTCATCTGGACCATTACTATCTTCCTGAGAAATCACTAGGGCTTTCCCAATACCTGCCTGCCTCTGCCAAATGCTTTCTCCCCCTTAGACTGGGATTTCTGACAAGCAGGGGCTGCTTTGTTATTTTTCATCTCTAAATGTAAAGAGCCTTCACAGTGTTTGAGCTCTCTCTAGTAGTCTTATTTCAATTCACCTTTCATAAAGAACATGATATTTTGTACAAGGAAACACATTTTTTAATAATAAAGCAGACTTGAAATGAGTTTTTCCTAATCACAAATAGGCCTACCAGGTATAGATTTCTTCAAAAAACCTGTTAAGGGCTGTTCCAAAATTCAAAAAATGTCTCATTTGAAGACCAAATACACTTATGGGGGGAAAGGTGGGGGATATCACTGCCTGGGATTCTCTCATTAGGAAATGTATCAAACAGAGGCTGTAAAAATAATTTTTAGATGGTGGAAAGAGAAAACCTTTTTACAATGAATTTGGGATTTTTTTCCTGGTCAATTTATATGAAGCACACAGTTGAAATAATGGAAGCACTTTAATTCTGTCTTGACTCAACAAATCTTGAGCTACTTGAGAAGGATTCTTTGTGTTGTACAATGAAAATATAAATATCATATTTCAAGACGAAACTGAATAAATATTTGAATACCAACCCCTACACACATGCACGCACACACACACACACACACACACACGCACACACATACCCTTTCCTACCAGCAGACTAAGTTCAGCTAGTTCCTGAAAGGCATTCATTTGAAGAATAACTATTGTTTTATTTTACTACATCTGTTTGGAGATGTTTTAAAAATGACTATGTGCAAGGAAATAATAAATGCATCTGCAATCTCTATCTAGCAGAGGCCCCTCCTTATGAGACTGTGTAGGGCGTTTGTGGGTGTTGTTATTGTCGTTGTTGCAATGTAGCTAATAAAGGCTTTCTCTTACACAAGAGAATTTTGACAGGGTTGACTCCAGACAGCTTTCCAGCTGAGGTCTGGGGCCTTGCTGAACCTTCAAAATTTTCCCATTTGAGCTGCATCAAAGTGAAGGAAATTCAAGGATCACTAACGTCTCAGATGGTAGCACTTGCCCTAACAACGAAGGTTCAGGAATTCTTTGGAGCAGGCTGAGGTCATTTTTCTCCCCTTTTCTCCTAATGCTTTTCTCTATTAATCAGAGCTCAGAGCTCAGATTGGTCTTCAACTTCCTCCCAATCCTTGCTAAGCCTGTCATTTCTAGCTATTATTTACTTTAATGGACTTTGGCTGATCCCTTATGAAGCTTTGGATCTGAGAATAATAAGGCTGGAGAGTAACGGGCATAGACATGGGTGTGGGTTTGCCTGCAGATTAACCGTGGCAGATGGGCTTTATTGCGGTTTCCTGTGTACTGAGTGTTGATTGAGAGGGTATAATGAGAGAGGTGGTGTCTACACAATGGTCACAGCCACTTCATTGCACTTTGCGTCTAAACAACCCCATTTTTCTAAATCTTTGGGTTGTGAAATTTTAGGAAGTCAGAGCACAAGAACAAGTACAAAAACAACTGTAAATAACCATGAATGTTAATCCAACACTAATTGGTCCCTTCTTTCAATATGAGTCCATTTTGCTCAGTTTTTAAAATTCTGGGTAAATTAAATGGTTAAACAAAATGTTCTTGCAGTAGGTAGTTTTGGATGAAATAGTGAGCAACGTGTATCTTCTGTGTTTTTTTGTTTGCTTGGGGTCTTTTGTTTGTATTTTGTTAAATATATGCCCTGTTCGGTTATTACCACAGACAACAAAAGCTTAAGCTGTAATTATTTTCAGATGCTTTGGGAGTTATCATGTTAGGGATATTTTTTTCTGAATTAAACTAGAGTATATTAAAAATCTATATAACATCAGGATGATTGTTTCATCCCTGGCATAGAAAATCAAAGAGTTTTTTTTTCTCTTTTACCTTTCTCTATTTCCTGCACTTGATTTGAAAGTCTGCAACTCACCCATTCAATTAAAACATTTTTTTATAGGTGCTAGCTAAAGGTCTTTTACACATTCCTCATTTTTAAGATTTTACTTAATTCCTCCCTTTCACCAATGGATTAAATCACAACTATTGATTCCTTTCTTCCTTTGGGGCTTTACCCATCTGTCTTAACGCTTTCATCCTACACCCCTTGGTCTCAGAGGGGTGTTCTGAAAATGAACCGCCAAAACCTGGAGAAGACTCTAGGTCAAGTTTGTGTACAAGAGTTTAAATTTTTAGTGACAGTCCTCTCTCACGGCCGCCTGAAAGTTTCCACACAGTGCTGCACAAGCGAGCACCACCAATTATCCTCCTCCTTTGAAAACCATTATCAAGTTTTTCAAAACTTCTTTCATTTCACTGTTGTCATTCAGTGAAAAGGAAACTAACCACCATGTCAAGACAACTCCGCTGCCTAGCAACCCAGGGCCACATTTTAATTCTGACTTGCTTCTGGTCTTGACTAATAGAAAGTGACTATGTTAAGCCAGTCACAAGAGTTGTTTGTCACTTCTGAAATGCAAACAAAACTATATTGTTTTCCAAAGTACTGGGTGTGATTGATGTAAAGATTTACAGTAACATCATTCATTTTCCCTTGTGTTTTAGTAGGATTGATGTCATATCTTTTCATGCTTTATTAAATGCTTTAAAAGAGCTCAAAAAAAATGACGCTTTTTGTCCTTTAAAGAGTCTAAAGAGGGTTTTTTTTTCCAGCGAACTACCCTTCAACAACTTGTGAAATTTAATGAATCTATTCAACCAGTGTCAGCCACATCCATAAATAATTTAATAAGAAACCATCATCCATGAAGGGGAATGCAAGTCAAACAATCAGAGAGGAACAGACCAGACCAAGGTCAACATTATGGGGTGGGGGAAAGAAAAGTTAAGCTTTTAAGTTGTGAGCCTTAGAGTTTGGTTTGTCAAATTTTCCCACAGCCCTGTGTCCTTAGCTTTTTGGTATGAAAAATTGCAGGATGCTACTGGTGTGATTTTAATTGTAAATCTTTCCAGGCATGTATGTTGAGATGTCTCTAGTAAAAACATGGCGTATTTAAATTCACTAACTTCATGTAAAATGGTTATTCAGATTGAGACCTTGTAGCCATGCTTAAAAGTAATTCTGCTGAAACTGACCAGAAGTCAATTAATAAAATAGAAAGGTAATGTTACTATCTTTTAAATGTTGTCTAAAGTCATTGATATCTCTACTATTTTATGTCAATTGTAGTTGAACTTCATCTACTAAATACTTTAAAATATGCCAATTTATGTGATTTGAACATATATGATCTAGAAAAAGGTAACATTCTTCCTCAAAATAAGATCTGCGTATAAAAGAAAAATTACAAGCAATAATTATAATTTCACTGTTGTATTTCAATGGTCTAAGCAATAATACAGTAACGTTAATTATTCAACAAAATGTTTATAAGAAACTATAGCTTAGAAAGATCAGAATCACACAAAAATGAGATATCAGCATCATGGAAAGGCAGTAGAAAGGTCTTTTTCCTTCACATCTGACCTCAAATCACTACCTTTTCCATAGAACCTTATTCATATTTGGAAATGGAATCTAGTTATCAAGTAGGACAAAAAACATACGGCTTAAAGGTTTTTATATCGTTATAGATGTATGTTTTGAGATGAATAAAACATATTGCATATAAAGAATAAAAATGGAAATTAAACAAAAAAGGTTGAAGTTAAGTGAAAATCTTTTTTAAGAAATTAAATGAAAATCTTAAAGAGTTTTTATGAACTTTTAAAAGTTTAATTCATTAGCAATATTTTGTCTGATAGTCCTGTATTGACAATGAATATGAACTCAAAGAACATTAACTTTCACTGAAACAGAAGTGGTTTAGGTTCCATTGGTTTACTGAACCAATACAGCTGTACTGACATTGAATACGAACTCAAAGAACATTAACTTACACTGAAACAGAAGTGGTTTAGGTTACATTATCCTAACACTGTGATGTGCTAAAGTATGCCTGGCCTTGGGCATCAGATCTGAGATCATGTCCGATCTTTTCACTTTTCAATTGAGAACATGTTACTTACCCTTCTGGAGCATCAGGTTCCTCATCTATAAATAAGAATGAAAACATATTTTTTTGCAGGGCCATCAGGGTGATGAGACGGCATCTGGTTTATTGAGGGGCTCAAGCTAAGTAGTAGTAATAGCAGCAGTAGAACATGCCCCTTAACAGCCCAAATTCTGGGATTAGTGTGCTGTAGTTTAAGTTCTGTTCACTAGCTGTGTGATCTTGAACAATTGGCCTCATATTTTCTGATGATCAATAACCTCATCTAAAAAATGCAGTTAGTGATAGGACCTACCTCTTAAGTAATCGCAGGTATTACATAAAATATTGTATATTAAGTACTTAAAACTTGGCCATCATCATGCTCAATAAACAAATGTTAATTTGTTTTTATTGTAATTATGTCTGTTAATGTTCTCTTTCCTCAGACACTAAAATAATACTAATAATTTAGCCCCTCCCATGTTTTTGTGACTAAATAAAATTAAAGGCTTTGTTCACAAATTCCTAAATAGACTACTTAAACTAACCAAGTCCATTCTGTAACAGAAGTAGAAAGATAAAAGTAAGCTTTTTAGATATTGATTGTTCCATCTGCATGTTTAATCAAATGCCTTCATGAAATATAATAGAGCATTACTGTAGTCTGTCTTGGCAAGCCTCAGAGTATTCTAGTTCCAAATCAAAGGTGCTTTGCCAACTAAGTTTAATTATTTCATACAGCCAATCACCATGTGGTACCAGTAATAGCAGGAAACAATAGTAGGCACAGAATCTGATATTTTGAAGCCCAGTCTTGGTTTTCTCAGAAATTCCAGCAGGAGGACATATTTATGAACCAAATGCAATGTGCAGGGACATTTTGTTGGTCCTACAAAGAATTTTTTTGTATTATCAAGTTGGTTCACGACATCCCAAACTTAGATTTTGCATTAAAATCCAGATTTCTAGGCTCTCTCAAAAAAAGTGGATTGCAAGGGTGAGGTGGCTTTACTGGAGTTGAGTGATGGCTAAATGGCCATTCTTCCTTTTGATGAGATCTCAACTCTCCACTTCACCCTTGTCTACCCTTGCACCTTCTCGAAGTACATCCATCCAGATTTACCTATTTTAAACTAGGGGACTGGCTCCCAAGGTATTTTTGATTTTTAGCACAAGAACTCATATTAGAAACCATGAAAAATTCACTGGCTGAATCCAACATTACCAGTAACACTCTGGGCTTGCTGAACTTTGTAATTTCATTACTTTTCCTCCAGTATCTTTGGAGTACATTTGGTTTAGTCACTCTTGAAAAGTGTTAAAGACAACTTCTTTACAAACTTGAAAATAAAATATCTTTTCTCTTCCACTGCATGTAGTTTTTCTCTGGGCTGGATAGAGAAGAAATTAAGTCCCCAGTTAGGAATTGAGTGGAGGCTGTGAATAGCACAGAGCTCTCAGGTCTGTCTTATGGAATTGTGACAGCCTGGCCAGTACAGCACCCTTGGTTACAACAAAAGTGATAGTTTCTCAGTTTTTCTTACCCCACCACACCGGGTGGTTTATGCCAATATTCAGAGGTGACACCATGTGAATTCTGACCGGTGACTCTTGGAAAATCTAACCGATAGCTTCTCTGATTGTGATCAGGTTGGGCATGATCACATGAAATTATTTTTTCGACAATACTGGGGTGTATTTTTACAGTCACATGTATTTCCTTTATAGTTTTAAAAAATTATTTTAGGCTGAGTTATAACTATAATGATGAAGTAAATAGAATAACATTTACATATTCATTTCTAAACACCTATATTTGCATTCATTCGGTGGTATTATTCATTTTGACTTTTTAAAAAGGAGGAAAAATAAGCTATCAGGAACTAAGTACTTTCAAGTTCCAGTTATTTCTTCATATGAACATTATCAAATCTTATTTGCAACATGGTGGGTTTAACTAACCTTCTCATTAACTAACTGACTCACCAAGTAACTACATAAATAAAGGAATAATATGAAAGTAGAAATTTTGGAGCTTCTTTCTATGGCAAATCTGAACCCTTTACTATCATCAGTACAAAATATACTTTTGTTGGCTTTGTCTAAATGATAGGAATGACTTGCTGGGGATGTGCAAATGTGTTTGGTGTAATTAAGTGGAATTTGGAGTGTTGCTAATGGCTTTCGATGGAACAGACGTTTTGCTGATCTGCCATTTAGGATTGTGGCCTCTTCTGTATTTGGGAAGGGCCCTAATCATCAAAGCAAATTTTCTGGCCAAATACAAAATATGTTAAGTAGCTCATTACTTCCTTAAATGTAGATATTTTGGTCACATTCAAAACTCGAATTATCAAAATTTAAAAACACCCACAAGTAGCTATAATTTCAGAAAAATAGTGTTTCAACCATCATTTGTTTTCTATCCCTTATTTATAGGTATTCTTATTTAACTCTATGTAACACTTTTTATTTATCAAGAAGTTTAAAATAAATATCTGCATGAGGAAATTTCCTCATGGAAAAATACATTAAATTTTCATATGATATCTAGCTGCATATTTTTTTAATGCTCTGTTCATTTCCTGTCACAAGATGTTAACCTCAAGGAAACATTTGGTATCAGTGAAATAAAAGATTTTTAATATTATTTTCAAACCACAGAAATTGTTTTTTGATACATGTGCCAGTTGACTCCCACTGCTAGAATATTTAATCACACTTGTCATCACAGATAGCAATGCAGAAAAATGATCCTGATATGAGACAAAGATTTAAGGAAAAGTTTTAATATCCAGTCAAGAGTTTGCTCTTTAAGCTTATATGTAGTTCTAAGTATATAATTTCTATTCCCAAATTTAATCTAGACTGTTCTTTCAATGAAACATTATGTATGGATCTGGTTAATTTCTCAGTTGGAAAGAAAAACAATAAAACACATGAAAAGTATTTGTAAATAGGATTATTCTTCTAGGTGGAGGCTTCTTGTGCACAAATAAAGAGTTGTATGTGTTCCCAGACTCTAGATTTGGAAGGGGTTTGGAAATGATATAGTGTAATTTCGCAATGATGAGACAGCCCTCTGCATCTTTCCACTACCTCAGTGGGTCGCTTTCTGGTACCTTCCAGGAATGAGAAGTTCCTTTCTTTTTGAGGAATCTTGTTTCATTTGGACTGTTCCAGTTCTATTTTAGGGTGAGTCAAACTTCCCTTTCTCTGACTTCCCAAGTTTCTCTTCAAAACTGTCTCACAAGGCAGGTGAGCAAAAAGTTTTGAGAGCCATTGATCATAGCCATGATTACAAGTAGCTAAAGCGGTGTTTCACACACAGTGTATATCCAACTGTTACAAGTGAGCACTGATATATGAATTAGATTCTTCTATACCTGGGACTTATTTGTCTTAAGGTAATAATAAATCATGTCATGCCCTTCCACTCTTACTCAAAGATGAGAGAGAGGCAGCAATCACAGAGAATGTCAGGTCCACATTCAACTACTTCCAGTTGCTTCAAAATCTAACCCCACTCCTCATGCCCCCTCATAATTAGGCCCAACATTGTTTTCTTTGGGGGATGAGTTTAGACCTAGTTTTGATCCATTCACAGTGGAAAAAGGAGAAATAAAGCATGCGCCATTCTGTCTTCTCTACCCTGCCTTGGGCAGCCCTGTTCAGGACTTACTAAAGGTAGTCTACCCCTGTTTTGCGTTGCTTTTTTCTTTGTCTTGTCATGATGGCCTCAGATCATTATTTATTTTAATGAACATTTCTAGAATGTCGAGTAGATGTCAGCAACTTCAGTAAGTACTGGAAATGCAAAGATGAATATGACATAACCCTGTCCTGAAGTTGCTCACAGTCCGTTGAGAAAGACAGAATGAGGACAAATCTTCTCAATCAAAAGAGCGCCAAAGAGAGACCAGCATACTGGGGTATATCTAGGTACAGCAAATTACTGTGTGAGGTTGAGTTAAATGAAGGAGGGGTTCGAGGCTAGCTGAAGCTGTTAGTAGAGCAAGTTGAGTGCAGTTCCAGGGCTATTAAGAGGAACTGCATTTTTAAAAGTCTGCTGGTTTTTAAGGATAGTACACTGGAGGAATAGCAAACTATCTGCATGTTTGAAACACAGAGGATTGAAAAACGAGGCAGAGTTGATGGAAATTAGATTAGATTCAAAAGATAGTTTAGGGTTATTAACACAATGTGATTGCTTCCATTAGCAACAAGATAGTTTACTCAGACTGTAAATGCACTTTAAGAAAAATAAAATGAATTAATCAAAAGGGCCTGTTGAATTTGCTTCTTTCCATGAATATACTTTTGCCCAAGCAAGTTTTTATTTACATGTGAAAGAGGTACAATGCCAGAAGATTAACTCGTTGGTAACACACATTGTATACAAATTTTAGTTAAATAAATAAACTTTGAGGTATTTTTAATCATACCAAAAATTTTAAACTCTTTATTACCAATAGGGAGTTGGTAAAATGAATTTTGGATTATCCATACAATGGAATGCTATGGATTCAGTAAAATAAGGTTGTAGAATATTGAACTGTATATAATTGACAGTTGATAGATAGATTATTAGGAGAATAGAAGCAGGTTTCAAAATACCCTGTAAGATCCTAACTCTTTAAAAATACACATCTATGTATATAGAAACATATATTGGTCATTTCAAGGAGGTAGGATTATGGATGATCTGAACTTTCTTCTCTTTAGCAAAACTGTTTAATTTTTTCTATAAGAAATATGTATTATGTACATAAAAAGGAATAACAGTTATCACTCAATGGGGGAAAACCCAAACTCTTCAGTTGTAACGACCACCATTTTCAACCCGGTTCAGCCTTCACATGTAGATGAAGCAGTAAAATAATGCCAAGATGTTTCAACTAGTCCTTAGATCCAACAATCACTGGCTGTCTCCAGGATGGTCCAACTGAGTATAATTCAGCCCGTAGAATATCTGAGCCCTCCTGTCACAAAAGTGTTTCTCTAGTTGGATAAATTCTCCTCCCAAACAAAAGTTGGTTGAAATTCATTGTAACTGTTCTACCACTTAAGACATATATATAGTCTTAGGTGTTAACCCTCTTACCTAAATTTGCTTTGAAAATTATATAAATGAATAAATATATACTTTATGCATTTACCATTATTACAATTGCCCCAGTTG
This sequence comes from Leopardus geoffroyi, assembly GCF_018350155.1. Taxonomy (NCBI): domain Eukaryota; kingdom Metazoa; phylum Chordata; class Mammalia; order Carnivora; family Felidae; genus Leopardus; species Leopardus geoffroyi. Next base: position 116,188,644 of record NC_059333.1, on the reverse strand, counting down.
CATAGAATGCACCTTTTATCATCTGTGCTTTTACTTGGAAGAGTTGGGCAAATATTTTTCTGCCTTACTTTACCCAATTTGTTCACTTTACCTTTGTTTAGACTGAAGATGTTACAATTTTCACTTAGCAAATAACCCAAACAAATGGGCAGAAATGTAACTATTATATAAATGCAAAATTATGCTTTATATTGACTTTGAAATGTTACTGATCAAAAGATTTCCAATTTCAATAGGTCTAAAAACAAAATTACTTAATATCAACTTCGAAATGGAACCCTTTCATCTGTTTCACCAATATGATTCTTTATATTTTATTCGTGTCTTGAAAATGAGCATCAGCATTTAGTAATAGCCAGGAGGATTACAATGTTACTTTGCTTGTGAGTAAGGAATTCATTTTTGGACATTTATCAAGAAGACAGCCATAAATCATCATTGTATTCCTTTGTAAGCAAAGAGTAGAAACAATACACAGTTTGTACACCAGCAATTTCCTCTTCTCTTCCTGTTGTGGCAGATTAATACCAGCTTAGCCCAAACATCCAAAGTTATGCTGTTGGCAATGTAGCCATCTGTTTTTAATGAATATCTGGGGTCCATTTTTCAGTTAAGCTTCTCTTATTGTGTGTGTATGTTGCTTTTTCACAGCTATCTGCATAATTGCTTAAAGATTTTACTACAAAATTAATATCCTTGCTGTGAACAAGGGAACAGGGCAAAAACCAGGATGACAGAGCCTGAGATGAGGTGAAAAGCAAATCCAATTTTTCCTTGCACCATAGAAACCTCGTCAGGACTAGCTTTATCTGGTAATCCACATTTAAACTTTAACCTGTAGGGGGGCTCTTTGTGTTAGATAATGTAAGCATAAAAGGAGGCTGAATCACTAATCAGATTAATCATATTTTGTAAGACTCAAAAGCTTCATTAAAAGGACCTGGTATCCAAGTTACACATTTTTGTTGTTGTTGTTGGCAGAGGGGGCATTTGTCATTAAAAAAAAGAAGAAGAATGGCAATGAAATGCTCAAATGTCTAACTTTTAATGAACCTATAGCAAACAAGAGCAAAGAACAATGTGATATCCTAATTCAGAAAATTGCAACTTCACAAAATCAGTACATATATTATCTCATTTTCTTCATGTTTAAATATGAAAAGATATTATGGTTGCTACTATAGCTATTTTCTTATTTGTACTCTCTGCATCTGTAAATTATACACTACATATACATACTACTATAAGTGTAATTTATATAACATGTATAAAGACTAACGATTGATGATATTTTTCTAAGAATTCTGCAAAGCATTCTAAAGTTGATCGTTCAATTAAAGAGAAGAATATTTTATGGAAATAGGAGCCTTTTCAAGGGTAAAGCGAAAGGGAGGATCTTTTTAGGTCTGGCACTTTATAAAATGTGATGTAAGGAAATACAGTCACAAATTTCTTTTGTTTGTTGAAAAAAAAAGGAAGGAAGAAAAATATGTCACTGAACTAAATCTTTGCAAGCAAAGCAAATCTTTCAAAAAAGAAGCAAATGAATTCTGTGGTTGACAGTCTATAGCATGACTAGGTAATTGTGGAAAAATGCAATTGCATGTGTAAGTTTATGCACACCAAAATCTCCTCTTTGAAAACTCAGCCCTTATAGTTTAAATCAAAAAATAGTTTACAGCATATGGTATGTTACACAAATGCTTCCTAACAAAACTGCTCCAATAATAATCTTGGTGAAAGAGCATGCCGAGTAATAGCTATCGAAAATGGTTTTACGCTACCTTGTGAAGGATACCATATAATTCCGATGTCTAATTGGGAGTATAAAATCATTGTACTGGTTTATTTTTCTCAGTGCAACATATATCATCCTAAGGAAAGATCAATTTATAAGATTATATATTCACATCTGTGGAACTCTACCTCTTAAAATCAACTATACAAAATTGCTAATCAAAATGCACAAGTCTTTATAACCAAGTCATTTCAGATGAGGAAACTCAACCAAATGAAATGATAGTATGTTAACAGCAACAGCCACAAACAAAAAACAAAAGCAACATAAACAACTTTCTTAGTATGTGATGAGACTATATACACTATTTAAATTATCGAATACTTTAAATTGTATTATACAAGATCTAACTTTAAAGACAAGTTTGTAGTTGAAATATTAGAAATAACAGTTCCTGAATGAACCATTGATAAGTCTGATGCATGATCTCTCAGCAGTATAGATGGATAACTGACAATACTAGAATGTCTAAATTGAGAATTTCTGCACTTACAAAAATGTGTATCTATTATTTATTATTATAATAATAAAAGTGTACCTCTAACCTATCCTCAGTATTTCAATAGTGCCCCTTGGCATGAAATATAAATGCCACCTTTAGACATTGAGGCATAAGCTCTTTGTGGGGCTGGAATTTGCATGGTTTTTTTTTGCTTTTGTCCCAACAGAAAGAAATATTCAACACAGCCACTCTTAAAACACTGGCTTACAAATTTTATTTTATATTTTTAAAATGCCTTTTGCCTATGATTTTGAATTATAGAGACCTTCACTATCACATTGATTCCCACAGAGGAGTAGACTATTTCATTGTACAGGCACATACTCTACACAAGTGTTTTGACCACCTCCCAAAACAAACAGAAACCATACGCACACACCATAAAAAGTAAAGAAGGTAATAATAAATCCTCATTCTTTTAAAGGGCTAACATCAGAGATCTTTAGCAGTTTTAACTTTGATGTGCTTAAGCCAGTGAGGGCCAATGGATGGGGTGCTGGCGATCTATTTATCAGGATATTGGGCAACTAGTTTTTCCAGAGCATCAGACTGGTTCCATATTTCCTGTCAGTCATGTTAGGGTCCTGATTGTCACTGTGTAATTTATAAAATGGGGGAAATGACCCTAGCTGTCTGTAAGGTCACTTACAGTTTTGAATATTCAGTGATGCTAAATACATTGGTGATATTTGAAGGAAAGGCCTTCCCCTATTTTTAGTTATATAATTATATATTACTTATAATTATATAATTAGAGATTTCTAGAGTAATGCAGACAAAAACATAATGGGCATAACCCCAGTTTCACTCTAGTGAATTATGTGGTCATCTCCACTACACAAAGAAAATTAGTAAGTTCAAAGACCTAGGGGATGTAGATAATATAGGCAGCAGTCTGAATCATTTGCTTCCCATAAGCCTCCTGAGGGCTATTCTCAAGTTGATAATTTTGCCTATCCTAGGCATTTATTTAATCGATTTGTTTCTTTCTGCCCTGAATGAATTGTGACAGTTGTTACCTTGTCTCCCCATACCAATACAGTCATAGAAATAGGAGGCAGGAGAGTCAACTCTTAGGCAATTATAGTTCTTGGGCCTCCAGTATGGGAAGCATCTAGCAGGATTCAAAGAATGAACAAAAATACAGACGGTGCTTTATCTTTAGCTCTTTCTTGATGCAATTCTTCAGGCCATCATTCAGGTAAGATAGTTTTCTTCTCCCAACAGAGGGAAAAATCTTTACAATGACTTAAATACAAAGAAAATAAACACAAACCAAAACAACAAAAAACCTTACATGACTGCTTCTAAGGAAAAAAAATATCCCTTTTGGAATTGAGAGCAGCTGTGGAGACATCTGTGGGTTGAACAGAGTCCTAAAAGAACAATTGCATGTACATCTGTGGAGATAAAATAAGTGATGGATAAAATGTGAATTAGGAGCTCACATTCTGTAGATACTATTATAAATGTATAAGAATAAAATGAGACTCAGAAAGCATCTTTTTTACCTCATCATGGTGAATTAAGATGCAACCATAAAAGAGCGAAATAAGGCCTGGGTTAAGAAAGGTCAGCTGGAGGGGCACAAAACTGCTCAGTGTTTTCTTCTTGCTGGGTGCACCTAAGGGCCCGCTCACCTTCTTTCAGTGAATACCACGTATTTTCATTTGGCTGTCTATACTGAGAGAAATTTCGGTAGTACCCAGCATACCACACGTGTCTTATGCCTCTATTCATTCATTCCTCAATAGCCTAGGATATTTCTGAAGCCTTCACACTAGAGTTTTGTGAAATTTGAAGTGTACTGCAAATAATAAAATACAGTAAAATAAAATGCAGTGTACCTTCACATTCCTTTTGCCAAAAACAAGAGATCGCACAAACACAAAAACTATAAATCAATCACACTTATGCTTGAGTTTCCAAAACCCTTCTATAAACCACTCGCAAATCAAACTGAGCAATATATTACATGCATAACATAACCAAGAAAGTTTTATTCTAAGAAGTGAGGGATAGTTAATATAAAAGAAACAAGTGAGGTGGTCTTTGTAGATGAGGTGATAAAATTGAATCTCATTTCCTTTCAAAATTATTCAAAAACCAGTAATCAAAAATGTTTCTTTCACATAATAAAGACTATGTTAAGACAAGAGACAACATAATTTTTTTTTATTTAAACAAATATTTATTGATTGATATTTAATTTTATTGTTTAATATTCATCCAAGTTAGTTAGCATACAATGCAACAATGATTTCAGGAGTAGATTCCTTAATACCCATTACCCATTTAGTCCATCCCCCTTCCCACATCCCCTCCAGCAACCCTCTGTTTGTTTTCTCCATATTTAAGAGTCTCTTATGTTTTGTCTCCCTCCCTGTTTTTATATTATTTTTGCTTCCCTTCCCTTATGTTCATCTGTTTAGTATCTTAAATTCTTCATATGAGTGAAGTCCTATGATATTTTTCTTTATCTGACTAACTAATTTCTCTTGGCATAATACCCTCCAGTTCCATCCACGTAGTTGCAAATGGCAAGATTCCTTTCTTTTTGATTGCCAAGTAATACTCCATTGTGTGTGTGTGTGTGTGTGTGTGTGTGTGTGTGTGTGTACCACATCTTCTGTATCCATTCATCCTTTGATGGGCATTTGGGCTCTTTCCATACTTTGGCTATTGTCGATAGCACTGCTATAAACATTGGGGTGCATGTGCCCCTTTGAAACAGCACACCTGTATTCCTTGGGTAAATACTGAGTAGCACAATTGCTGGGTTGTAGGGTAGTTCTGTTTTTAATTTTTGAGGAACTTCTATACGGTTTTCCAGAGTGGCTGCACCAGTTTGCATTCCCACCATCAGTGCAAAAGAGAGCCTCTTTCTCCACATCCTTGCCGGCATCTGTTATTGCCTGAGTTGTTAATGTTAGCCATTCTGACAGGTGTGAGGTGGTATCTCATTGTGGTTTTGATTTGTATTTCCCTGATGATGAGCTATGTGGAGATTTTTTAATGTGCTTGTTAGCCATCTGAATGTCTCCTTTAAGAAGTGTCTATTCATGTCTTTTGCCCATTTCTTCACTGGATTATTTGTATATTGGGTGTTGAGTTTGATAAATTCTTTATAGATACTAACCCTCTATCTGATATTTTGTTTGCAAATATCTTCTACCATTCCATTGGTTGCCTTTTAGTTTTGTTGATTGTTTCCTTTGCTGTGCAGAAGCTTTTTATTTTGATGAGATTCCAATAAATTATTTTTGCTTTTGTTTCCCTTGCCTCCAGAGATGTGTTGAGTGAGAAGTTGCTGCGGCCAAGATCAAAGAGTTTTTTTCCTGCTTTTTCCTCGAGGATTTTGATGGTTTCCTGTCTTACATTTAGGTCTTTCATCCATTTTGAGTTTATTTTTGTGTATGGTATAAGAAAGTGGTCTAGGTTCATTCTTCTGCATGTCACTGTCCAGTTTTCCCAGCACCACTTGCTGAAGAGACTGTCTTCATTCCATTGGATATTCTTTCCTGTTTTGTCAAAGATTAGTTGGCCATAAATTTGTGGGTCCATTTCTGGGTTCTCTATTCTGTTCCATCGATCTGAGGGTCTGTTTTTGTGCCAGTACCATACTGTCTTGATGATTACAGCTTTGTAATACATCTTAAAGTAAGGGATTGTGATGCTAAGGTTTTGTTTTTCAAGATTGCTTTGGCTATGCAAGGTCTTTTCTGGTTCCATACAAGTTTTAGGATTGTTTGTTCTAACTCTGTGAAGAATGTTGGTGTTATTTTGATAGGGATTGCGAGACAACATAATTTTTAAATTGTGATCTTCTGGAGTCACTTCTATTATTCAACATTTATAAATACTCTACTCAATTGCTATAAAATGTGACCAGATTATGGGTATAGTTATTACAAAAGAAGATATAAAAACAGCACTACTTATACACCATATGCTTTGTACTTGGAAAACCCAAGATAATCACTTGAGTCAATTGAAATAATATGGGCAATAATATAATAAGTAAACAAGTCACAGAAATAATCAAGAATTAACAGCTCCATGACAATTTAGATTTAGAACATGTCAGAGAGAGAAAAAAATCTTTTTCAAAATAACAAAGAAAGGTATGATACATAGAAAAATAAGTAGCTGCAGTACTAACCTAAATATAGAAAATTGAAAGCTTTAGTAAGATAGTAAATGAAGACTCAAACATAGGTAAACTCTTATTACAGTCCTGGATTAAAGGACTTGATAACATAAAGAGATGCATTTTCACAGAGTTAATCTTTAAATTTGTCAAAGTTATTCAATATACCAAAGGGATTTTTCTTCAGAATTTTGCAAAATGATGCTTAATTTGGAGCACAATAGCAGAAAACATGAGAACTGCAAAAACATTATTGGAAGAATAATAAGAGAGCCTGGCTGGATACAAAATTAACCTACATTCCATAGATATACTAATTAAAACAGTATGATACTGACACAAGCATCAATGTAACAAGACATAAAAGTCAGAAACATGACCAAGGACATGCCTTAAGTACATGATAAAGGAAGTACCTCATGTCAGTGAGAAAAGTAACATTTTAAAAATAATTGGTACTAATATAGTTTATTACAGTATATAATAAAATTAATTCCTGATAAATTAAAAATATAAAGGTAAAAATGAGCTCATAAAAGCAAGATGATGAAATATAGGTCAAGACATAGAAACTTGGATTGGGAATAACTTTCCAAGTATGTTACAAAAATACAACTATAAAGGTAAAATTTAATAGCTTTGGCCCCTTTCTACCACTACACTGCTACCTCGCCAGCTAAGGTCTCCCATACGAGTTTCAACATAGGTGTTATTAAGCCCTGAAAGCTGACAAATTAGGAGAAGGGCACTCAGTACCTGATGGTTTGAGAGAAAAAACATAAAGGTTAGAGAAATGTTCAGAAAAGGGAGTGGGAGTTTTCCAGAGAAAATATTTCTTTTTTTTTTCATTAAAAAAATTTTTTTCATGTTTATTTATTTTTGAGAGACAGAGGCAGAGCGTGAGGGGGAGAGGGATAGAGAGACAGGGAGACACAGAATCAGAAGGAGGTTCCAGGCTCTGAGCTGTCAGCACAGAGCCAGATGTGGGACTGGAACTCACAACCTGTGAGATCATGACCTGAGCCAAAGTCAGATGCTCAACCGACTGAGCCACCCAGGTGCTCCGGAGAGAAAATATTTCTTAATTTGTTGTGCCTATAGAATTTAAAGGCAATACAAAATGACAATTAACTAGTATAAGAATTATGATTATTATTATTTTAATCATCAATACCATTATATTATTTCTTTTATGTATGTGCTCCGCTCATATCAGTATTTAGAGCTTAGATTCTTAGTACTTTCATTCAGCTGCATTATGTAAAACTGAGTTTTTAAAGTGATCTGCAAACCTAAGCACTCTGCTAAATGCATGGATCTTTAGGAAAATACATTTTATTTTCTAAGTGACCGACTTTTAAGTAGGCCTTGTAAATACAAACTATTAATAAAGCATGGAATACTAATACATTTTTTCTGTTTATATAGATATGATAATGCACACACACACACACAAATATGTTACTATGTTACTTTTTGAAGGTTCTTTTCTTTTAGCAATGTTTTTTCATACAAAAGCAATAGAAAACAAATATTAGCAAGAGGTTTACAGTTGAATATTTGAACAGAAAATCTGTATAGATTCATACATTTTCTTTAATAGAAATTTTATGTGGTAAATTAACTGATTGTAAACGAAAAGCAAAAAAACAAAAAAAAAAACCTGTTCTCTCTAAATCCTTCTGCTTCCTTACTCATGGGGTATTATAGGTAGAAGACCTACCTATCACTGTTTACAAGTACCAAATTAAGACTGAATAAGTTACATAAAATTCATTCACCTAACATCTCAGTATTTTTGACTACTCAGTGTTTTAAATGAGGAAAAACCCCTAACCTTGACATACTGACAAAAGGCCAAAATAAGTTTCCATAAGGCTACTAAAGGTATCCAATTCTGAGAAATACTTGATCAGATACTAATCAAGAAAGCTGATGCTAGATTGGTCCCAAGAACAAACAGTTAATCCAAACCAGCCATCTGAAAAATGGTAACTTAATGTCTAAAACACTTGTGAAAAACCAGTTAAAATATAGTTGTCATGCTAACTTGGTGGCTCATAGGGATTACTCAGCTAAGTGTATTGCAAGGTTACTTCAAGTTCAATCGTGTGTGTGTGTATACACACGTACACAAAAAATATTTACATATGTGTGCATGTGTTCACTTATATGTATACACAGACACAGACACGCTATGATCACATCATTATATAATACAGCAGTATATATAACAATAAATTATTTTATATAAATGAAGTTTTACCAGCTGAATTTTGAAATTGTTTGGAACTTCTGACTCTTTTTTTCTTCAATTTAGTGCCCCTTTAACTGGAATGTCTATATTTGGTATCTTATGCCTGCCCCACCTTTATATTTTTTCTTGAGTTTCATGGGTTCACAGATGGAGAATTGTTTCCCAAAATGGATTATTACCCAAAGCCTCATTTACACTGAACTTTGAAGTTAGAAGGAAGAATGCCAGTGGCACAATAGTATCTCCCCAAAGATGTCCACGTCCTAAACCCCAGGACCTGTGAGTATGTTAGATTATACTGCAAAGGGGAATTGATGTTGCAAGTGGAATTAAGGTTGTTATAATCAGCTGACCTTGAAAGACGGTTCGATGTAATTACAAAGTTTCTTATAAGTGGAATAGGGAGGCAGAAGAGAGAGAACCAATAATACAGAACTATGAATAGACTTGGCCCAATGTTGCTGGCTTTGATGATGGAGAAAAGGGTCATAAGCCAAAGTATATGGGTGGTCTTCAGAAACTGGAAGATGCAAGGAAGAGATTCTCCCCTGGAGCCTTCAGGAAAAAGCACAGCCCTGCAAACCCCTTGATTTGAGCTCAGTGAGACCAAGTAGGGCTTCTGAACTCCAGAACTATGGTTAGATTTGTTGTTTTAAGCTGCGAAGTTTGTGATAATTTGCTACAGCCACAATAGGAAACAAATAGAGATTAAATATGTTTTGAAAATTTAGTGTATCTTAGATACAATGCTGACTTTAAGAGAAGGCCTTTAGAAAAAGGACACATTGTTTCATTATCCAATAGAAATTCTTATCTACTATTTTCTAACTTTAAATGGAAGTCTTTGGGTATAATTATTTTTATTATCTGGGTGTGTTGGATTTTCAGAGTTTACACATTTAAAACAAAGTATAAGTTTAGTGTATGACATACCCATAGAAAAGTTAACATTTCCATTTACTTAGTTTTACTTTCCTGGGATTAAGGATTGTGACTTTCATCCGTTCATTAATTCAACAAATATTTACCGAACACTCAGTCTATGCCAGGCACTATTCTGGAATTTGAGGAGAATAATTGAATAATTATTCAATTGAATAATAAAGGTGGATTCCTTGATTTTATGGACCTTACATCATAACGAGGGAAGAAAAGTAATAATCCAATAACTGAATAAGCAAGAAAATTAGTGGATCATCATGAGCGCTAAAATATGACATGGAATGGGTGATTTGGAAAGACCTCTGAAAAGGGACATTCACGCTGAACTCTAAATGACCCGGAGCCAAGGATGACAATATCTGGGTAAAATCATTACAGACACAGGAAACAGCTAGTGCAAAGGGCTTACACTAGTGTTCCAAAAGCCAAATTTTTCTTTGGGAGCAGTACCAACTGTGTTATATATTCCCAAGAATTCCAGAAAGATGAGAGACAAGGAACTATTGAAATTGGCAATGTGAAACCATCAGAAGGTCTTACCAGAGTGGGCAAGAAGGGAGATGTTGAAGTGAAGAGGTGGAAACATCAGCTGTGGACAATTTTTTTCAATACATTTTGCTACAAAATGGACAGAGAAATCAGGTAATAACTGCAGGGTGTTATGAGGTCAGACGAGGTTTTTGGTTTTTGTTTTAAAGGAAGTAAGTGCCAGAGCATCTTGTATACTGCTGGAATGATCCGCGAAGGGAGAAAACTTTGATGTAAAAAGAAGTGGGGGATAGTCAGATCAAAGTCCCCTAGCAGGTAAGAGAGGACGGGTGTAGAAGTCACATGGAGAACGTGGTCTTTGATCTGAGCAGACAAAGAACACTTGGTCAGAGTAACAGGAGGGAAGGTCAAGGGAAAGCTCAGATGCTAACATGTGAGTTGGAATTCCTTCAGTAGGAAGATGAGCAACTTCATCTTTCATTGCTCCTATTTTCTCAAGCATGTGAGACACGTTTGTTGCATGACAGGAGAGATGGTGTAGACAATCTGAGACACGGAGAAGATAACTTGAAAAGTTTGATGACTTTTGGTGACTCACTGGCCCAGGCATGCGTATCTAATATAGTTGAATGTTTATCTCTAACTTTCACGAGGACAAAAGGATCTGTTAAGGACAAATGAGTCCTTTCTGCAAAAAGAATGAACTATAATATACTGTTCTTATATTCTCTTTCTCTCTCTATGTGTGTGTATGTACACATTTACTGTATGAATACATACAAAATATATTCAGTGAATATTAATGCGGTTTGACAATGTGAGGGAGGTTATCAGCCACATTAACAAGATGAGCCTCTTCTTAATTGCGGCCCAAACTTAAAATAGCTCTTTAGCTTGGGTAGCAGCATAACCCTTCCTGTGCAACATCATTAACACCCAGGCAATTATCGATTCAGATACTGAGTTTGAATCATTTCCCAAGACACAACGAAAAGCAGAATCAATAAATTACCCATCGCTCACACTGTGGCCAATAATCAACACCAAAATTTTGTGTCCTCCATTTGTAAAGGGGCTGCCTTTTTATCCCCAAGCTTCCCAAAGGACACCGTCAGGAAATCCAAAAAGCAGATGAAGAAAAGGCTTTTTGCATAATCTATCTGTCTTCTCTTTGCCAACATGAAGACAGTGACAGTAGTATCCGTGTTCAGGCTCACAGAGAAACCACAGACATAGTCTGGGTAACCTGTCTGCTCTCACAGCATCTCTCCTGTCCTTGTCCACACTCCAAACATGGTTATCTCAGCTTTTCTGCTTCTCAAAATTTGTATCTCTTTTGGCCTGAAAGACACTACCACATGGCCAAAATACTCCATTTGATAGTGAAGCTGTAATAATGATCTCAGAATCAGGCAGTCTGTCCTGACTCAAAGTCGATAGCTGAAATGTAAAGAGAAACCAATCAGATGCTGAGTCCAGAGCCGGGCTCTAAGTAAGAATAAAACTATAGTTAGATAAAGGCTGGCACGGCCAACAGCCTTGCTGGGGTTAGTGGGAAAAGACATGCATTTTGTGTCTTGTAGTGAATTTCTAGCACAAGATTTGGAGTAAGAGAAAGCAAGTCAGGGTTAGAGCCTGGTGACAAAAATATGCATAAATTAGATTGCACCAAAGTAGATACTGAACACAGAAAGGCAGAAATTTGGTCTATCATCTAATCAACAGACTTTAGATTTCTTTTTCATTCTATGTTTTCTAATGGGCTCTCTTGGGAAAAGGCTGGAGAGATGGCCTGTGGCAGGCCAAGCATGAGAAGACAGGGCCAGAAACAAAATTAGGTTAATGCTTTTAAGTGACAACCCACGAGACACTTCAGGTTGCCTCGAATCACTGTCAGTGTAAGGAGAGGGTGGGAAGTTTGATTCCACTAAGAAAAGATGACGACAAACCAAAGCAATGTATTGCTCCAAACAAGCATTGGGGAAAGAATAATGATTGCAAATGTCAGGAACCTTGGATTATCCTGAACGGAAACATTATAACTAAAGAAAAAAGGGGTTGCTGTAGGGATTACATTTTCTGTAAAATAGTTGCTAATAGTTTATTCCGTAGCACAAAACGGTGAAGTCTACTTGGTGAGTCCTTGACTTTTTAAGCTCATAGAAGCAGTATGGCTGCAATGCCTCACTAAAGAAAATGCAATCCTTGTGGAGAAAGAGAGACAGGGATGCTTACTTTGAAGTGAAGATTATTAGTCACATTATTCGTAGTTTAATTAAAAAGCTTATTGCTGACTGTGTTAATAAATTGGCACAATTTCAATTCAGAATGACAGTGCTCAAGGGAAGGTCTCTCTCTCTCTCTCTCTCTCTCTCTCTCTGTTCTTTCTCTCTCTCTCACTCTCGCTCTCAGCCTCTCTCCTCTTTCTTCTTTGTATATAAGACATGACATAGAATCCACGGGAAAATGCTTGATGTCACTCATGGGGGGAGCAAACATAGAAATTCAAAATCTCAAAACCAATCTTAGAGACTTCGTTCAGAAATGGAACAGATTGAAATGACCTCTAGCAACAGATTGTGTCAGAGGAAAAGGGAAAGAGGCCATTCCTATAAGACAGCAAAATAATACGAAGTGACAGAACCTGATGCCTTAACAGTTTATGTATGTCACTGACAAATTGAAATAGTGGAAGCATTTGTGTAGATCAAGTAAAGCAGAGGTAAATCAAATTAATCAAGTTAATCAAATGAATTTCAACAACCAAAGACATAGGGTAAAGAAAAGTGTTTCAAAATGAAGACTCAGTAGAGCACAAATTTAAAATAACATGTTATAATCACCCCTTCTCCTGCCACAATATATGGCTTTTCTGTAAAACTTCTGTGCAGGCTCTATGAAAGCATTTCCTGGATTAGCAGCAAATAAAATTGTGTCTTCTTGAGACGGAATTGTCTCTTATTTGTCCTTCTGGGATTTGGATCCTGTACGTGGGGTCACACATTATGATCAAATCATTACGGTATTATAGTCTGTGGCAAATTTCTTGAGATTCTATTTACTTGCATTTTTAGTTTATATAAAATGTCATTTTCCCTTGCATAAGAGGAGTGCTAAAATTGCATTCATTATTACTGAAAGCTAGCTAATCTGGGTTGAAATCTACTACAGAATGAAAAGTCTCAGAACTGAATAGAAACTCAAAATCTATTTTCCAAAGACATTACAGAAAAGAAAATTGTGGCTCAGAGAAATGGAAAGGGTTACCCAGTAGCCTTGGGTATTTAGCATAAAGTGAAATGGATCATACTCAGATCTCCTCTGTGTTATCCAGTAATGCATGTGAAAGACTTTTCATCGGAACAGAATATTGGGCTAAAACAGCCATTTTAGTCATTTTATTAAAGCTGAAAGAGTCATTTGAAATGTTAGCAATAAAAATGGTTAAAACACACATGGATGTTTCTCAATGAATTCATATTTAAGATTTGAATTTATAAAATTATACAATGTTAAATGAATGGAATAGAGTAGTCTCAAATTCTAAACAGATAAATCGCAGTTTCTCTGTTTGTTTTTCTCCCTCCTTTATTTTTTTCCTCTCTTACTTTGTCCCTTTCTTTTTCACCTTTGCTCCCTCTTCTTCTTGCCGCATTCTTTAAAAAAAATTTTTTTTTACTCTTTATTTATTTTTGAGAGACAGAGATAGAGAGAGAGAGAGACAGAGTGCAAGCAGGGGAGGAACAGAGACAGAGGGAGACACAGAATCCGAAGCAGGCTCCAGGCTTTAAGCTGTCAGCACAGAGCCTGACTCAGGGCTTGAACTCATGAACAGTGAGATCATGACCTGAGACGAAGTCGGATGCTTAACCTTCTGAGACACCCAGGTGCCCATTGCCCCATTCTTGTTCCTATTCTTGGTTTTTTGGTATTCTGGAGTCTTGTAAATGTCCATATATTCTTTGACACTCTTTCAAGATGGAGTGTGATTTCTCAATGGGCTGGACTTGATTACTCTCATCCAATGAATAGGATGTGGGGGACACAACCACATATAACTTCCAACATCAGGTCATAAAAGGCACAGTGATTTCTCCTTGCTCTCACTTTTGAACTACTTGCTTTGGAAGAAGCCAGGTGCCATGGCAGGAAGATGCTCCAGCAGCCCTCTGGGGAGCCCATACGGTGAGAAACGGAGGTCTCCTGCCAATAGCCATGTGAGTGAGCTCTCGCGGAAATGGATGTCACGGCCCTAAGTCAGGCAATCAGATGAGTGCAATCCCAGATGTCATCTTGACCACAACTTCATGACAAATTGAGCCAGAGCCACCTGGAGAAGCTGCTCATGATATTCTGACCCACAGAAACAGTGATATAATAAATATTTGTCCTTTGAAGCCTCTAAGTTAGAGATAATTTTTTATTTAACAGTAGGTAACTAATGCAGCCAGGTATGCCACCTTTATCATGTCAAATTTATGAAAGCCATCCTAAAATTAGCAGGCTTTCTTTTTTAAAAATAAAGTTATGAATTTTCTGTACAAAAATAGATAATTCCAGTACAAAAACATGAGTAAGAAAAACTTAACATGAATCATGCCAGATAACAATTACTCACATCCTAGTGTAGATCTTTGAAGACTTTTGCTAAGCATTAAGGTTTTAAAAAGCCACCAGGTATGTTCATAGTAAGAGTAAGAGCATAAAATCTGAAGCCAGACTGCCTGGGTTTGAACCCTGGTCCCTCCACTAATTAGCTGTGTCACCTTGAATGAGCTACTTCTCTTTGCCTCCATTTTTACATCTTTAAAGTACAGCTAATAAAATTGACTCAGTCAATTAAGCCTCCCCGACTCTTGATTTCATTCAGGTTCATGGGCTCATGCCCCACGTCAGGCTCTATGCTGAGCATAGAGGCTGCTTAAGATTCTCTTCTCTCTCCCCCTCGGTCCCTCTCCCCAGCTCATGTGCTTGCTTTCTGTCTCTCTCTCAAAAAAAAAAAAAAAAAAAAAAAAAAAAAAGTATATCTGTTTCCTACGCTTGTTGTGAGGTTTAAATTAATGGAATTAATATGTGTAAAAGCATTAGAATTGCACTTGAATCATGGAAATCAATCTATACATTTGTGCTATCATTATTATTATTTCATCATATCCAAGGAAACCTTTCCTATCTTCCTGTGTTCCAACAGCCTTTGGCATAGTTGATCACTCCATCCTTTAATCATCTGCTCTGTTGCTATTTGTTCTAATCAAGTCTTGGATTTCTTTGTCCTTAACCAGGTGTTTTTAATCAGTTATTTTTACCTGTTTCTCCTCCTCTCCCTATAAGATCTGGAGCACCCCAGTATCTGCCTTTGGATCTTTTTTTTTTCCAGACTCTGCCCAAGGGATATCTTTTGGTCTGATGGTCTTATTTACCCAGGCCCTGCCTAGGCTGCTCTGACCTCATCATGGGACAATCTTTTTCTTTATTCACTGCAGACCAGTCTCAGTGGCCTCCTCTCTGCTCCTCAAGCAGAACAAGCCCCTGGTGCCTCTGAGCCCCTGCACACAGCATTCCTGATGCCTTCCTCCAGCCTGTTCATGGCCTGTTCTTATTCTTTATCTTAAAAAAGGCCTTCCTGACCACCTCTACATTTTTTTCCTTGCAAAAGCCTTCAGGTCACCTGAGACCAGTGAAAACATTTTTTTTTCCTTTTCTGTATTTCCCCAAGTGGCTTTTCTTTGCAAAATGACATAAAATGAGGGGAAACCTGGGAGTGAGGTCACCTGAAATGGCAGCCCAGGGACTTATACAATCTGGAGGGCAGGGCATCTCAGGTAGTGACCAAAGGTGTGTTTTTCTGCAAGAATAAGTTAAGCCAAAGAGCAGGCACTAGGATCCTGAAGGGGAGAAGGTCAGTGGGTGGGCCCCCAAACTTGGGTTTGACCCACATTCCCCAGAGAAGAAATAGCAGTAGGGTGTGAGGATCTGCCCTTGTAAGCTCCAAGGGACAGAAGGTGAAGAACAGGCCAGATCTGTTGTCTCAGGGAAAATCCCTCCTAGTTAGTCATTTGATACAATATAATTATTGTATGATATGTTATTTTATGTTATGTTGATTATATGTGATGCTATTCGTTCATTTGTATCACACATAAACACTTCTAAGTACTTATTTTGTGGTAGGCAATATTCTAAGTACTGATACCAGTGAAGAAAACAGTCATGATCTGTGCCCTTGTAGGGTCTACATTCTAGTTTTGATAAACAGCAAACAAAAGACACAATTAATGCATACATTATATATAGTATGTTAAAGGTGATAAGCCATGGTTTAAAAAAAAGGGAAGAGGAAGAAGAACAGGGTATGGATTTGGTTGGAAGTCAGGGAGGAGACATAGTTGTAGTATGAAATACAGTGTCAGGGTAGGCCTCTTGGGTGTGGCGAGATTTGAGCAAATTCTTGAAGGCAGTGAGAAATTTATCATATGCTTCCTGAGGGAAGACTGTTCCAGACAGAGATTGTGGTGTGGGATCCTGCCTGATTGTTTAACACACTGCAGGAGAGCCAGTGGTGAGGAAACAATAGGAAAAGGCAAAGCCAGAGAAGGAAAGGCATAGGGAGAAACCGTCAAATGGGAACCATAGGTCATCTTAAAGACAAGATGCTTTTTTATTCCCTTATATTTTACCTTGTTTGTTATGCAAGACTATCTATTGATAAAATTTAGCAGTTTGACCAGCACATTTCTAGGCTCCTTTCATTAACTGTCTAGTGTTCAATCAGGCTATTAATCTATACATCAGGTTGTTTGTTTTAGTCTTGTGAAAGTTTTCTTTAATTAGAACTGAATTTCTATTTCTAGGTTTGTCCAGATTTATTTATTAGGAATTCCAACTGTCTGTATCTTGAATATCCAAACTTTTATTTTACTTATTTTATCTTATTTTTTTTTTAGTGTATTTGTTTATTTTTGAGAATTTGTGAACAAGGGAGGGGCAGAGAGAGAGGGAGAGAGAGAATCCAAGCAGGCCTGCACTGTCAGCACGGAGCCAGATGCAGGGCTCAATCTTACGAACCTTGGGACTGTGACCTGAGCCAAGATCGAGTCCAATGCTGAACCACTGAGCCCCCAAACTTTATTTTAAACTGTTGTGTTCCCTGTCATTGTTTTTGTCTTTTGTCCCTCTTCCTTTGCGTTTAGGAAAAGTTCTTAAAATACCTTCCAAATGAAGATTTAGTTTTGTGAAATATCAGTTCTGACTTGTCCTGCTTTGAATACAGATCTCATATTGTGATAATACAGTATTACTCACCTCTCATTCTTTCTTTATCTCAGCCAGAGTCTTTTCATATCAATTGGCTGTATTAAAAACTCTTTTCATCTCTCCTATCCCCGCCAAACACATATTTTGATTAAGAAAGCAGCATACCTTTCTAAAACTACTTCTGCTTCTCATAATATGTTCTTAGTAAACATTCTCATTTTGGCTTCTAAAGTCATAGTCTATTTTAATTTTATGTGGCATAATCATTTCCTGGCATACATTTGTTTCTTCTTGTATATCCTTGAATAAAGAACATCCTATCCATGCTTGATATTTAATAAAACTCCACCTGAATGGATTGCTCTTGTAACTCTTTAAAAAACTTAAATATTGTGAGATATCTCTCCTAACTTACCTTCCAGAGTTGGCGAACTTGAACTTGAGTGTCCATTACTAGGTCAGTGACCTGCAACTGAATGCGGGAGGAAACTCAGCCAACAGGGAGACTGCATCTGTGGTTTCTGCTCTGGACTTGACACAGTTGTGGTACCAGCAGTCATTTGTCTCCTGTGCTTTTCTTTTTAGGGCAGCCTCTGCTCCAGGTACCCGGCATTGTACTTTATTCCCTGATACATTCTACTCACCATATCGGTAGACAGCCCCCCGAGGATTTGTTGAATTCTCCCTGAATCTCTCACCTCTGTGCCTGACAGCACGGGACTACCCTTACCGACTGGTGGACCCGCAGTGGTAGAAAGTCCCACCAGTGAAGCAGATACCCAGTGGCTCTCTGTTGCCATCAGCCCTCCAAATTTGGGCTGCTTTCTCAGAAGGGGACGTTGCTGTTAATCTTTGAAGCTATCTATTTCTCTGGCCTCATACAGTGGAGCCCCTCACCCTATAATGATTAAGTTAGAAAAGAGGCTTTGTTTCCAAAGGTGTGCATACAAACAGATGAGGGGGCAGTTCTCCGCCTGTTTCTCTTGTCCACAGTGCTCAAAATTCTGTCAGAGGAAGAGCACAGAATGCTTTCTTGAACTTTAACCTTTTCCCAACCAATTGAGTCAGCTGCAGAAAAATCATTTATCCTTTTCATTTATTGTATCCCAGGCATCTAGAAAACTACCAAACACAACCTTGTGAAATGGATGAAAAACTTTATCTTGTCGTTGGGAAATGAGTTATAACTCAACATTTGCATTCACTCCAGTCAGCCTCTGAATCATTAAGTCTGATTCAAGTTCAAAAGAAATGGTGTCAATCACACATTGTGTGGCTATTTTAGCTCCCACATGTTGCCTTGAGGTAAAAGGCAAGTGAGGAGAATTCAAGCAGAAGCTATGTTGAAATTTCAGACAGGCCCTTAGTAATTTTGTCTCCAAATATCAGTGGTTAGTCTTTAAGTTTAAGAGAAAGAAAAGACAGCCATGAATTCATCCTGTAAAGGTAATTGCCACTAATAGTAAAAAGAAATTCATACTATATGTTAAATCTAAGTGAAATCATCTTAGCAGAATTGGAAATCTAAGGAAGCTAATATGTTAGGGAGCTGGACTAATACAAAACGCCAATGACTCTGTAATTGCTGTTTTCAAAAAATAATAATTATATTTTGCATTTGTCTGAACCCCAACTATTTGACAATTGATACAGTTGAGACAAGAAGTAAACCATTTGTGTACCCCTAATTGCATCATGCTTTTATTCTTTTTTAAAAAAATTGTTTTATGTTTATTTTTGAGAGAGAGGCAGGTGTGAGCAGGGGAGGGGAAGAGAGAGAGGGAGGCCCAGAATCGAAACAGGCTCCAGGCTCTGAGCTGCCAGCACAGAGCCCGACATGGGGCTTGAACTCACAAACTGTGAGATCATGACCTGAGCCAAAGTCGGACACTTAACCGACTGAGCCACCCAGGCGCCCCTATATTTTTATTCTTTTTTTTTTTAATTTTTTTTAATGTTTATTTATTTTTGAGACAGAGAGAGACAGATCATGAACGGGGGAGGGTCAGAGAGAGAGGGAGACACAGAATCTGAAACAGGCTCCAGGCTCTGAGCAGTCAGCACAGAGCCCGACACGGGGCTTGAACTCACGGACCGTGAGATCATGACCTGAGCCGAAGTCGGACGCTCAACCGACTGAGCCACCCAGGCGCCCCTATATTTTTATTCTTAATGATAGTTGTCAGCAGCTACAGCTTTGTGAAGAAAATGCATCTTGTTTTATTTTAACTGTGTAGATTTGTGTACTTTGTACAGAATGATTACATAATCGATGTCGATTACAGCATTGATGTTTGTGCATCATTAATGTCATACCCTTTCCTTTGTCACTGCATTTAACTATAACACTGGAAGACAAACACGCCTCTTCTCCTCTTCCTATTATACTGCATGCCATTAAATGTGAAAAGAAATGCTATATTTATCTTGATATATATTAAAAAATAATGAAGAGGGTAATTATCAAGGCTGCATTGCAATTTCACGGCATGGCTGTCAGTTACAAACTGCTTGATCCGCACTCTTTTAGTTCATAATGTCAGGGAAAAAAAATCTTGTGATTGAAATACAGTCATTTAATTAATTTCTCTCTATTATTTCTTTCAGTGCTGTACTTGTGATTTGAGCTCAGGGATGGGAAATTCAAGTTTGGAAAAATAGAAGATCATGAAAGCTGATGAGTCTTTTTCTTTGTTTGTTTTATTTGGATATTTAATCTCTCAGCACTGAGTGGCAGAAGTGAAGGAATGCCACAGATTTCAAAATATTCAATTCATAGATAGGTGTTAACCAATGGCAAGACTGACAGAATGGCTTTGTATTTGCTGGCTCTTAACTCCAAGTGCCTTTTGGCGTAATGACATTCACTTCAATACCACCTGGTAAATGAGCAATAAGCAATCACGGAGCCATGAGAACGCTCCTTTACCATTTTTCAGACGGAATATTTCACTACGAGGGCTCTTATTACACGTGGAACACATATTGTCTTTCCTTTATCTCTGATAGATCAAAATAATGGGGGAGTTGGCTTTTAGAAATATTAATCATAAATGAATTTGCCACTAAGCTTATGAAGCACCCTGACAATGGTTTAAAATAATGGCTACATGTGAAGTCCTCTGACCTCTATCGTGATGAAGAGTACTCATAGCTACAGTTTTCTAACTTTTGATGCCACAGAAATTTTTGCGTGATGGCCATGAAGTCTTGATCAGAAGGTTAGCTGGTAAGAACACACATGGAAATGGTTTGGTAGAAAGAAGAGCAATCAAAAATTCATATTAAAAACATCTAGAAAATAATTTAAGGTAATTGAAATTTGAAGGCATAATACTGAGTAGGGATAAATAGTATAATGTAATTTTCCTCTTTCCTATACATTGCTTTGCTGTAACTGACTAAGCTAGTCAAATCCAGTTTGCCTTCTACTTGTGTGTCTTGCTTCTATAGATTATCATTAACATGATTTTGTAAACAATTTCCTAACAAAGCTTATCACTGAGGTTTGTATTTCATCTCTTGATTAACGTAAGCATTAGATGTGAGGGGTCTTGAGGGCAGAGTCCATGTTTTAATCATTGTTTTATCTCTATCAACCAATATTAACACATTTTGTAAGTTGGTTGCCAAAAAACAATTTCTTACACAAAATAAAGGAAAAATAATGAAGTTAACTTTTCATTAATAGTCTCTCTTTGTTTTTAGCAAATAGTGGTATATTACAGCATGTTTACCTGTTCTCTGTTACTCATATATCTCTATTGCTGTAATTTCCGATATAATTTGGCATTGTAACCATATTAGAATCATCACAAAAACTTTCAAGTGTACCTCCTTTCTATGTGTGTCACGTTCTCATTATTATCTGTTTTAAACCTTAATTCAAATTTTAAAAAAATCACCTTAAATCTTTCTAAATCTCAGCTAAAATGCAATATTGACCAAACAATTCTTCAGCAATATTTTAGGGCAATATTTATTTTAGTTTAAATTTTGTGATATTTTTGTCCATAATTCTTAGGTCATATCATTCTTTTGGGGCTTCATTTGATATTGAGTACCTTCTGAAAGAAAATGAAGTATTTGGAATATATATGATCTGCAGTAGTACGGCTTGTCAGCATGGCCAAAGAACATGTTCTATTTTTAATAGTCATTGGAAAAAAGTAAAGCAGACAAGGAAAGGGGACACACAGAGGTTCGAAATATATTACTGTTTGTTTTCCTGCTTTACATATGATGGCACATTAGGCTATTGATGGGCAAATTCAAGATAATAAGAGGAGTCCACAAGTAGGAGGGGAATAAGAGGAGGAAAGAAACGGGAAACATCAAGGTCCTATGTGGCAAAAAGCTGGAATGGAAAGAAAAAAGAAACAGCCCTATGATTTGACATTCCTGGTTTACCCATTAATGGTAACTAGGGGAAACTAAACATGAATTAAGAGTTCTCATGAAAAGTTGCTGCTACAGAGAGTCTGGCATAGTTGGATGTGATATTGGCTCCGACTTTTTAAAAATTCTTAGTTTGGAAAAGAGGGAATTTCACCTCATGCTCTACACCATATCTTTAAATATGAGAAATGACAACTAACATTTTCTTACTGGTCCGATTGGGTATCAAGTCTGTGCTACTTGAAGGCAAAGAGTTCGAGAATTAATCAACCATTCTCACTGCATGGTCTTCTTCAGTGTTTCACAATGTAAAAGAGTTTATTTCCCCTTGAACGTGGAATATTTATTATGTTATTGAAACAATTGGCTGAACTTTCGGAAGAAAGCAAAAAAACAAAAAAAAAAGCTTTACTCGGCTCCTTTCACTAAAATATATAATGGCTGTATCAAATCTTTATGGTAAAAGAGATCATTGCATAAGTAGAAAAGGGAAGCATGGTTAAGCATTCTTACACCCTTGGAATATAAATTCTATTTCTAATCATGTTCCTCAAATCATGATATACAAAGAGCTGCCCAATTTGACCACATAAAATTCAAAACATCTGAATAAAATGAAAAAAGAAAGATGTAATATATATAGGTTGTTGACAAACTGAAAAATAGGAAAATTATTTTTAAATAATACAGGCAAAAGTTCATTAGTATAATGACAAAACATGAAGCCCTTTTAAAAACATATGCCAGAGTTCATAGCAATAGAAAACTTATCAAGGTTTTGGGGCGCCTGGGTGGCGCAGTCGGTTAAGCGTCCGACTTCAGCCAGGTCACGATCTCGCGGTCCGTGAGTTCGAGCCCCGCGTCAGGCTCTGGGCTGATGGCTCAGAGACTGGAGCCTGTTTCCGATTCTGTGTCTCCCTCTCTCTCTGCCCCTCCCCCGTTCATGCTCTGTCTCTCTCTGTCCCAAAAATAGATAAACGTTGAAAACTTATCAAGGTTTAAAGATAATCAATGTACATAAGGAGAAATAAGAATAAAAGCATATGAAAAGATCTTTAGAGCTTACTTATAGAAAAATACATGAAAATTCAAACAACATTGAAATGTCATTTTCTTTCTATTCTATAGAAAAAGAGACAAATGTTTCTTAATACTTAAGTGATAGGAATAGGCATTCTCATACCTGCTGATGGATTTGTCAACTTGCACAATTTCTGGAAGGCAATGTGTCAATATATACTACAGTGTAAGTTGTGTATTTGTTTTGACTCAGCAATCTTACTTCTAGAAATGCACCCAAGAGTTAATCACACGAGCATCAACCCCTATGTTTACAAGGATTTTCAACACAGCATCATCTATAATCTAGTAGTTGGAAATAGCACATATATACCATATATCATATATATGCAGTTATTCTTGGTGAATTTGTTTATAAATATCTAGATTATCTAGTATAAAATGTATTAAAGAAGACATAAAAATATTGTCATTAATCGGAGTGTCATGATTCAAGGTGATTATTTCCTTTTTTCATTTATAACATTATATTTTAAAATGTGATTTCACTTTTTAAAAATTTATGTGATTCTTCACTTGAAATGTGCTAATATCGCATTAACTTAAATACACTAAAATACTTTCTGTCCACATTCAGGTGCCCAAGAAATGTCTTTTACAAAGCATTTTTTAACTGCCACGTTTTGGTGAAAATGTTCAAATTGATACCACTATGGAAATAAGATTTTAGTCTAATACTTTATCCAAAAGTTTGTTACTAGCTTTAATTAGAATATGATGCCTAATTTTGCTCAGTAACTACTGTCACTCATTAAAATCATTCTAATCAAATATTACAGCAGTCTCTATATCCTTGGTGTCTTAGTGGAATAAAAAAAAAAAAGATTTTTTAGCTATCATTCAAAATAAAATGGAGTAATTTGAATCCCATATCCAGAGCCAGTGACAGTATAGTTTAAAGCTAGTCATCTAAATCTATTGAAAATTAATTCCATCAATGTTTCCTTTTAAGGAGAGATACAAAATAAAACAACATAAGATGTAAGAAGAGTGTTCACTACTATTTCTCATGTTCACATTTCATGAGACCTTACTAGAAGCTCAGTTCTACATTTTTTATTCAAATCTCATTTTTGCGTAGCAGATGCAAGAATAGAAATTGTTCCAAACTTTCAAGAAGATATTCTTGTAAATTATTAGCAGTATCATTCCGAAATATTACTTCAAAGTCACTTTTCTATTGAGGTGGAAGAGAGCATATACATACTACTCCAGGCATGTAGAACATTTATATTTTCATCATATAATTACAGAGCTTGTCTAACTTTCCTCTAAAGTGAGATCAGACTAGTAGATGTGCTGGTCACATACATTTAACTTTTCTAGAGGACACACCCATTGTAGGGTGCTGTCTTGGGTAATTATATTGACATATGAATGTACAATATAGGCAGAGCATATATTTACCAGCCTATTTGCCTTGGTTTGTCTCATTTCAAACCATCTGTCCTTTCTTTTTCATTGTAGCCCATGGATTTGGGACAGAGTATTCTCAAGGTTAGTTATCTCAGGTTTTAATTCTAGGAATTTCTTGACCTCCTTCTCTTTTCAGTATGTAGGGAAGAAACTGTTGTAACTCTTCAGGTTCTATATAACTGAAGAACTGGGAAACACCATCAGCATGGCTCACTGAGGTGTGGTGACAGTTATTTTTTTCTTAATTAGTCAAAATGTACAATGTGCTAATTACTTGATTCACAAGGAAAAAAAAATCATTAAATAAAAATCACATTTGACTGGTTTTAGCATATTAGGGCATATATTTTTATTTAAATGCAGAGAGCATCTGAATGTTAAATAAGCCACAAAATATGTTCATGGTGAAACTAATTAACACTACAACCATGAACACAATTCCCTTATGGGTTAATTTCTCAATGAAACTCAAAGATACTTTTTGACCTACTATAATGCTCCTTCTGCCAAGGTTAAGAGAAAGATATCACCATAATTGGAGCATATGAGTCTGTATTAACCTGATTTAGGTTGGGGAATCAAAGATTTGCACAAGGAAGGAATTCATAATAATTAGGGTGTAAAACATGCAAGCATAGGGGCTTAAACACAGCATGAATTAATTATTCAGTGTTGTTCAGTCCATTTGGACTTATAAATTACAAAAGGTCATAGAGAGAAGATTGTAACCCTTATTCCCTTTCCAGTCTAACAGCCTAAGACTTCTTAAACCTCATCCTTGCAGAGTATGGACAAACATATTTAAAATTATGAAATAATAATACACAAAGAGAAAAGATAGGTAGGTACATAAAACAAATGTGAGGTATGTGAGGACAAAGAAAAATCATGTATATTCTGCTAAGTAACCTTAGGAATCAAGAATGTTTACATTTTATATATCACTCAAATAGTTGTCACTTGCAATTTGTAATCTGTATTATACTAAATTAATGTTGATTTGCGTAACTTTATTTCATAGATAAAGTTGGTATTATCCTTATTTTTCAATACAGGTTTTAGTAAATTTAGTAAATTATTTCATGATTTTTATATAGAAGTTTTAGTAGGAAAACCCACAAACTAACAAAGATAAAAACAAAATAAACCTGAAGACTGTGGTAGGCTGAAGAATGGCCCTGAAAAATGTCCACATCCTAAACTGGAACCCATGAACATGTTCCATTGTATGGCAAAAGGAACTTTGCAGATGTGATTAAGTTAAGGATCTCAAAATGGGGAGATAATCCTGGGTTATTCGGGTGGACCAATGTAACCACAAGAGTTGTTATAAGAAAGAGTCAGGAGGGCCAAAGTCAGAGACAAGGCCATGTGGTAATGGAAACAGAAGTAGAAAACGTGATGTGATGTGGGACAAGGATCCAAGGAATGTGGACAGCATCTAGAAACTGGAAATGGCAAGGAATTGATTGTTCCCTCAAGTCTCCAGAAGGAATGCCAACACCTTAAATTTTTAGCACAGTGAGACCAATTTGGGCTTCTGATCTATAGAAGTATATGGTAATAACTTTGTGGAGTTAAACCACTAAGTTGGTGATAATTTCTGGCAGCAACAAAAGAAAACTAATACAAAGACTCTAAAAAGCCAACAAAACTCAATCCCCAAATACCTGACTGTATTAGTATGGACTGAATATCATCCCCCGAGTAATCAATGTGAATATCAGAGCTAGATTTTGTATAGTTTTAAAGAGTCCATGCCTTTGTTATTAGGGAAATATCTAAACTAAACACCTCTTTTGTCCCCCACATATGGTTAGTATTATTTAATTCAATCAACAAAAATATATAAAGGACTTTTTTTGAGCCGTGTGTAGTCTCTTGAATCACCAAAGAGGATAAAACTATGAAAGAGCATGTTTTTCTGCCGTTAGACAGCTTTCAGTTTAGAAGAGATATATACAAAATCAATGCAAAATAGGAAATGACACATGAGATTTGTATTTAAACAAAGCACCAAGAGTTTATAGATTAGAAGCCTATTTACTGAGAAAGGGTTTAGCATGATGGTTGTGAGGTGTTGCCGTAGAAAAAGAATAGGTAAAGACAGAAAGGGTGCTGAAAGTCAGATCAGAGGTCTGAACAGCATGTGAGGAGTAGGGAGGTGGTCAAAATATATAAACATTGTTTCGATTAGTTTTATTGAATATTTAGGAAATTCTTTACTCTGGAATTACATGTAGCTTACAAACATGCTGGAGTCAACCCAGTCTTGAAGCCCCCCGTTCCTCCCCTCAACACCTCAGTTAGAATCTTAATTTCCCTTCTGATCATGAGCAACCCTTTGTAGAGATCAGTCAACAATTAGTGCCACCAATTCCTTACTTTTCACTTTCTCTGAAGCTCGCTGCACGTCTGGTTTTAGCTACCATCATCATTCTGAAACTTCCCTAGCCAAAGATCATTCCACATGTAATGAACACTCTCATGTCCTCCTTTTATTGAAGTTAAGCAGAAGGTAAACTCAAGTCCTCTCTCTTACTCTCCTCTTTGGCCCTTCCAGGTCTCTTCCTACTTTCTCAGTTTCATTCTTTGGCTCAGTGTTCTGTCCTTGACCCACTGTTTATTCCACGACCTTCTCAAAGTGCAGCACGTGGCTGCTATGTTGGTGCCTTGCCCACACTTCCTTACTTCCTTCTTCTAGGCTCTGTGCACTCATTCCTTGGTTTCTCTGTTGCTTTGCTCCTTATGGATGTCATTTACATCTTTCTTCAGAAGACCTTCCTGAGGTTATTGAAAGCACTTTGGACTCTTGTGCAGAGATCCAAAAGTACCTGGTAGTGTGTGTACCTCCAGGGGTAGCCCGTAGCCAGGACTGACTGATTTAGAAGTAAGATAATCTGGCTTTTTTTTACTTTGAGTGAGACAAATGAGGGGGTATCATTCAAGCTTCAAAGCTCCCCACAGTACACAGCTCAGTACTTTGCCTAAAACTGTACCCTCATTTAGTTTCTCCTCCTTCCCTGCCCTGCTTCTTCCTCTCCCATACTGATTTCCCCTAGAAGCACTTTCTCAACAAATCACTTGCATATGGATCTTCATCTGTTTCCTAGGGACCTTCCCAAAACACTCCACACTGTTAATTAAGTACATTCTTTGTCATGCTAACTCCTAAGAAGTGTCCTTAGTCCTAACCTCTTCACTGAGGAAGCTGAGGATTCAGGACCCAAGTATCTAGGAGACGTCTGCATCTGGACATATTTCACAAATGATGACACTTCCCCTCATCCTACCAGTGCCACAAGGGGATCTTTCTTAGTGGCAGGGTTCATGGAGGTAAAGGCCAATAAATTATAGAGGTTCCTGTAAGACTGTGGCTTCCAGGAATTTCTCCTCATGCTAGCTCATACTCAGCCTCTAGCAATTGGTCAAAATTGCAACAGAAGTATCCCTACCTGTTTGTGGCTCCTACAGCTTCTGCTTCTGGTAAGCAGGATGCAGTTGTTATGTCTTTCTGGATGAATTTCTCTCCAGATTTGAAGTGCTGGTTTTCCCTGTGCAGGGGCCAAAGACAGGCTGCCCCAAGATGGGCAACTTTGGTATATTGATTATTTTAAAGAAAGGTTACTTAAGAGACACCCTATGCAAGAAGGACACTCGGACCCTCCTGTGTCCTCCTGAAAGCAGGAAATAAATCTCCCATGTGAATGGTACCCTCCTTGAACCAGGAGATAAAGAGACATCCTTATCACCAGATTGGAGATTTAGAGCTCAAAAGGCTGTATAAAAACTTGTATTACTTTTCACTAATGTACCACCTCAGCTCAAATTCTGTTTGGAACTTCATACTAACTGAAGCTCCCAAAATTAAAATTTCTTTGTCCCGTCAATTCCTCAGAGATTTATTCTTTGTGTTTAAAAAGTATAAAAACTGCCTTCCTTAGTCATTTCCTTGGGTCTCAGTTTCCATGTTGGGCCTCTGTGCACATATCTTTGTTGTTGTTGTTTTTTTTTTTTTTTCTCCTGCTGATCTGTTTCATGTAAATTTGATTCTTAGTCCAGCTGGAAGACTTCAAGGGTAGAGAAGAATTTTTCCTTCCCTTCACCTGGAACATTGGTTCTATGGTAGGTCCAAGTTTTTTTTTTTTTTTTTTTTTTTTTTCCAACGTTTATTTATTTTTGGGACAGAGAGAGACAGAGCATGAATGGGGGAGGGGCAGAGAGAGAGGGAGACACAGAATCGGAAACAGGCTCCAGGCTCTGAGCCATCAGCCCAGAGCCTGACGCGGGGCTGGAACTCCCGGACCGCGAGATCGTGACCTGGCTGAAGTCGGACGCTTAACCGACTGCGCCACCCAGGCGCCCCTGTAGGTCCAAGTTTTTACTCAATTTGCTCAGCTTTTTCTCAAAATAAGGATAGAAGGGAAGACTTCCAAACTCTTTACACATTGGAGCTTAAAACAAGAAGTCCTTTACCTGACTTTTTAAACTTTAAGACATTTATTTGTGATTTTAAGTGGGGTAGTAAAAAACTGTTCCTACCAAGATGGTCATGTTTTTGAGTAAAGGCTCTATAGTGACGATGAGAGTCAAGTGCCTATCTGGGAATGAATGCTCAGTAAAGAAACAATGACTTATACAAACACCGTGAGACAAGAATGCCAGTGTGGCCAGAGCAGAGCGAATGGGGAACACTGTGACACATTACAAGATTGACTCAGAGAGGCAATGAGAAGAGTATGAGTCTATTAGGCAATTTTAAGGACTTTGGCTTATACTCCATGAGAAATGGGGTCTTTGGAAAGATTTTTACTGAGTGAGTTCAAGGTCTGATGGGTTTTAAAAGTACTATTCTGGCTCCTGCAGAGATTGGACTAGAAGAGAGCAAGTGAGAAGTGGAGAGAACAGTTGGGGTACAACTGCGGTAATCCTTAGGTGGGATTATGCTTTAGACCATTATAAGGGGTTGTCATAATGAGAACTGCTCATATTCTGGACATGAGATTAAGGCCAATAAGATTTGCTGGACTGGACTCGGGGTGTGACAGAAAGCTTATAGCAAAGTAGGACTCCAGATACATTTTCCTTGAGAAACCGAAAGAATTGATTTACCCTGTTGACAGGATGGCTTTCTAACTGATCTATCTGACTAAATCTCACCTATGATTACAGTTTTTGACCACCTCTCCATTGTGTTCAGGCCAGCTTCTTCAGCATGGCCCTCAGGCATTCTCCCCCCCACCACGCTTGGACTTTGGTGTCAGTGTAATGGTTTAGCCCCAAGCCTGTACCACCTTGAGCCTTTTGTATCATTCATGCTGACAATGTTTGAAATTCCACTGAAAAGCTGCTGTCTCAGGTCTCAGCATCTTATACCACCGTTGCTTTTATTTGGAATCCTTTCTTTTTCATTCCCCTCAGAAGGCTTATTCCTGTTGATACTTAAAAATTCAGTTCAAATATTATGCCCTCTACAAGCCATAAAATAGACTCTTAACTATACAGAACAAACTGAGGGTTGCTGGAGGTGAGGTAGGCAGAGGATTGGTTAAATGGGTGATGGGAATTAAAATGGGCACTTGTGATGAGCACTGGGTGTTATATGTAAGTGATGAATCACTGAATTCTACTTCTGAAACTAATATCACACCATATGTTAACTAGAATTTGAATAAAAAAATGAAATAAACAAACAAAATTACACCCTCTAGAAACTTTCCTCAAACCATTCCTTCGTGTTTACCTGTCCCAAGTCTAGGGAAGCTGCCTGTATCACTGGTACTCCGTGATTCTGTCCTCATTTCATTGTACCGTAAGTGTTAGGCTACATGGTGACTCCCCATGACTGTATTTGGGGGTTGGGGTGAACAGAGACCCTATAATATTCATCTATCTGTGATCAGAGCCACGGACACAGTCCATGCACTCAACACATTTTAATAGGCTAAGAACTGATACTGCTAATTTTTTGGTTTTCTTAATTTTGTTTTGTTTACCTTTTGGAGTTTAGAGAGCTCAAAAAATTTTGGAAAGTGCCCATAGCATGTACAGGAAAATCTTCATTAGTCCTTGGGAAAAAATAAAGGTAAATAACTAATCAACACTCACTGGCAGTGTGCATAGTTTAACAATATAAAGTCACTTTCAGCTTGAAGAGAGAAAGAAAAATTCAAATATGTGCAGTTTTTATAAAAACTGAAATCTAGATATATTAGTAGTAGAGAAAAATCTATAGGCCCATGTTCTACAACATTTTTATTTTTTCCCTAAATATTAATGGGACATTTTATCTTGGACAACTTAATTCACTGGTATTGGTCTTACACTTATAGTTGAAGATAAATAGCCATACCAATCCAGGTTTCCCCTAAGAATATTATATTCTAATGTTTTTCTTGGAATAAAATAATTGTGTGAAACAATGGAAGATTGTTTAGAATGGCCAATAAAGTCCAGGATGTATTCACTGAAAAATAATGTGGGTAAATGATGTGGAGAAAAAAACTGCTATTGACTTCTTTGACAAAATTCACTAATGAGAAAACAGTAAGATGAAATTTGTCCATAAAGACCACAGTCTAGCAGAGGCCAGATGAAAATTATGTTTACTTTTCAAAATAAAGAATTCAGAACACTGTACTACTTGACTAGCAGTACAGGCCAAGACTCGGTGTTGGAAATAAATTAAAATCCAAAGGAAAATCCCACAGATGTCAAAAAAAGATTTTGAAAGAAACTACAGCTTAATGAAAAACATATACATATTGTATAATAGATGTTAAGGCCAAATACATTAAAACAGTTTATATCAATGGCTACTCTGTTCTTTCATGAACAAGGTTTTTTTTGTTTTTTTTTTTTTTTTTTTATTTATAGTTACAAGACTGCAGAAGAGAATCAATATATTGGAATGCAATGTACTATGTTCAAAATCAACTTGAACTTTAGGGGTTCTGATTTTGCAATGAAACTGTTAAGTGTCAAGGATTGAGTTTCTTTCGAGAGGAGAAAATATATATATATTTTCTTACAAGAAAGACTGAGAAAAGGGGAGGAGGATTCTTTGACATGAAACATCTTTGAAAACTGAACATTTTGATGTTACACATACAATTCAGGACATACATTGTTCTATTTTCCAATATTTCCTTTTGAGGAAATGGGGAAGAATTTGGAAGGTAATCTACAAAGATGTGCTCAAGTAGCCCATATTTAAAGCTTTTCTTTTTCTTTAGTGCCCTGGAACCAGTAGACCCTTAGGCAACTCTGGAGTTAGGGGAAGCTGTTGGGTGGTCGGCTGGGTAGAAAGACATACATGAGACTTTGCTTGTTCTGCACATTCCATGATTGTGTCCACTGATTATGTATACCAAGGCAGACACCTTGTATGCAAGGTACCTCTGGCACCATGATTTGGGTAATTTGGATATTACTCCCCCCAAAAGCATAAAGGTATATCCCTTTTGAACTTCCAAGAAATTAACAACAGAGCACGTTAGATTTTTTAGCAAACGGAGAACCTGCACAAAATTAAATACACATTTAGTGACTAACAGACAAGTTCAATGTTTGCCTATTTGCAATAGAATCTAGTTTATTAACTTGTTTAGAGGATGGTTTATAAAATGCATACATATTTAATTTTATTTGTTTCATTTTGAATTACACAAAGAAAACAAGAGTATGTTTTTCATATAATGTTTAATCAATACAGATTAAGGGCTCATTTAGATTAATACCCTAAATGCAGCCTGAGAGCAAAAGTAAGCATTATCACTTTTTACACACACATAAGAATACATATAAAATATATACTCTGTGCATTTTTTATGATTGACATTACTTAGTACACATTAGTCTTCCACTTGCTTTTTTTTCTCCTTCCACATGGTTGAAAAATCTTTTCACGTCAGGGAATATAGGCACAGGTTATACTTTTTTTGCTCAACTGCTTAGAAACACTGTATTCAATGGATTACCTATAAGTCGCTTAAACATTCCTCTGTACCTATAAGTCGCTTAAACATTCCTCTGTTGATGGTTATTTAGATATTTAGGTACATTTTCTCTTCTTTCCTCCCCCCCCCTTTTTTTTGTTACCACCCTGTATCTCCATAATAAAGCTGAAAGGAAAAATTTCTAGATTGAAGGATACACACATTTACATTTTCATAGATATGTCTAATTCTAATTACCCTCCAAAAATCTACATTGAATTACAGCTCCATCAGCAACATCAAAATGCTAGTTCTTCCCCACCCCTAACAACACTCAGTGTTTTTAAGCACCCAATGGATAAAATATGTACCTCATGTTCTCTACATTTGCTCTGTCCTCATGAATAGTAAAGCTGAGTATCTTTTCATATGTTTATTGGCCATTTTTACTTCCTTGACACTGTATAAATATTAAATAAATGAATGATTAAATTACTGAACAAAGCAATACATTTAGAGTGCTGGAGAAATAGATTTAATCACTACCATCCAGGAAAATGAAACTGTTTCCCTGGCATTATGATTACAATCTTATTATGCCAAACACAGAAATTAAATAGCTCCACTTTAATTTTTATTATGCACGGAGAGGTTATATATGATTCCTGGTTGCCAACTGGACTACATTTAATATGAGTTTATAAGTCCACTAGGTATCAAAACTCATCCTGGTTATGTTTATTTTCCTTATATGTGTGTGACATTCTAGATTTAGCACCTGTCATTCAGTGTATTGTACCACTACTTATTATATTTAGTTATACGTTGGGTTCATGGGTGGGGTGTGTGTGTGTTTGCATGCTAAGTTTATTTTTAATCTGAAAGACTTAATTGCATGAAAGTTCACATTTGGAGTCTTCCTTTACCCCCTTCATCCCTCAATTTCCCCATTTCTTTTTCTCCTCTTGAGTAGTTTCCTCTTTTTCTCGTTTCTTTGCATCACTATGACATGCTCTCAGAATCCTCCTTTACTCGAAGGACTTAAAGTATTACCTCTCCTAGTAGTACTTTATTCTGACAGTCATCAAAGTCTAAGCCCAATGACAGAAATTTCAAGTGAAATTTCAAGTGACAGAATTGCTAAAATCAGCTAATCAGAGGGGCAGGTAATGTACTTCCGAGCAGCAGGGACAGTCCTGAAGCTTGTATCTGAAACATTATATAGGCTGTTATCCAGTATTGGATTAATTGATTTTGGCCACTTAATTGCCGTAGGCATAGCTCACTGACTTTGTGTGAGGTACTCCTTACCTGCAAAATTTTAGTTTAATCTGCATGGTATCCCTATGCTCTTTTTTAAAATATTAGGCATCTAAGGCTTAAGCACATACACATGAAGGAAAATATGAATGAAATATGCACTTTATAGCTAACATAGAGCTAATTTTCAAAGCTAACCTTTGTTGGTGGTTATGTATATTAGGACACTGCAGATGGTCAGGAAATCAAGGAAACTTTGTAAACACTCCCAAACAT
Organism: Leopardus geoffroyi; assembly: GCF_018350155.1. Lineage (NCBI taxonomy): Eukaryota > Metazoa > Chordata > Mammalia > Carnivora > Felidae > Leopardus > Leopardus geoffroyi. Next base: position 116,154,885 of record NC_059333.1, on the reverse strand, counting down.
TAAAAGTGCCCCAACTTTGAGAAGACTTATATAAACAACTGGAATAAAGCCCTTTTCTAAATTATGCAAGCTCTTTCATTTCAGCACATTTATTGAGTTCTTTTAGCATTGCATAAAAAAGGAACAAATGCATAATATAAAAACCAACAACACACTAAATTGGGAGGATCTTGATCTTGAAGGATCCAACAGAGAAAAGGAAAGCGCCACAAAGCATGTGGCATATTTGATGTCAAATTTCTTCATATAAGGACACTGCTATAAAATGTAAATATCTTCAAAGGATTAACCCTTCCCCATCATGAAAATATGCACATTTTCAAAGGGGGTGAAGCATTTTCTAATCTGAACATCTTTAAAGGGGGGAAATCAATAAATGGCATGAAAAACTTCAAAGCAGGACCTCCTGTCAATGACAGAAGTTCCTCAGCAATGCAGAGGCTTTGAAGGAGGGCTCCCAGTGCTGGGAAAGCTTTGAAGTGACTGAAAACAGACATTTATAATTATGGAAAGGTGCGGTGTCCAGCAGGGATAGTACAAAGACACGTCTGAGGTAGGTGCAGACGGAGATTGGGACGTGGCAGGGACACTGACCTTGCACCTCCCAACCTAAAAGCCTTTCGGGTCAACTCAATAATCATATGTAAAACGGCAAGTGTGGAGTGAGAACAGTGGCGAGAGGCAAAAAACCAAATTATTTTAGATCTCACATTTCAAAAAAGAGAAAACCCTTCAGCACCCCCAAAGCAGATCTTAATACATACCGCCTGTGCTAGGTTCTTGTGTAGCTGCCTGATCTATTAAGCTGTTATCAACACTCAGCTTTCTGCAAACAAGTGTTCCAGAAGTGTGAAAAAGTCTCAGAATCGGCTTCTTTAGGTCCCTTAGTCCGTAAATGTATGATAGTGAGATCTCTTTTAAAGTAGTTATTGTATACATCAGATGATGTTCTAAAGGAAGAAAAATTACTAAAATCTGTAATTCAGCTATTGTTTAATTTGAGCCCAAACTATTCCAAGCCAATGATTTGGTATCTAATTTCCAGAACTCAATTGAAGACCTTTTTGAATGCCATAAGAGCTAGGACTAACACTAAACCAAGAATCAAAGGCAGCCTTGGTAAAATCACAAGAGGTCGATTTTAATGTTCTATACTCTAAACTATATTTCTATTTTAATTTATTTACCCTGACATTCATGAGGCTAGGTGAGTTCATAACATCCTCTTTCTTTTTGGTGTCATTCATTATGAAATCTGCTTCTCCCAAATGGTTCTTTCATCATCTAATATATATTGAGCATAAAACTTTCTAGGTTCTGTTCTAGGTAGTTGGGGTACAGTACTGTGCACAGATACTCCCTGCCTTTGTGGAGATTGCAGTCTGGGGGCACAGGCCCCAATATTGGCATTGACCAATATAATCAAACAGAAAATGATACATTATCCTGTGATCAGGGCTTTAAAGAAAAGGTACACAAAAGATCTGGCATGTTCTGAAGAACCAGAATTGAGAGATTCCCCAAGGAACTGAGAGAGCTGGGCTGAGATCCAAAGGATGAGTAGTCATTAACCAGGAGAACACGGGGGTGAATGGTGAACCAGGGAAGGATGTCAGGTGGAGGGTGAAGCAAGTACAAAAGCCACGTGATGGGAGATACTTTCTGACACTTTTACGCACAAGAAGTGGGCCAGTAGGAGGAGCCAGATAGTGCAGACCTTAGTAAGGACTTTGGTCTTAATCCTAAAATCAATCAGAAGCCTTTGAAGAATTTTAAGTATGCATTTGCTAAAACCCTATTGCCTATTGAGTAGATTGTTTTTGCTTGAGTGTGAAGCAATAGATTGAGATGGGGGAAGGGGCAAGAGTGTGTAAGAGAAAACTAGTTAGGAGGCCACTGGAGTAATTGAAATAAGGGATGGTGATAGCTTGAAGTACAAAAGGGTGGCAGTGATGGTGATGGAGGCAAGTAGGAAGATTTGAGAAACAATCTGGGGGAAAATTTGATAAAATTTACTGTTGGAAAAAATAGGTAAGAAGGAGAGAAGGCCAAGGATGATGTCGATATTTCTGTGGGTTTGATGGAGTCATTCACTCAGAAAGGAGCTCTTGGAAAGGTATTAGATTTGGAGGTAGAATAATTAGTACAACTTTGGTTATGTTGAATTTACCACACAGATATTTTGAGACATGCAAGTGGACATGTGAAGTAGCCATTTGTGCATATGAATCGGGAGGAGAAATCTTGCCTAGGGGCAAAATGTTTGAACTGCTCATTTCTGATAATAATTAAGGATAAATGCAATTGTTTAGAAAGAAGTGATGGAAATGGGAAGATGATTATAAAAGATCCTCAAGGAAGAACTCCAACATTAAAGACTCACTTGTTTTCTTTTCTTTTCTTTCTTTTTTAAAGTAGGCTCCATGGAGCCCAATGTGAGGCTCGAGCTCACCACCCTGAGAAGAAGACCTGAGCTGAGATTAAAAGTCTGACACTTAACTGACTGAGCCAACCAGGCACCCCAAAGACTCAATAGTTTTGGTGGATAAATTTTAATGGTTTTCCTTTCAGGATTCCCATTGGCTTCATATTTTAAAAATTAATCTGATATTTTATCAATGATAAAACATGATATTTTAATCTGTGTTTTAGGCCTTTGAGATAAAAGAGATAAATATAGCAGCATTTTTATTTCATCAACTTTTATAAATATATTTTCATATCTTCTAGAATTTTACCTACCCAGTTAAATTTTCCATTGAAGTTAAAGTAGAAAATGTCAAATATCGCTATCAGCTCTTAACTGTCACAAAGAATTACGATAGCTGAACACTTGTCAGTTGCCTTCCTTTAGTCTAGACTTTTTCCAGTTCATCCTCTTCTCTTTTTGTCAGAGATATTTTTCTAACATTTTAATCTGATCATGTTACTCTCTTGCACAAAATTCTCCAATGTTTCCTCATTGTCTATCCAAGGATAAAATCCAGAACTTTTGCTCCTCTCCACGTTCCCTGGATTACATATATATATTATAATGTTTGTTTGTTTGTTTATTTATTCCTTTATTTAGAGAGCAAGCATGAGCAGCGGAGAAGCAGGGACAAGGACAGAGAGAATCCCAAGTGGGCTCCTGCTCAGCAAAGGCTCGATCTAATGACCATAAGATCATAGCCTGAGTTGAAATCAAGAGTTGGATGCTTAACTGATGGAGCCACCCAGGTGGCTTATCATGATTTCTCCCCTGACTCCTTTCCTAACCTTATCTCCTTCTATTACTCTTTTCTCAGTGGACTCTCCAGCAATGTTCAACTATTTGCATGGCCAGAACATAGCATATTCTAGAATACTTTTATGACTTTTCATGTGTACCTGAGCTGCCTATGCTTAATGGTTTAATATTCATTAATTAAATAAATCTTAACAAATGACAATAATGTGGCAGATACTTTTTTGAGAATTTGGGATTCATGGGTAAACAGAGACAAGATCCTGAAGCTTACACTTTAGTGGGGAGAGAGAAAAGAGGAAATAGTTTAAAAGTACACATAAAAGTAAAATTTATATTTGTAATGAGCGTGAGCCAAACACTTTTAGACACTTGGGATGTATCAATGGAATAAACAGACCAAACTTCTCCCAATTCTTGCTTTCATGGAGTTTACCTTTTAGAGGGCCAGACAGACGTCAAGCAAAAGCATAGTAAGTAATTATATATTAGAAGGTGATGTGTGGACAGGGAAAAATAGCATGGTATGTGGTAGAAGTGTATTGTTGGATGTGGACTGAAGTTTTTTATATGATGATTATTAAGGTGACATTTGAACAAAGACTTTAAGTAGTTGAGGAAGCTGGTCAGAGGGGCATCTGGAGGAAGAGTGCTCTATGCAGAAGTTCATGCTATTTGAGGAGCATGCCTAATGTGTTTGAGAAATATCAAGTTTTCCACTGTGACCATAATAAAGTGAAGAAAGGGTAGAATAGTATGGTGAAGGGGGTAAGTACGAAGCAAATCACATGGGTCTTTGTGGGCCATTGTAAGCGCATTGGGTTTTACTCAGCATGGATGAGGAATCATTGTGGGGTTGTGATCAGAGAAATTATCTGACTCACATTTTAAAATTATTATTCTGGTTTCTGTGTTGAAAATGCAATATGGGGAGAGGGACATGGGTAGAAACAGGGAGAAGACTGGTTAGGAGACTCTTTTAATAATATAGAGGAGAGATTAAGATAGTTCAGATGGGGATTTAATAGCCCACGTGACGAGAAACAGTGGGATTTCCAGGTATATTTTTAAAGGCAGGGTTGAAAAATGGGATATAATAGAAAAGGAGGACATAATAATGATCCCAATGTTTTTGCCTTTAGTACTGAATGAGGAAAGCTTTAGGAAGAGGTTTTGGGAATAAAAATCCTCAACAAAGTAGGTATAGATGAAACATACCTCAACATCATAAAGGCCATATACCAAAGACCCACAGTGATTATCATCCTCAATGGGGAAAAACTGAAAGCTTTTCCTCTGTGGTCAGGAACAAGACAGTGATGTCCATTTCATCATTACTATTTAACATAGGACTGGAAGTCTTAGCTTCGGCAATCAGACAATTAAAAGAAATAAAAGGCACCCAAAGTGGTAAGGAAGAAGTCAAACCATCACTATTTTCAGGAGACATGAAACTCTATGTAGAAAACCCAAAAAAACTCCAGCAAAAAGTTGCTAGAACCAATACGTAAATTCAGTAAAGTCACAGGATGTAAAAGCAACATACAGAAATCGGTTGCATTTCTGTACACCGGTAATGAAGTAACAGAAAGAGAAATCAAGGAAATTATCCTATTTACAACTGCACCAAAACCATAAGATGCCTAGGATTAAACCTAACCCAAGAGGTAAAAGATGTGTACTCCAAAAACTATAGAACACTTATATAAGAAATTGAGGACGACACAAAGAAATGGAAAAACATTCCATGTTCATGGATTGGAAGAACAAACATTGTTAAAATGTCGATACTACCCAAAGCAATCTATACATTTAATGCAATCTCTATCAAAATATCACCAGCATTTTTCACAGAGCCAGAACAAACAATTCTAAAATTTGTATAGAACCAAAAAAGACCTCAATAGCCAAAACAACCCTGAAAAAGAAAACCAAACCTGGAGGCATCACTATTCTGGACTTCAAGCTATATTATAAAGCTGTAGTCATCAAGACTGTATGGTACTGGCACAAAAACAGAAACATAGGTCAATGAAACAAAATAGAAAACCCAGAAATGGACCCACTAATATATGGTTAACTAATCTTTGAAAAAGCAGGAAAGAATACACAATGGAAAAAAGATGGTCTGTTCAACAAATGATGTTGGACAACTACATGCAAAAGAATGACACCCGACCACTTTCTTACACCACACACAAAAATAAATTCAAAATGGGTGAATGACCGAAAAGTGAGTCAGGAAACCATCAAAATCCTAGAGTAAAACACAAGGCAGCAACATCTTTGAATTTTTTTTTAATGCTTATTTTTGACACAGAGAGAGAGAAGACAGAGCATGAGTGGAGGAGGGGCAGAGAGAGAGGGAGACACAAATTCAGAAGCAGGCTCCAGGCTCTGTGCTGTCAGCGCAGAGCCCGATGCGGGGCTCAAACTCACAGACTGTGAGATCATGACCTGAGCTGAAGTCGGATGCTCAACCAACTGAGCCATCCAGGTGCCCCTGACAGCAACATCTTTGACCTTGGTCATATCAACTTCCTACTAGACACATCTCCTGGGACAAGAGAAACAAAAGCAAAAATGAACTATTGAGACTTCATCAAGATAAAAATCTTCTGCACAGTGAAGGAAACAATCAACAAAACTAAAACACAGCCTATGGAATGGGATAAGATATTTGCAAATGATGTATCTGATAAAGGGTTAGTATACAAAATCTACAAAGAGCTTACCAAACTCAATACTCAAAAAACAAATAATCCAGTGAATAAATGGGCAGAAGACATGAATAAACATTTTTCCAAAGAAGACATCCAGATGTCTACGCTCAACATAATTCATAATCAGGGAAATACAAATCAAAACTGCGATGAGATACTACCTAACACCTGTCAGAATGGCTAAAATTAACAACACAGGAAACAACAGGCATTGACGAGAATGCAGAAAAAAGGGGAACCTTCTTACACTGTTGGTGGGAATGCAAAGTGGTGCAGCCACTCTGGAAAACAGTATGGAGTTTCCTCAAAAAGGGAAAAACAGAACTTTGATCCAGCAATTGCACTATTAGGTATTTACACAAAGGGTACAAAAATACAGGTTCAAAGTGGTACATGCATCCCAATCTTTATAACAGCATAATCAAAAAAATCCAAACTATAGAAAGAACCCAGAAGTCCATCAACCAATGAATGGTTACAGAAGTTGTTTTTTATATATATAGTTTGGATATATACATATATATAAATATATATATATATGTATATAGTTTATATATATATATATATATATATATATATATATATATATATAACAGAATATTACTCAGCCATCAAAAAGAATGAAATCTTGCCATTTGCAATGATGTGGATGGAACTAGAGTGTATTATACTAAGCAAAATAAGTCAGAGACAGACAACAGATACTATATATTTTCACTCAAGTGTGGAATTTGAGAAACAAAATAGATGAACATACAGGAAGGGAAAAAACCCATTAGAGACTCAACAACAGAAAACCAGCTGAGTTGATGGAGGGAGGGAGGTAGAGGATGAGCTAGAACCATCACTCGATGGTTATTAAGGAGGGCACTTATTATGATGAGCAATGGGTGTTATATGTAAGTGATGACGTCACTGAATTCTACTCCTGAAACCAATATTGCACTGTATGTTAACTAAATTTGAAGAATGCAATAACCTAAAAAAAAGGAAGAGGTTTTGGGAGGAAAGGCCAGGTGTTCATTTATAGATATACTGAATTTAAGATGTCCATTAGATGCCCAAGTAGAGACATCAAGTACGTGATGTGTACGAGAGTCTATATCTGGAGACAGAATTCTGGACTGGGGATATAAATTTTGGACATATTGGCAAAGATAATATTTAAAGTCATAAGCCTGGGACTTAGAAAAGAGATCTGGGCATTCTAGAGGGAACATCAGCGAGACTGAGAAAGACTAATCAAAGAGGTAGGAGGAAAACCTGGAGAATGTTATACGGGAAGGAGGCAGTGAGGAAGTCAGTCAGAAAGGCGGGCACCATCAACATGCAATTCCTTTATCTGAAAAGCACCTAGCTGTCTCAACTCAAGTTCAGCCTATGAAGCACCTCTTCCTCCTCTCCCATCCAGCTCAGCAATTTCTCTTATTCTGACTGCCTGTGCCTCCAGCTCCATAGCAGGAGCTTCTTGGAAGGTAATCTGCACGCTACCTGCACTCTGCTTTCTTCCCTTTCATCTCTATCACCAGATTCTTTTAGTTCTACTTCAACATTTTCCCTGTGAATGATTCTGCTTTTCTCTCTCTCCCCTGCTTCTACCTGAGACCAAACTGCTGTTGTCTCCACTCTGGCCTAAAGCAATGGTCTCATAACCTCTTCCTCTTGTGGCTTTTACAACCCAGCTCCATCCGTCCCTGACACAACCTCCTGACAGGTGTTTCACTTAATTAATTAATTAACTTTTTTTCTGACCAGTGTTTTTAAAGTGCAGCTTTTACTATGGTCTGTGCTTTTTTTTTTTTTTGAAACTTCTTACAATTGAAGCATAACCCAGAAACAGAAATGTGCACCTATCACTATTATATACCTCATTAATATTACAAATTAAACATCCCCATGCAACCAGTATCCACATCAAAAATAGAATATTAATAGGATCCCCCGAGAAGACTTCTTTCTGTACCTTCTCACAATCTCACACCCCTATTACCAGCTTCTATTCCCAGGAGTTAGTGTCTCCAAAATTATCTTAAAAATTTTTTTTCAACGTTTATTTATTTTTTTTTGGGGGGACAGAGAGAGACAGAGCATGAACGGGGGAGGGTCAGAGAGAGAGGGAGACACAGCATCGGAAACAGGCTCCAGGCTCTGAGCCATCAGCCCGGAGCCTGACGCGGGGCTCGAACTCACGGACCGCGAGATCGTGACCTGGCTGAAGTCGGACGCTTAACCGACTGCACCACCCAGGTGCCCCTCCAATATTATCTTAAATTTGTCACTGCATTTGTGAAATTCATTCATTTGTGTGTGTGTGTGTAATTGTGGCTTTTTTCCCTTTCTTACTGCAGTGTAGTATCACAGTGAATGAATATACCAAAATATATTTATCCATTATACTATTGATCAGTCACTTCTACTTTGGGGATGTTACAAACACTGCTAGAATGCGTCTGATGATCAAATGTTTGCATTTCTATTGGATATGTATCTAAGGGTAGAGATGATAGTTTTTTGAGAGAGTTCCGGGTGTTTCTTATCAGCCAACATTTTCGCCATTTTCTAGTGGGCGTCTAGTGGTGTCACACAAGATTTTTTATTGGTATTTCACTGATTGGTTATTTCCTTTCTTAGGAAAGTTGAGTACCTTTTCTTTCAAATATTTATTATACAATTGGCCATGAGCTTTTGTGAAGTGACATAATGTAAAGTCTCTTTTCCATTTTTCTAAAAGGTTGTCTCGTCTTTGTATATTCATTTGAGGGAGGTCTTAAACTCTCTGGATACAAGTCTTTTGCCAGATTTATGTACTACAAATTTCTTCTACTACTATGTAGCTTGCTTTTCTATTGTCTTAGTAGGATTTTGATGAAAGAAGTACTTAAATTTAATGCAGTATTTTCTATTCTCTGGTAGTCTGGATTGGTATTTCTTTGAGATCTTTTCCTACACCAGATTCATAAAAATATTTTCCTGTTTTTATCTCAAGGCTTATTGTTTTATCTTTGATTTTTATATTTGTGATTCATCTAAAATTGATTTTTGTGCCTAGAATGAAGGGTAAAGATTAATTTTTTCCCACATGTACATTCAATTAACCCAACACAAATTATTGGGAAAGGGCACATTTTTGCTGCTATATTTGTGTCAACTTTATCATAAATTACATGACCACATAGTGTGAATCCATTTCTGGATTCCTTCTTCTGTTGGATTTGTCTTTTCTTGCCTCTTTACCACACTCAATTACTCTAGCTTCTACCAAATCTTCATTTCTTACAGTATGAAGGAACCAGCTTTGTTTAAGAGTTGGGTTTTTTTTCCCTGTTTTTAAGTTTTCAGCGGTTGTTATTGGCCCTCTGAATTTCACATAACTTTAAAATTAATTGATTAATTTACAAAGCAAAGTCTGTTGGGATCTTGATTGGGATTACATCACCCTGTGAATTTTAAACAAGCTCTTCAGATAATTTCTATGAATACCAAAATTGAAGAACCACTGAGCCATGGTTCTTAAACTTTAGCACACATCAGAATCACCTAAAGAACTTGCTAAGCCAAAGATACACAGATTGCTGGGTCTTACCCCCAGTATTTCTAATTCAATAGGTCTGGGTAGGCCCAGGAATCTGCATTTTTAATAAGTGGTCAAATCATGGTAATGCTAGGGGCATACTGTGAGAAACACTGCTCTAAGTTACAGGTCATGGAGCATGTTGTAACAATCCCTTGTACCTTCTGCTATTTGTCAGATCAAGTCATGGTTAGTTTATATTCCCAAAGCCTGTGAGTGTTATGAAAGACTATATTGCAATATTTGTAAACAATAAGGTGTATAGGCTATAGAACTCATAAGCAGTAATCATGTGACTAATTAGTAAAATACAATGGCCTGGTCTTGATTTGATTTATTCTGAGGGAAATTCAAATTGGGGGTGAAGGATTTAAAATACAGCAAAATATAAAATATTGTTGATTCAAAGACCATCACTTATTGTCTTTTCTTGAGGTAACTCAGACTTTCTATGAACACTTCTTATTTTAAAAATCTGTACAGTTGGCCCTTCAATAACATAGGTTTAGACTGTATGGGTTCACTTATAAACGGATTTTTTTAGTAAATATAGTACAGTACTGTAAATGTATTTTCTCTTTTGATTTTCTTTTTTTTTTAGTGTCTTTTATTTATTTTGACAGGGAGAGTGTGAGCTGGGGAGATAGAAAGAGAGAGAATCCCAGGCAGGCTCCATGCTGTCAGCGCAGAGTCTGACTTGGGCCTCAAACTCACAAACCGAGAGATCATGACCTGAGCTAAAATCAAGAGTCAGATGCTTAGCCAAGTGAGCCACCCAGGTGCCCCTTCTTATGATTTTTTTCTTTAAATTTTTTTTAATGCTTATTTATTTTTGAGAGACAGAGAGACAGAGCACAAGCAGGGGAGGGGCAGAGAGAGAAGGAGATACAGAATCCAAAGCAGGATCCAGGCTCTGAGCTGTCAGCAGAGCCCGATGCGGGGCTGGAACTCACGGACTGGGAGATCATGACCTGAGCCAAAGTAGGATGCTTAACCGACTGAGCCACCCAGGCACCCCTATGATTTTCTTAATAACATTTTCTTTTCTCAGCTTACTTTATTGTTAGAATACAGTATATAATATATATAACATACAAAATACATGTTAATTGACTACGTTATCAGTAAGGCTTCAGGTCAACAGTAGGCTATTAGTAGTTAAGCTTGTAGGGATTCAAAACTTATACATGGATTTTCAATTGCACGAATTTAAAATGGTGTCCCTAACCCCTGTGCTGTTCAAGAGTCGATTGTAATCAAACCAATGATTATCTCAATCCTGATACCCACTGTATTTCTCTGCATTGATGCCACTCCGATGTAGCTCACACAGCAGACTTAACACCAACTCCTGTTATAGTTCTGGGTTTTTTTTTCATTAAAAAATATAATAGTATCTCTTGTTGCTCTCACTATTTGCTTGCTCACTTGCTTATTTATGTTTATATTTATATATTTGGCAGAAGAAGTAAAACTGAAAAAAAGACTACAACCCGACCCTTCTCCTTTTTCAGACTTAACAGTGTATCCCAAACACTCAATATTTTCTGCCAGTTGGTGTCCTTTAAGCGCTTCTCCTAATATAGCTGTATTATTACTAATACACTCTGCATCAGGAGACAAACTGCACCACATGGCTTGCTGCAACAAGCCAAACTCAGCGCTTGTTCCTAAGATGAGCATCACAGGTGCAGAGTCAGTAACGCTCCTAAAGAAGTGCAAACCAGAATGGTGACACAATCCTATCCTGCATGCCAGTTCAGCTAGCACTTAGGTGTTCTTAGCAAGATGAGGGTGGAGACAAGTCTCATTCTCGTTGAGAAAAGTAAGTGTTTCTAAGTTTCCTGCCATGTGGCTGAAGATTTCCTCTTAGGGCATATGGGGACTCAGTTGGTTAAGCATCTGACTCTTGATTTCAGCTCAGGTCATGATCTCACAGTTGGGGAGATGGCACCCCGAGTAGTTGAGCTCTATTAGCCTGGCAGAGCCTGCTTGCGATTCTCTCTCTCTCTCTCTCTCTCTCTCTCCTCTCCCTCTCCCTCTCCCTCTCTTTCTGCCCCTCCCCTGCTCATACTCCCTCTGCCCACCCTCTCAAAATAAATAAATATGGGGCAACTGGGTGGCTCAGTCTGTTAGGCCTCCGACTCTTGATCTTGGCTCGGGTCATGATCTCACAGTTTGTGAGTTCAGGCTCTGTGCTGATGGTGTGGAGCTTGCTTAGGATTCTGTCTCTCCTTTTCTCTCTCTCTCCCCCTCAAATAAATAAACTTAAATTTTTTTTTAAATTAAAAACAAAAATTTCCTCTAAAACCCAGAGTTGGTGGTCAAGACTGAGACCTGGAAAATCATCTAATCTTAGAAATGTTTAATGCAGCACATTCATTTAACAAAACTAGACACTGAATTCTAGAGTTTAAGTGATCTTTGTCGAATCATGCAGCCAGCCACATGGTCATAGACTCAGGCTGGGAACCCACTTCTGACTCCCAGCGTGGTGTTCTTACACTCCACAGAACTGCCCCCAACTCTGTCTGCTGGCAACACTAACAGCTTTCCCCATCTATGTTTCACTCCTAGACAGTTAAGTAGATCAACATTAGAAGCCGTGAGGACAAAACTATGGCAAGTTGGAACTCAGAAACAATTTTTAAAGAATTTTTCTCCAAATTTTCCCTCTCTATTCCAGCTTTCACCGGATTGTATACTTTTCTTTCTGTATCTCCCCCATTCAGTTATTTGAAGTAGGTCATGTTACACACCTTCCTGTCTCCTTTATCAACAACCTAACTTTGTTGTTTTCAGATGGGCTCACTATGATATCCATGAGAAATATTTCCCCAAAGACATGGTTGCTAATTCCATGGTGTTTTCCTTGACATCCCTCCAACGTCTTTCTTTATCTTCTAGGTCACTTCCTCTAAAGGCACCTCAGTAGTCAACCTCCCATTAACTCCCTTAGAAGTAACTTTACATTTACACTAACACTATAGCTATTGTGGTAGCATTTTGGTTAGAAATCAATTAAAGATCAATATCAATCATAAAAATGACATCTATAAAACAGTAAAAATAACGTATGTTCATCAGTGTATAAATGGTTAGCGCTAAAAGTGTTTTAGCTTGAGAGATGGCATATATTTATTAAAGGCATCAATAGACCTTTATTATCAGACTTCAGATTCCTGATATAACATGCAAAATACCTCAAGTGCAGACACGCTTGTGGAAAGTCATTCTTTGAGAGAATGTAAAGACTATAATTAATTCCAATTAATAATTACTGCAATTAATTATAAACCTTTTAATTAATGAACAACTCAATTTTATATTATCTGTGTAAACAGTTATCTTATTTGCTGATTCTTATTTTGCTATTTAAATATCAACCAGTCTTCTGGCCTAGCAAAGCCATAAATAGTTTATGTTCACATATATTTATTATTAATATTCTAACATGTTATAAACCAGGATGATAAAAACAAAAATAGGGTATAAGAGATAAGCAATCAGAGTCTACATTACACAATAGTTTGATCTTATTTATTCCTCATAATATTTTCTCTAGCTGGTCCATATTTTTCCCATTCAACTAAAATCCCCAAACATTAGAGATCAGAGCTTTACAGAAAGCCAGTGTTTGATATGGAAAATATGAATATCAAAGCCCTTTTAAAATTGTTCAATAGCTGTAACATAGCAGAACTTTCTGGGTTTCATTTGCTATCCAAGAAAGAGGTGACTGGTTGATTATAATTAAGTAAGCTTTCATCACAAGATCACACCCTACAACAGGTAGCTCATGGGATATACCAAAGAACGTGGCTCCCACATCGTGTACAAACACACACACATCTTGGGACTTGACACAATCTGATTTTCTTAACTCCTCATAATAAGATCCTGATTTGAATCTCTGCTTCAGTTTTTGTGCTAGAAAAATCCATAGCTTTCTGTGGTCATTTGTGCCTCATCATTTCAACTGTGAGCAAAACAGCAACATGAAAGGAAATAGACATTTTTCAAACAAGTAGCAGATTCTATGAATCAAATTTAACTCGATATATCCTTTTTTCAGACTGTTTTATGTTTTCCTATATCACAACAAGTGCAATTTATTGAAAAACAGCTGAGAAATGAGATTTGGCACACTCTCTGTGGGATAAAATATACTTAAAAATACTTTAATGATTGCTGACGCTAAAATGCCAAATAGCTCAAATTTTTTCACCTGGATTAGAAAATAACCTTGTTTTTGCAAATGTTTCCCAAGATTATTATTATTTTGTAACTGTAGTATTGATCTTTGCTTCTAAATAGAGGAGGCTCATTTTATAAGTTGTTTGAGCAAATAACAATATAGGTGACATTCTAAGGAAGCCTGTTAGATCATAAGATTCAAGATTGGCAACGAGATACACTGAGGGTAATTAATTAACAACAAAGGCTTCACCACAGGATTTCTTGAAGAAGCATGCATATATAATATGTTTTACAGAAATATGTTTTATATAATGTTTATATATATATAATGTTAATATATATATTATTATATATTATATATAATATAATTATATATTTAATATATAATATATTTAATTATTATATTATATTAATATATAATATAATATAATATAATATAATATAATATATATTTTATAATTAATATAATATAATTTAATATAATATATATAATATATATTATTATATAATGTTAATATATATATGTTTATATAATATAATATATATAATATATATATGTTTTATATAATGTTTATATAATATAATATGTTTTACAGAAATATGGTTACACATAATTTCCAAGAGGATAGGAGCAATGTAAGAATGCACCTATTCTGAAACGGGAACAAAATGCAGGTGTGATAAGAATTTCAGAAAACTGCATTCTCCTTTTTTTTAATGTTTATTTATTCCTGAGGCAGCGAGAGGGGGAGACAGAGAATCCCAAGCAGGCTCCACACTTGGCACAGAGCCCTAAGCAGGGTTCAAGCTCATGAACCATGAGATCACGACCTGAGCAGAAATCAAAAGTCGAACACAACCAACTGAGCCACCCAGGCGCCCGTACATTCTCCTTCTTGTCCATCTTTTTCATTGGTCGGGATTGTTTCAGGTATACTTATTTTTGTATGATTGAAAACCTAAGTACATGGCACACAGAAAATGCTCAAAAAGCAAATATTAAGTTAAAAGTAGAATAAAGAAATTTGAACTAAATATTCATGTATGCAAAAAGTGTTTATAAGCTAACTATTAGTTGTTCTGTTATTTGCAAATTACTTCCTCACTTGAAAGCAGTTTTGTGGTCTATTGAATGTGATGCACCTTTGCTTACATGTGATTGTAAAATGACTGCTTTTACCTTTAGAGGTATTCCAAAGCAGTAATTTATGTTGACATTACCTATACATACCCTTCTGCTTTGAAGAGAATACATTTTTCATGTAAAAACAACTTTACTGCCAACACTCCTTAATTTTTCGTACTCCCAAGACTCTTCGTAGCATATTGCTGAACCACTGAAACACCTTCCTGCTTGGTACCACCCACCCCCGGTCTCTCCTTACTCCACCTGTCTTCTACCTTCTGCCAGGTTTATCTTCTTCATATAGTACTTTCTAACACATTTTTAAAACAAAATCATAATATGTATTGCTGGAGTTCCAACCACTCTAGGCTATGAACTATTTTTACAACCCCCTCAAACTCTAGGATTAAGAAATGTGCACCAGTGAGGTATGCAATAAATGCTGAGTAACTGAATGCATGCCCTTTGGTTCCAGTCCTGATTCTGTCTCTTACTAGTTGGGCAACCTGACCAGTTAAGTCATAGAAATACCAGTGTTGTCTTTCCATAAATGGGGAAAGAGCAATACTTACTTGGTAAGTTATTCTAAAAATTAAATTGATAGTTTATGGTAAAGACTTAGACATTAGTGGGCACGTAATAAGCCCTTGTGAATGGTGCTGTAGACTGGTTGATACTAGCATTAACAGTAAGCTTCCTCCAACCCTTTCTACCCAAAACACACACGTACCCTCTGCTGTTCATTGTCTAAAGGAGCTTCTCTATAAGTCATGAACAAGAAAGGGCACGGTGAATTACTGCATAGTGAACAGGTGGAATTTACCAGAAGGTGAGGTGGCCTGGGCTAGTAGGAGCTTTAGACCCCAAATCAGGTTCATATCCTGGGCCTTCACTTACAAGTTTCTTTCTTTGAACCACAGAGTTTTCATTTCCAAAATGGGAATAAAGCCTACCTTGTGAATACAGATTAGCCATTAAAAAAAAAACACTGCTGGAGCACCTGGGTGGCTCAGTCGGTTAAGCATCCAATAACAGCTCAGGTCATGATCTCATGGCTTGTGGGTTCGAGCCCTGAGCTGGGCTCTGTGCTGATAGCTCAGAGCCTGGAGCCTACTTTGGATTCTGTGTCTCCCTCTCTCTCTCTGCCCCTCCCCCACTCATGCTCTGTCTGTCTCTCTCAAAAATAAACATTAATTTTTAAAAATTATTTAAAAAATAAAGTAACAATTGCTAATAGTTGTTGAGCAAGCTATTTGCTCTTAGCTTCAGCTTCCTCATCTAGGAAATGGGGATACTAATATAGATCTTATATGGAATTGGGGGAATTAGGAACGACAATATTGGCTAATATCACTTCAATGCTTATTTTGTGCTAAGCACTGTGATAAACACTCTTTGTAGTCTAGACTCAATATGCCCAGTGCTGTACATACAATAGGCACTCAATACATGCTAGCTGTTGTTATTGTTAATAATTATTTCATTGTCTCCTTAGACCAACCTATTTATGGCTGTTCCTGATCAGCTGGGACCATTGTGCTGAAAATACGTATTTTTTACTGTGAAATTTCCAATTTTTAATTTTCAAATAATATTTAATTAATATTTTAAATCAGGTGGAAGCCAAACAAAATAGGTGTCCTTCTGCATGGTCCTTTCTAGTTTCATGAGGAATAGTTGATGACAATTCAGGCCATGGAATTGGGCAAGTGGGGACCACAACAGGATGAAAAATGTGTGATAAAACAATAGTGGACAGACTTGTGGAAGCTGATGGAGCTGTTTGTTTGAAATTCCTAGTAATTGCCCTAGATACGTGGGAGGTGGAATTAGAGGGTTTAGAATTCTTCTTCTTATCCTCCTTCTTTTTCTCCCCCTCCTCCTTCTTCTTGTTATTATCTTATTGCTATTATTTTAGTTCCTAGATTCAATAGGTGTAGAGATGTGCCTTGCTGAAAAGGAAGGCATTAGAATAAAATTTGAAGAATTTCTTTGTTCCCTGATTTGAAATACAGAATGATAGTTATATTTACAGCTCATTAATGACTAATACATAATTTCTTAGTGAATTTTGTATCCTATAATTTTTTTTTTTTTGCTCACTTGAAACAAAGTAGGGAGAAAATTAGGTGAAAAATGCTCTTTTACGTATATATCTGTATGTTATCTTCAGGTATTTTTTAAGCTAATCACCTCAAAGAATTCCTCAAACCGAAATTCTCCTGAAAAACGTGCTTTTCTACAGTCCTTAATATTCACAGTTCACGTCATATACATACAATAAAGGGTGTTACACGACGTAATTGATACATATGTGAAATGCTGATGATCAAGTGAATAAAACATTTTGTCAACCACACTTAGTTTTCTTCAAAAATGTGACAAAAGATGGGGCGCCTGGGTGGCCCAGTCAGTTGGTTAAGCGTCTGACTTCAGCTCGGTCATGATCTTATAGTTCGCGGGTTCAAGACCCGTGTTGGGCTCTGCACTAACAGCTCAGAGCCTGGAGCCTGCTTCGGATTCTGTGTCTCCCTCTCTCTCTGACCTCCGTGTTTGTTCTCTCTCTCTCGCTCGCTCGCTCTCTCACTCTCTCTGTCAAAAACACACATTTTTTAAATGTGATAAAAGAATAGTAGTTAAAATGTAATATAAGCAAAAAAAGTATCAATATTTACTAACTGTATTTGTGAATAGTTATTCACATAGAGATCCTAAGAATACAGTATTTTCTCTAAGACCAAGGAAATGTAAACTGGAATGAAGGCAAAATGTGAAATGGTAACATAGTATGGATAGTTCTATCTCAAGAGATTAAAAAACAAAACAAAACAAAACACATTTCATCTTCCTCCTTAAAATACCATGTATTTAGATGTTTGTAAATCTTTTACCTGATGGGGAAAGGGCAGTTGATAACAAAATCATTCTTGCTAGCAAGATACAAAGAAAAAATAATACATCAAGTAAAACTCGCAAACCCTAATTAATGTCAATCAACTACATTAGCACCACAATTAAATATTTCCAAAATATTTTAAGCATTCACTTCATGTCCAAATCTTGCAAACACAGATGGTTTTGTCCTCTGTACTTCCTTAGTTGTAGGAGAATCTTTGTTTTATGCTACAGGCGTGCTCTTTCCTGATGCAACATCCCCATCTGGTGAAAATGGATCTTTGCAGTCAATGGCTCATTAGGGCAGGAATCATTGGTTGCATTTGCAGACATAAAGTTACTTTTGAATAAAACGCCATAACAATAAGGCTATTTTTAAAAGACCATTTTGAAATTGCTTGCTTTAGATTCAAGTAAAAAGTCACCACAAGGATGTTGCTATTATTTTGTTGGGAGAAGGGGCTAGGGAAATTTCAGAAAAGAGAAAATGCTGAAGGGCCATTCCAGGGTAACTAGAATGAGTTAAATTTGGGGTTTATTTCAGTCCTCCATCACTTGACAAAAACTAATTCTGGGCCATTCTAGAATTGGTAGAATGATGTGCAGATATATAAACAATGATGATTATTATTTATTTATTTTAAAGTTTATTTATTTATTTTGAGAAACGACGTGAGAGAGAGAATCCCTCTCTCCATGCTGTCAGTGCAGAACCCAACACGGGACTCAAACCCACGAACCTTGAGATCATGACCTGAGCCGAAATCAAGAATCAGACAATTAACTGAGCCACCCAGTTGCCCCTATAATCATTTCTGTTTCTCTTACATCCAAAGGTAATTTGTTTAAACTAAAATTAAATATAGTTATACTATACCTATAAAATAATTGCATCTATGTATACACACATGCACGGAAATACTATAGTGACTTGTGGCAAATTGAGAAATAAACTTGACTAAACTTTGTGAAGGTCTTTCAAAACAAGTTTTGCAAGCCTTACATACTACAAGTTGATTAGTTATGAGTATTCGAGGCCGGCAGTGTTGTCAGTTACCCTCAGCTCTCTCAACCTCTCTCTATGTGTCTCTATTTATAGCTCAGAGTCTGAGTCATACCATAAGATACAGGACATTTTTTGTTCTTAAAAAAACTGCTTTTTGATCTTCTTTGCATGATAGTGACTAATTTATAAAAGCTCTTTGTCTGGCTAGTAGCTCAACTTTATTTTTATTCCATTCAAGTCCTGTAGGACTTTGATGTTATTGTTCACAAAATAACAGAAAAATAACACAAAGTTTTAAGAAATTTTCTTAAAGGGATGAAATAATGACTCATTTTAGAAAGATCAAAAGTTTTCCTGATGGGGTATGTTTATACACACACACACACACACACTCACACATATAATAGGTTTGGAATAAATTAAATAGAATGGACATATTTAAAATAGGTGGCAAAACATTACCATCATGTTAAAATAAATATATGTATGAGTATGGTTTTAGAAATTTAGATAACATATATGGTTCTAAAATACTAATATAGCTTTTTCACAGGCTCTCACAAATCTTCAACAAGAAAAAAGAAAAAACCATGTAGATATTCTTTCTCTTTTCTGGCTTTTTGCTGCCAGTTTCTATTTCTCCATATATTCCAATATTGGTGCTCTTTTTAAAGCTAATGCTTAAAAATATCAATAGAATTCAATCAAGCCAGTTGCTTCTGTGGAGGTTGTATACCCTAATGGTTAAGATCATGGGTTCTGAGTCTGAATCCTAACTGTTTCATTCACTAACCATATGACTTTAGACAACAGATTTAGGCAAGGCACACACCTCTGTACATCATTTTTCTTGTCTGAAAAATGAGATATGTATATATAATAGTATACTTTAATAAATAAATACACTAGTGCCTGCCATATAGTCTGTGTTCAGTATATTTTAATGATCATTTATATCAGCCTGGGAAATTTTTGTGGATTATTAATTCTTAATGTTCAAGGATTATCTTTCTAACTAACTTTGTCTAGTTTTAGTGTCTTTCATAAGCAAAGCTTGGTAAATCATTTTCAGGATGCTTTTGAAGAAAACTATCACCATTTAAATCTAGTAATTTATGAAAGTCATTTAAGCCATATTATAATATACATAGTAAAAATGTGTTTTAATATTTGAAGAAGTACATGTTTTCACAGACTGTTTTTTCATTTTGTTTAAAGTTTCCATTTAGAAAATTGCTTCAGATATTTCTTTCAAACCAGTGCTGGTTTTCAGAAAACTATGGCTATTATCTCCATTCCAATGGACAATTCTACCACATATATATCAGTGTGGATATATCGACAATTTTTAAAGACAATCTTTTAGTCACCTCTTAAGAAATACAATATTAAAACTGAAGTGACTAAGGCTACAAAAAGGAAAAAAAAATATTCAAGCTCTCAAATTGAGATAAGACCATCCATGATTTAAGGGAAAGCCTGGGCCCGCAAAGGTCCTTTGAGCCATCATTCAGAACCATACAACTTGTTTTATTGAATAAATCACCATTTCTTTGAAGTTTAAATTGTGTCATGCTAGAAACAGTTTGAAACATTGAATACTTTTAAAGTATTTCAGATCGTTTGCATTTTTATTCCAGAAGCAGACGCCAAAAAAATCTTTTATTTAGAGATTTTAGCAAATGGTTGAGATTAATTTTTTAGATTTAATGTGCAGAGCAACTAAGAGAAAAAGGTTTTTCTAGTGTACCATACTGTTATTTTTCTTCAAGATTATTAAACGTTTTCACTATGGAGTCTCCAGCTCAATGATATCTAAATTAGCAGAAAAATATATGTAAAGTCACTGCAGGACTTTGAAAGCAAAGATATGAGACACAAACCCATTTTAAGCCTGCTGGTGGCCTAAGGGTTTTTAAAACATTATCCAGCAATGTTTAGTAGTTTGTCATACCAGAGTTGTCTTATCAAAAAAATACTTCTACTGTGTAAATGACATGCCCAAAAGAGGGCTGTAGCTGTACACAAACAAGGTTGGGTTAACTTTTTAATGACTTGAAAATTCCCTAACTCTAACCAATATATGGTTTTAAAATATAGATGTCCATCTCCGGAAGTCTCAAAGTTAATGAGGATTAAGTCTGGAAAAGCACTGTGTTAGAGTTTGGGAGACCCCTGGTAGAACTGAGATCCGGCATAGATGATACCCTTTAATGGCATTTCTTTGTTCAAGGAAATCTGCCCAAGAGAGCCATTGTCCTACCTTTAAATTTTTTTTTAATGTTTATTTATTTTTGAAAGACAGAGAGAGACAGAGAATGAGCAGGGGAGGAGCAAAGAGAGAGAGGGAGACACAGAGTCTGAAGCAGGCTCCAGGCTCTGAGCTGTCAGCAAAGAGCCCTACAGGGACTCGAGCTCAAAAACCTCGAGATCATGACCTGAGCCAAAGTCAATCGCCCAACTGACTGAGCCACCCAGGTGCCCATCACCGTCCTACCTTTAGGAAGGCACTTGGTACCCTGAGGATGAACCATTGCCTCTCACAGAACAATCTAATTACGGTGAACAGGGTGGTAATAACTGCTACAAGATCAAGGAAAGGTATTGAAGTTGGGAGTGAGGAAAGCTGGGGAGCAGAAACACTGGAGGAGCAGCGCTGCTAAACTGGACAAGATAAAATGAAAGCAAATTTTGAAACAAAATAAAATTAGGGGTGGATGGATAAAGTTTTGGAAAAACAACATGGAGGATATTACCATGATAAAAATTTAGCTAAAATACCAGGAGCAATTGAAATCAGTATTTTTTTCCTCAAATTAGTTATCTGGGTGAGGAGGTAAACTAGAAGTAGAATGGGGTTTAGAAGTTGTATTAATAAGCACGTTTAGTCTAATCTATCTTTTCATCTTTTTTGATATTTTGAAAGGTAGAGAAATTGTATGAGTATGCACATCAAAAGATTTGGTAGCTATGTAATAGTGTGATTTTAAAGATTAATCCAATCAGGTTTCAAAGAATGGTATATTATGACGGTCAGTTACACAAGTTGATAGTGTTGGTCTTGTGGATTTTGAATTTTAAAAGGGCCTCAAACCATTCCTTGGACATTTCCATCTTTAGGGAAACAGTGAAGAATGACAGTTTGGAAGATGGAAAGATGTAACTGTCAATGGTGGGATAAGCAGAGAGCAGGCTTCCCACATGCTAAAAAGAAAAGTTTACAAATGGAAACTTTAATAGAACTGAACTAAAATAATGGCTGCATGGTTTGGGAAGAGATCAGATTCAACATTTTAAGGATTTCCGGATTCTATTTTGGAAGAAAAAAATAGTTGATTGGGCTAAAACTTATATTAGGAAACAAGAGAAGTGAAAGAGAGAGAAGGTATAACAAGTTCACATTGGGATATACCATTTTGGGACATGTTCTAAATGAAGACGGTTTGTGGATAACAGTGTACGTAGGGATTAGAATAGTTTTTTTTTTTTTAATCTATTTTGGAATGAGAGTTGAGAAAGGAGAGAAAGTGGTAATGTAAGCAATAGCTCTCATTTAGTAGTAAAGGGAAATAAGAAAGGAGATACAAAGAAAGACTTTTCTGTTTTGTTTTATTTGGATTTGATCTGGGTGTTGTGGAAGATAAAACTCCAAGATGGCTCCCAGTGAGCGTCACCCCTGTGAAATCCTCTCCTATTTAAATATGAAGAGAATCTGTCAATATATGTCACTCTTATGATTATGACACCTAAAATGGCAAAAGGGAGATTATTTTGGATGAGACTGTCCTAATCAGGTAAGCCTTTTGAAAGCAGAGTTTCTGTAGCTGATCGCAGATGGGGAAGTCAGAAAGGTATGCTCCAAATGGCTGGAAGAAACCAAACACCCATTTTGTTAACTGTTTATGGGAGATCACATGGCAAGGAACTGGAGGCAGCCTCTAAGAACAACACCTAGTCATGAGCCAGCAAGAAAACAGGAAACTAAGTCCTACAACCTTAGAGAACTAAACAATCCCAACAACCTGAATAAGTTTGGAAGAGAGCCCTGAGCCTCAGAGGAGGTAGCAGTCCTGGCCAACAGCTTGATTTTAGTCATTCATGTTTGTTTCAAGCTGCTGAATGTGTAGTGATTTGTTATGTAGCAACAGAAAACTAATACAAGTATTTTGATGTTTGCTTTATTTTTAATCTAAGGTAGAGGGTAAGGAAAAGGCTCACAAGAAAGGAAGATTTTAAAGATGTAGCAAAAACATAATGGGCATTGTAAAGCAATTAATTACCCAGGACATGGGTCAGCCTTTGAGGAAGCAAGGATGTTTTGGATATTTTCATGTGTGCTACTGGAATTTGAAGAGTGGGAGTTTATGAATAGTTATGGTGGCATCTAATTTCTCTATCAAGTATGGGAGGGGGGGATTATAGTTAAGATTAGGAATTCATGGCAGAGAAATGACCTATGGTATCAGGTTTCTAATTCCACAGAGGCAGGCACCCTTCTTTTTAGAGAGAATCCTGTGGAAAGGCCAAATTTCTTCATTCTGAAAGATGGAGATTAAGAAATTGAAGGATTGGGTTCTTAGATCTGGACCACATAGTGGGAGTTCGTGTTGATGGCTTACTTCAGGGATTCATGGTGCATGTGGTAAGTCACTTTATTAGCATATTCTGGGTCCCATTTTTTCCCTACAGCTTTGAAGCACTGAACATCAGAGAGAAAAAGAACAAAGAAAATTATCTTTAGAGTATTGAACGAATGACCTCCCTATATGGTGTTCATCTTTATTTATACTTTCTATCAGATAAAATTTAATTGGAGAGCGATTATCTCCTTTCCGAAAATCTGGTAAAATATGTTCTTAAAATTTTCATTATGATACTAATTCAGTTATTTGATAATTACTAATATACTCTGGTTTTATATTTCTTCTTGATTCAATCTTAGAAACTTAACAGTCCACTACATCTAAGTTTCCAATTTATAACCATTAAGTTATTTACCATAATCTCTTACAGCTTTTTACAAATCTCCACTCAATTTGTAGTTATGGCCCCGTTTTTATTCCTCATATTATTTATATATGTCTTTGATATTATTTTCTTGATTGATCTTGCATTATTATTTTTAAGGAAACTATTTTCTTTTCTGAGCATTTGTTCGGCTTTTTATTAACTTCTGCTTTTTTCCTTTTTTTTCTACTTATATTTTCTTCGATTTTCTGTTGTTTTGCTTTTGGTTTGTTTCCTTTTTTCTTTTCTGGCTTCTACACATTTATTTTCAAGCGATTTAGGAGCCTTATGTTTCTAAGCACAAGGGAGGGGGAAATCTGTCTATACTTGTACTTTTGATTATTTTATTACATTATAGTCAATCAAAGCAACCTATATATAATTATTTTTAAGATTTTTTGTGATTTCTTATATGACCTAAAAGGTGTTCAATTTTCTGAAAGGTCCCATGTGTGATTGACAAGAATGTGTGTTATCTCTTTGTGGAATGGAGGGTTGTAAGAGATACATTATATCAAACTCGCCTATGTTGTCCAAATCTTGTTAAACTTCTAATTTGTTTCTCACGATTCTCTGTTTCTGATAGAGTATGTTACAATTTGCCACTAAGACTGTATTTGATATAATCTCATCTTAAATCTGTAGATTTTGCTTTACATATTTAAACCTAAGTTTTTAGATACTTAAAAGTTCATAATATACTTTCTTATTTTATGAAATGTTTTCTTTATCAGTATGAAATACTTCTTTTTGCCACTACTAATGGTTTTCGCTTCAAACTTATCTTGTCTAATAAATAATATTATTACGTCATTTTAGTTTTTATTTGAGTTGCTTGTTACACATTTTCCCACCAGTTCTCTTTGTACTACTCTTTGTGATATTTCCCCCCCTTAATTGTCTCTTGGAAACATACTTAATTTTGGAACTAGAATCTAAGAATCCTTTTAAAACTAAGTGAATCCAAATCCCATGGTCTCTGCATGTTTCTGTGCACTTAAATGGATTTTATTTCTTCTGCCTCTACTGATATTATTTAATAATGTTAATTAATAGTCATACTTTACCACTTTACCATAAAATTGTATCTCATTCACACAAAACTATTCTTTATATTGGGAGATTCATTTATTTATCCCAAAGTATTTTTTGAACTTCTTTTATATGTGTTCACTCTCCAGGTATTTGGAATATATTGGTGAACAAATGAGACAAAAAATCCGCCCCCCTCCCGTGGAGTTTATGTTGTAATTCATAATAATGGCTATGTGTTGGACCCTGTTCTTAGTGCTTTATATATGCCACTTCTATTCCTCACAATAAACCTAACAGGTATTTACAAACAAGGAAAAAGTAACAAGATAAGTAATACTATTAGCCAAATTGCAATAGTCAGGATTTAAAGGGCCATGCAATTTGACTCCTCAAACTATACCCTTAATCATTGTATTCATAGTACTTAGAGATGAATGGTTTTACAACCAGTATCTTTCTTTTTATATAATTGGATTGAGTTTGATATATTATCCAAAGCGACCAAACTTAGGTCCAAACATTTCTTTCAAAGTGACCCCTATATTAAGGTGATTTATAGAACTAACAGCTATTCACAAAATCTTAGCATATTTTACTATTTGTTCATGTATCTTGTAAGAAATGCAATTTAACAATCTCATCTTTCTCAGACAATGCTTAATGGGTTCAACAAACTCTTAAGAGAGCAATGAAGAATTGTCTGCGGTTGAAGACAAGTTCTGAAACATAGGAGTTGAAACATACAAGAAACTCTCCTTTTGAATATGGACATAGAATTTCCATCAGTTGAAATGAAAAGTCTGAGGTTTGGGGAACAGAATTCAAGTGCATTGCTGTGCTTATGGCTGTAACACATTGCTTCCCGTGTTACCTTCTCTCAGGTAATAACAGATCATGGATTAATTTTGGTACTTCCATTTTATTACCCTCATAAATTTTATCTTTTTCACTTCCAACTCTTCCTGTTTCCCTCACTGTTTTTTGTGGCTTCTTTACCACTGGGCCGTGAGGCTTTCGTTAAACACACAGCTTTACAAAACTGTTTCGTGAGATGTCCCATAGTTTTAAAATCCACATAAAAGGCCCAAAGCACTAGAATAAACTATAGAAAAGAGAAGGCACATATAATAATTCAACTTAAACATAACAGATGGAAAGAGACCAGTTTTTTGTTGTTATTGTTGTTCCTACTCTGTGCTGGGCACTTCTTTAAGAAAAGTGCTCATTTTATATTTGTTGTTATTAATTATAATATCTGAATCTATTTAGCATATTTCATAAAGAATTAAGAGCAAAAGTCATGGATGCCACTCTAGGTTTAGTTTTGATAACATGGTATTTCAAGTTGACATCTTAATTCAAGCCTTTGAAAGGAATATTTTAATATATTTTCTGGTAAAATTTCAATTTCCAGAATGTTTTCTGAATAAATACAGCCAGCAGAAAAAATATTCTTAAAGTATAAAGTAATTGCTAACAGTCAACCATTCAGCAGAGTAAAAAAAAAAATCAAGTACACGATATCTCTATTTTTTATTAGTTCACCCTTTCTCATCTTGTATCAGTAGTTAGTTAATAAAGAGAGAGAACGTCAAATGCTACCAAGCAGAACATAGCATGTCAAACTTAGAAAGAAAATTACCAACTTTTCCAAATGTATGCACTTATAACAAGCATTTTAAGAGTTCATAATGCAGTCAATTACCGAAGAATAAATGCAAGAGACTTAGACCACTTACAAGGTGGAATTAGAATGGCATAATTCAACATAGTGAATATAGACCTCTTACCAGGGGAGACAAGAGAAAAATAAAACTACAAAAGGACATCCTCTGGGAAAGCTCTCACACATTCGGGCATGCTGTCTGGTTAGAGTAGGCCAAAACTTGATACTTTTATTTTCAACCTTTGACCCTGGACATCTGGAAACCCAATTTGAGCCAAACAAAAGGAAGTTTTCTTTTCTATTTCAAAAACTTTGAGAAAAAAAAATAAGTTAAGCACCTAGAATTCATCCTGCTAGCCAAAGCTTCTAATATTTATGCACTTGTAGGGAACTCCAAAATATAAAGCATTTGGTTAAGAAGCAGATGCCCCAGAATCTTAGCAATATTGGCACATTGTTATTTCTGGTGATGGGTTTAGACAAGAGCTGAGATAAGCAAAATAGCCCAGGACTTTGATGCTCTTTGATGTCCTAATTTAATAGACACCCTCCAATTCCAGAATTTAAAATACACAGAAACAGTCTATATCACCAGACATGCAACCCATATATATTTGGTATCCTGTGCATTTTAAAGGATTTTTTACTTGCAATAAAAGTTTTAATCATTACATTATGTTTTAAAATACAACAAAGCAATGATGTGATTTGTCATTGTGGCTTTCATTTATTTGGACAATATTAAAATTAGGAAGTTACGTCAAAATATGTAAGAAATATTACTTTTCCTTTTACATAAAAAATTATTTGTTGTGGCATGTGAAAATTTTTTGACCACTCCTAATATACAGTAACTTAATTCTTGATTACAAGATAACCATTTACCCACATAAAGATATACAGCATGGCAAACGGAGAAAAAACATTAACTATAGTGTCATAGACAGTTGCGAATTAGTCACTCAAGCACATGTTAGCTGGGAAATCTTGGAAAAGTTGTTCAGTTTTCTGAGTCCAGTTTCCTCATCTGTAATAGGCATTTTTACCAGAAGTATATAGCAGGATTACTGTGAGAAGGAACAGTGATTTATGTAGAGCATAGAATAGACTCTTTATAAATGCCATCATCATAGTTATTCTTGCCAACTTTATTATTAAAATGTTGGAAAACTCATCCAGTGGGATTAGATAAGTTCTCGAATTATTAATTGCCCAGGCAAATTTTAACTTGTGGTTGTGATCTTAATAATTCTTACAGCCCCAGGGGTCATGGCAGCAATGTGAAAAAGGAACTATCTTCTCTTTGTACACAGAAGCCACACACAGGGATAATTGGATGTTGGTCAGTTAAAATAATAAAATTTTAAAAAGCTAGAAAATTCTTATGGCATTTGATTAAATTATATTGCAGAAACCATATCTACTCTGTTATGAATATTAACTATCATGTAGTAAATGTTAACCATTAGTAAAGGGTCTATTCACAACTGACACTGAAACTATTCTTTCATCACCATATAAAAGACATTATATTAGCATGCAGTTTGCCAAAATGAATTGACTTGGAAATAAAGCAATTGCTATTTGTGGTCTATTTATTGCCTTTTATGGGACGGACTCAATATTTTCTGGTGTTTTGTTTTGTTTTGTTTTATTGTTTTGCCAAGATTTGTTTTGCAAGATTTTGATCCATGCTAGAAATGTGTGCTTAGCTATTGGCAAGAATTCAAAATATTTACACATTCCCCCAATTTTATGTACATCAAAGAAGCAGCATCTTTGTTTGGGTTTTGATGTCACCTGTTTTAATAATAACTAACTTATCAACTTGCCTAATATTCTGATACCTATGGCTATTGTTTTTATGTGAAGGATAGTTGGATATCTAATGCTTACCACAGCCTGTGTGTTTGGTCTCTACATAGAAAAAAAAGTTTATATTTATATAGTTACATTAATTCCAGAATTTATAATTATAGTATTTTTAAATCATTGGAAATAAATAACTAAAAAGAAAAAAATATAGTCAACTCCCCCATGCAATATACCTACTGTTTTATGGAAGCAAATGAATAGCTAAAGTACCAGTTGCCAAATATGCTCTTGAATCTGAGCTTACACATAGGTGGGAGGGCATGCAACCACATTTAGTTTCTTTAAAAACTGTATGCTTTCATTTTCAGCACCAATAGTTTTTATTATCACCATAGGAGTACAGAGGCAAAATGTTTTTAGTTTCTTTTCTTTTGTTTTGTTTTGTTTTCTTTTTTCTTTCTTTAAAATCTCATGCCTGTGTTTTCTTTTTCTTCGCAGTTCACATAGCATAGTGCTTTCTGAAAATAACACATGCAATTCCCATTATCTATAATGGAGCTGGCATGCATCAAGGAAAGAACAGACCCCATTTCATAGTTACCTTTCTTGTGTGGTATTGTGAGCACCTGGCCTACCTTAAGACAAGCCCCTTGACAAGTTCTTTGGGTACTTTGTTTTTCATCAGGGAAGGCCATTCTCATCTACGATATACAGAAGTAGACACCTTCTAGGTGGCCACCTACCTTTCCACATGGCCAAAACATGGGACTTCCTTTCCCATGTAGACAAATGTTTTTACAAGCTTTCTTGATTGTGCTTTGTGGAAGAATTCAAACATGAATAAAAGGCAACTGGTGCACTTACAGCTGTAAAAGAAAATGTAGTGTGTATATAGTTTATGGTTCTTCTAGTACTCATCATTGATTGGGATCAAGGAACAATCATTTTGTCAAATTTAGAACCCAGTTAGATCTCATACTCTAAATTTAGAGCCAGCTTCTAGCCTCTTGGGTTCCATATCTGATATTCAATATCAGATTCTCTACATTTGTCACAGAAGTAAGCACACAGTACGAATGATTGTATTCTACAGTGTGTATGCTATATACCGTATCTGTGTGAATTTATAGTTATTTTTGACAATGAGGCGACTGATACACACTGTTTTAGAACAACTTAATACCTATAGTTATACAAGTTGATGGCATAGCCCATCCTAAATTTAATGGACAAAGCTACTGATCCTGTTTACTGACTACTAATTCCTAGATACCCCTTTCTCTGGTGGAAGAGGCACCAAACAGGATTTGCATGATAGCTTTGTCCTTCTGTAGTGTTTATGTCTGTTAGGTATGGGGAAAGAGATGCATTATATGGACTGTATTGGTTAATTTTGTGTGTCAGCTTAGCTAGACCATAGTAACCAGATATTTGTTCAAATATCATTCTCAATATTTCTGTGAAGGTATTTTTTAAAAGGTGAATTTAACATTTAAATCAGTAGACTTTGGGTAAAGCGGATTATTCTCCGTAATCAGTTGAAAGTCTACATAAGAAAAGATTGATGTCCCTCAAAGAGAGGTAATTCTGCCAGCAGACTGTCTTCAGATGTGAATTGCAGTATCTATTCTTTGCTGGGTCTCCAATCTACCAGTCTACTCTGAGAGATTTTGGACTTGCCAACCTCCATAATTACTTGAGCCAATTCCTTAAAATCTTTTGTCTTTATCTCTATATCATCTCTATATCTCTATATCTCTACATCTCTCTACCTATCCATCTACCCATCCATCCATCCATCCATCCATGCTATTGGTTCTGTTTCTCTGGAAAACCCTAACGCATGCACTATCAAGCCTCCTTCCCTCTTCCCATTGCAGGCTACACTATTTTTAACTCCCTCAGAGATCCATCACCTACAGCATAGAATTGTAAATTCTATTCAAAGAGAAGTATCTAAGATACTCAACGGTGCACTTGAAAAAAAAAAGAAAAAAATTACAGTTGTATTTCATAATAGCCATCTCGTGTAGGACTATTTACAGCTAATGATATGAACATCAAGCACATAGAATCCAAACTCAGCAGTGCTGCCCAGAATTTAACTGTTGGACAGCCAAAATTATTTCCTAAACAACAACAACAGCACTCAACAACAGCAACAAAAGAAGAAGAGAGAAAGGAAAGAAAAAAAGAGGGAAGGAAGGAGAATAGGAAGAAAAGGAGGGAGGGAGGAAGAGAAAGGAAAGGAAAAGAAAAATTGATACATTAACAAAGCACATGTATAGCTGAAATAGCTGAAATCTAATTGAGCCAACATTATTAAGTACCCATTTTAGGAAAACTGACCATTAAAATTTTCAGCCAATCTAATATTCACAAATATCAAGCCAAAGTAGATAGTAAAGACATCAGAAGATTATGGACATTGTATTTTTCGATGCTATCAACAACAGGATTATAAAAACATGAGATATTATGTTCATAAAATTGTTAATTCTTGGTCTTGGCATATATCTATATCTAGCTATAAAGTAGAAGGAGAGAAGTTATTAATTCAACAAATATTTGTTGAGCACTTACTATGTACCAGATATTATGCAAGGCACCAAGAAAACAATAGCGAACCAGATAAATAATCTCTACACGTAGAGATTTTACAGATCCACTAGGAAATACATGAAACCAAAGAGGAAATCACATTACAGTGGGAGAAAATGTTGTGATTGGAAACTTGAAGTGTGTTAGGGAGCACGGTGAACACATAGCTAATGTGATTTTGGGCATCAAGAAAGGAAATCTAAAAAAAAAAAAAAAAAAGAAGAAGTAAGCAGGCGTCAGGCAGGTAGAGAGGAAGGTAAGAGTATCAAGGCACATTTCATTGATAAAGATGAGCTCAATTACACAAGTCTAAATTCTCTCCTTTTCTGTTTTAGGGGTTCTGCATTACCAAGAAATCAATTTTATTAACTTTTACATGTGAGAATCCAGCTTTTGTATATATGTTCTCAACCATGACACATGTTTTAAGAAGAAATTTAGTTTATAAGTGCCTAAAAATTCACATGATGTTATCCTTCTGTCATTTGTAATTCCATCCACTGAACACCATCAATGATATAGGCCAGTGGAAAGGAACAAAGCAAATGATTATGCAGACATAATTTATGTTTCATTTTGGAGTACAGCCAGAGACAAATACAGCCATATACAAATTCTACATTTACAAAACCCACTGTCTGAGTGGTGAATAGAAGCAGCAGAATGAGAGAAATGAGACCAGGTTTTCCAGAACTATGCTTTGTGTGGTATTAATATGTATTCTGGAAAAACAAAGAGAACCTCAAGGGAACCTGATGTTTTGCTAAAAAGTATCTTACAAGTGGGTCTAAAAACGACCAGAGATTTAGACAGTTATCTTTACGCAAAAGTTGCCTTAAGGTGTGCTACCTCAGAGAGGACCTGAAAATTGCTGAGAGACGAGTAAAGGCACAGCCCTGAAACTGCTCGACTCCACCCAGGCAAACCCTTCCAACAACCATCTCATCGCGTGCTATTTTGTAAGTAGCTGCTGACCCCAACTGTGTATTTATGAGATATTTGGTGGTTACTGTACATTAAACATATAAATTAAATCTAGCGTCAGCCCGTCAACCATGAGTTTGTTGTGTGAGATCATTTTTTGCTTGCTCCTTTACGCAAATAGGCATTAGCACTCACGAGTCTTTGGTGTTCGGGAAATACATGATAACTTTCAAAAATTTTATGGTCCAGTAAGTTGAGGAGACACGGCTCTGAATCATTTGAATGAGAATAATTCTGTGGTAGGTAATTACAGTGAGTCAGTTTTCAGAATGAGAATCAGGAGCCTGATCACTTACATGGCATCAAAAAATAATCTAATCAAGTATTGCTACTTTTATTAAAAGTGAGACCACGCATCTCTTTTTTCTTTCAAATGAAACACTGAAGAGTAACTCATGTGATAAAGCAGAAGAGCTTTCTGTACATAGGCAGGTATATGAAGAGTTTCTCCTCTTCTTTTTATGTTTAAAATGGGCATACTTCGGAAAATAGAGTTACATTTGGAACTCCACAAAATGGTGGCCTTCTCTATTATAATGAGCAAATAGGAAAATAGAATATGCCATATGACATTCCTGTTGCTGTATATTAATAGGTTATCAATCATATTACATTTCAAAATAAGTATATAATATGCTATTACAAGCAGCGGTAGCACAGTGCTTAGTATAGTAGAGGCATTACATAATTATTTGATGAATAACTCAGTAGATGATTTATTTCATCAATGCATACATGAGGCAAAGAAATGCAACAGAAGGGATGTAAGAATTTGTATCAAAAGTCTTGCCTGGCTTCTGGTTCTAGCTCTTGCCAGAGTACCTTGAGAAAGGTACTTGCCATAGTACCTTGAGAAAGACATTTCACATCTCTGGACTCCTTCAGATTATTTTTGTAAGAATCGAAAGATACGATGTGCCACTTCACAAAAGTGACTTACTGTTGTTATTCATAGAAATAGTCATAAGACTAGCATTCTAAGTTTCTTTATTAAAGAAAAGATTGAATTCAGTATCACAATGTAAAGAAAGGTTTTTTTAGGTGGAGGCACTTAATGGGAGGAATTTTAGTTAGTAAGAGCTCCAGGCTCATGCTTGGGAGCTCCAAAAATATCAGAAATATACACAAAAGTGAACTTAAGAACATACATTTTATTTAGCTAAATATAATTCACACGTCCATCGGCAGGAGAAATTGTAGTATGTTCACAAATTAGATACCGTTCAGCTCTATCTGCTTATATATGCAACAACACTGGTGAATCTCAGAAATATTGCTCTGGACAAGGGAAGCCACACCCCCAAAAATACAGTATTATTCTGCATATATTAGGTGTATTATTTTATTGATGATGTAACAATTGCCACACACTTAGTGACTTAAAACAATATAAACATGCTCTTATAGTTATGTCGGTTAGAAGTCTAAAATGGGGGGCGCCTGGGTGGCACAGTCGGTTAAGCGTCCGACTTCAGCTCAGGTCACGATCTCGCGGTCCGTGAGTTCGAGCCCCGCGTCAGGCTCTGGGCTGATGGCTCAGAGCCTGGAGCCTGTTTCCGATTCTGTGTCTCCCTCTCTCTCTGCCCCTCCCCCGTTCATGCTCTGTCTCTCTCTGTCCCAAAAATAAATAAACGTTGAAAAAAAAAATTAAAAAAAAAAAAAGTATAAAATGGGTCTCTCTAGGCTAAAATCAAGATATCAACAGATTTCTGTTCCTTTCTGGAGGTTTTAGGAAAGAAGCTGTTTCTTTACATTTCCAGCTTCTAGAGTTTACCTATATTCCTTGGCTCAAGGCCCACATCCTCCATGTTTAAAGCCAGGCAAATCTATCTTTCGGGCCATATTTCGATCATCATATCTCCCTGTGAGGCTCTCTTCTGCCTTCTTCTTCCACTTTCCAAGACATAGGGTGCACCCAGATAATCCCAGACAATCTCCCTACTTTAACTTGAGCTCATTAGCAATCTTAATTCTCCTTTGCATGTAACCCAACACAATAGGTTGTAGAGACTAGGATGTGGGCAACCATGGGGGGTAATCACTCTCTCCACCAGACAAAGTTAAAGAAGAAAACTGGGGCACCTGGTTGGCTCAGTCAGTTAGGCATCTGACTCATGATCTCCGCCCATGTCATAATCTCATAGTTCATGAGTTTGAGCCCTGTATTGGGCTCTGTGCTGACAGCTTGGAGCCTGCTTGGGATTCTCTCTCTCTCTCTCTCTCTCTCTCTCTCTCTCTCTCTCTCAAAATAAAGAAATAAACTGTAAAAAAATTTTAAAAAGAAGAAGAAAACTACTCCATGATAATGGAAATCAGAGCAATAATTACTTCTGGGTGTGGGGCGGGGATTAATTGGAAAGGGGCAGGTAGTAGTTTTTTAGGTTGATAAATAAAATGCTTATGTTCTATATTTTGATTGGTGTATAAATTACATAGCTGTAGATATTTTTAAAAATGTAATGAACTATTCATTTCACTTCATGTATATTATCTATGCATTTCACTGAATGTATATTATACCTAGCTTTATAAAATTAAAATAATAAAAGGACGCATATGTACCTCCATAACTTGAGATCCAGAGTTCA
Source organism: Leopardus geoffroyi (assembly GCF_018350155.1). NCBI lineage: Eukaryota > Metazoa > Chordata > Mammalia > Carnivora > Felidae > Leopardus > Leopardus geoffroyi. The sequence continues at coordinate 116,120,442 of NC_059333.1, read as the reverse complement.
TTGGATTTTTTTTTTCTGTCAACAGCCTAATTTAAATACAGGAGACTTTGCAAATTTGAATTCAATTTACATTGTAACTCAACCATCTACAGAGATAGTCTTTATTTCAGACACCTCACTCGTACAATTATAAGAAATACAAGGTTTTATTTTTCAGGCAGTCTTAGAAACTTTTTGGCTCATTATTCATGCTTTGAGCTGAGAAATTAAAACCCTTAATTTGTCATTTTCTTTTTAAAAATTATCTAGTGCAGTCAGAAACAGCCAAACTACCCATAGTTCCTATGTTCCAGTATCATGTTCTACTGCAAAAGCTACTTGACATTCCTAAGTCTTTCCTTCTACAGGTAATTTACTCCAGGAAAATACAAGTGATCGTTTAAGTAATATGTTGACCCCCACATACCATGGACTTACCACTGTCCTTTTTTCTACTGGCAGAAAGGTCGTTAATGCTGTCAAAGCTAATCTCATGGGACCGATTGCAAACTTTTTTTTTAATTTGGGAATGATTTCAAACTTACCGAAAAGTTGTTAAATTTAAAAGAGCACAAAAACACTCACTCTTTATACACATTTATCTATTGTTTACATTTTACTACATTTGTCTTATTATTTGTTTACACACGTGTGTGCATGTACACACACATACACACACATTTTGTTCTGAACCATTTGAGGGTAAGTTACTTAAATTATGGCATTTATCCTTATATATTTTTGTGTAGTTCTTAAAAGAAGAGAATTGATTTTGTATAATCCCAGTATAGTTATCAACTCCAGTAAACTCAATATTGATACAATGCTTTTACCCAGTTGACTATATTTAAATTTAGTCAGTTGAATTAATAATGTCCTTTATAGCATTTCACTTCTCTCCTGTACAGTATCCATCTTAGAATTAGATGTTGCATTTAGTCACGTTAGCCTCCTTTGTTCTAAAACATTTCCACAGCCATCCCCTGTCTTTTTTGACATGGCTTATGAATGGCTATCAAATCCCTCAGCCCATAACAGTGAACCTCTGGCTGCTACTGCCTCTGGGGAGAGTAGCATTTGATTCACAAAATGTAAAATCTATAAGGAAATATGGAGCTTAAATGTTTATGAAAATTAGTCTCTTTGTGGATAATTAAACTACAGAAATCTTAGGTACTTCCCTACTCATGGCTTGTTGGACATCATTAAGCTTATATACATAGAAATAACCCATTGGGCATGACTAATATTTGTCCTGTGGGGACAGGGCATTTGCTTAACACTATAACTTGACATCACAACTTCTTCACTCTGTAACTCTGTCTTCCAGGCTCCTAAAGTCCTCTGAGTCGGGCTTTTATTCAGAGGTTCCATGAGGAAAGCACAGCCCCTAGAGAAGTAATCTTCACTGGGAAGGTGGTCTTTCTCCACTAAGCTGCAGAGAAGATGTCCCTTGCACAGGCAGCGACATTGGCTGCATCACTCTGGCAGTGAATGTGGTGTCCCTAGGCAGATGTCACAATCCAGGTAAGCTTCCCAAACACCTTCATGTGGAAAAACATTGACTATTTTTTTAATGTTTGCTTGTTTGTTTGTTTGTTTGTTTGTTTTTTTGATTGTTTGTTTAGAGGGAGGGGTGGAGAGAGAGGGAGACAGAGAATTCCCAAGCAGCCTCCATGCTGTCAGCCTAGAGCCTGATGCAGGGTTTGAACTCACAAACTGTGAGATCATGGTCTGAACTGAAATCAAGAGTGGGATGCTTAAGCCACTAAGCCACCGAGGCTCCCCTAGACTTACTATTTAAAACCCACACACGCACGTACACACACACACACACACACACACACACACACACACACACACATCTAACTACCAAATACATGTAATCACAGATTCTGGTCCAGAATATACAGTGACTCTTAATTTCTAATTATTATTCTTGAGCATCTTATGCTCACTATGTCTCAGAACACCAAGAAAATAAACTTCTATTTGTCTCTCTTCAAATACAGAATGGTTTAATGTTATGATAAATCAGACGGCACTAAAATTAATAACTATCAGGTGCAGTGTATTATTATAGTAATTTATAATGCTCAGTACAGCTCTTCTAGTGTGATGAATTATCTTCCTAATGATGGTTCTACCAAAATATATCAACTTGTAGATACTTCCCAGTTCACAGAGTAATATGCCTCAGCATTATGTAATTTTCATAACAGAGAACTATATTAGGAGAAGTATTTTTGTATTCTTTTTCACATTGCTTTTTTTCTTCTTAATGCATAGAGCATTTTGTATACTATTGTTCTTATCTAATCCTGGTCCTGGGTCCAGGGTCCTCAATAAAAGTAATAAAAGTCTGAAGTTCAGAACTCTTTGGCACTCCTAACATTACTTGGAGGACAGACTTTAAGGTGGCCTCGGGGGTCTCTACCTCTTGCTGTTTACCCCTTGGACAGTATCCTCCTCTTGAGTATTGGTGGGGAATTGGTCTGGCCAACAGAATATGGTGAAGATGACGGGATGTCACTGCCATTATTATATTACATGGCCAAAGTCACAGGTCACTCCTATGATTACCTTGTAATATATAAGACTCCACCTTACCAGTAACCTTGCTGTAGAAGCACCATCCTTGGGGCGCCTGGGTGACTCAGTCAGTTGAGTGTCCAACTCTTGATTTTGGCTCAGGTCGTGACCTCCAGTTTTGTGAGTTCGAGCCCACCATCAGGCTCTGCGATAACTGAGCAGAGCCTGCTTGGAATTCTCTCTCTCTCTCTCTCTCTCTCTCTCTCTCTCTCTCTCTCTCAAAATAAATAAATGAACTTAAAAAAAAAGAAGTGCCATCCTCTTTGCTGGTTTTTAAGAAGTAAGCTTCCATGAATCCTAAAGTTGTAAGGAAATAAATTCTGTCAACAACCAGAGGGAGGCTTGGAAGCATTATCTCTTCCCAGTTGTTCTGATGAGACTGCAACCCCACACTACACTTTGATTCCAACCTCACAGGCCCCTGAATAACCCGAACTATTAAATAAAAAAAATGCATGTTATTTTAAATCACTACATTTGTGGTTATTAGTTACATTGAAATAGAAAACTAATACAATTACACTAAATGGACCTTGTCCTAGTGTTCTGATCTAAAGTTATCTGTATGAAATTTATTTTGGAGGGTGTTAATACAACTTCATAGCCTATCAGATATTTTTTGGACGAGGAGCAGGAAAGTATGTACCTGAAATTTTAACAGTTTCAGGAAATAGTCACTAACTTTTTATTACATGCTAGAGCAATATGTATGAATAAGATGTTTCTAGTTTTCAAGGAGATTATAGTGTAGTGGAGAAGAAAAAACAGAAGCAAGATTTTTTCAGCATATATGGACTATTATCAGAGAGCACAGAAAACGAGGCAGGGAGCGGTGATACAGGTACAAATGGCCTTGATGAAACAGTTCTGATGTGGGAGTTGCCATGCAGGGGAAGAAAGGACACAAGACTTATTGAAGTTCTATGCAATTGGAAACTAATTAATGGTGATCATAAAAACAACAATTAAATGATGAATATTTATATATCTTTTTCTAGGTACCAGGTATTGTTCTAAATGCATTATTTAACTAATTCCTACAGTAATCTAATGATATAGATATTAGCCTCATTTCACAGAAGAGAATTCTGAGAGTTTAAGGGACATCTGATTAGTGGTAAGGATAGGATTCATTCTTCTGACTTCCCCAAGACTTCTGGGCCTATGCTCTTCCCACTAGAGTATAACTCTTTGGGAAGGAGCCTTCTGACCTGCCTCTTCCCTGCCCTACTAAGTTGCATGCTCCCTGAATTTCCTTTGGTTCCAATGGTTTCTTGATCATACATGTTTAAAGCTCCAAGTATGCTGCAAAGCAATTATTGTAGAACTCATTTGTCACCTTGAATAGAAAGTAAATTGTTTGATAGCTAGAATTGTTCAAATCATCTTTTAATCTTCTGTTTCTACCACAAACCCTGAAACAACAGTGATTAATAATGGCAAGTGGATGTGGATGTTCAGAGTCTTTATAGGCAAAAGAGTGCTCATGTCCATGAAGATGACTTCTAAGAAAGAAAGTCTCATATTTCTAAGAGTTTGATTCATTCTTATTTAGAGTCATTTCAGTCACACAAACAATCAGATGAGCAAAGAAATGAAAGATTGATGGATAGATAGTAGATAGATATAGAAATAGATAAATAACTATGCCTAAGAAACAAAGGATGCTTCAGGGGAGTGTATAATGATGGCCAGCATTACTTAGCATCTGCTCCATGCCGGGCATTATGCTAAATTATTAATTTTTTTTTTGAGAGAGAGAGAGAGAGCATGTGCAAGCAGAGGAAGGGCGGAAGAAAGAGAGAGAGAGAGAGAGAGAGAGAGAGAGAGAGAGAATCTTAAGCACACTGGTGTGGAGCTGAACTTGGGGCTTGATCTCATGACCATGAGATCATGACCTGAGTCAAAATGAAGAGTCAGACACTTAACCAACTGAGCCACCCAGGCACCCCTTATGCTAAATTATTGACATGTTTTTGTGGGTTTTTTTAAACTTTAACCTCAATAGCAACCACATGAGGAAGACACTAATCCTGTTAGATGAGGAAAATGAAGATTTCATAGGTTCATGCCTTGTCTTCAAGGAGCATGTGAGACTGATTATAAAGCTAGGCAGTTAGTGTAATGTTCACGTCTGTGTCCTTAATCACCCAGCATACTGCTTCCTACTTAGTCCTATGGTTTGCCTTCCTTTTTAAAAATTTTTTATTTCCATCAATTGTTATGAGTTAATTCCTTTCTTAGTAGGAGTATTTTCAGCCCTCTTCTGGACCAATTGTATGGGGCATTGAGGTTCAAAAAGAAAATAGACCTTACTGACTATAGTTGAATAGTGGTCTCCCAAAAGTATGTGCACATCTCAACTCTGAGAAACTGTGAATGTGATATTGGAAAAAGGGTTTTTGTAGATGTAATTAAGTAAAAGATATTGAGATGAGATGATCCTGGATTACCTGGGTAGGCCCTAAACTTAATGACCAGTACCCTTCTGAAAGACAGAAGAGAAGATAGTCAGTACAGGAAAAGGCCATGTGAAGACGGAGGTAGAGATAAGAAATATGCAGCCACAAGAGAAACCCAGAGCCACCAGAAACTGGAAGGGGGAAGAAAAGATTCATCCCTGAAGCCTTCTGGAGAAAGCACAACCCTGGTGACACCTGGATTTCAGACTTCTGGCCTCCAGACTGTGAAAGAATGAACTTCTGTTGTTTTAAGCCATCAGATTTTTGGTAATTTGTTAGGGCAACCCTGGGAATCTAATACACTAACTATCTTTTGTTCCTATAAAGACCTGATAATATTATCTTCCTTGGCAGAAAACCAAAAGTTATATGTTAGACAAATCTGTACCTCATGTGATACTCAAGCCTTGTAAACTAACGTATATATTATTCTAAGGAAGAGTCAATACACATCCAATTCTCAAAGAGGTCTATGAGCTATATCAGACCCATTGATTTTGAATCAGAAAATGTACATCACAGAATGACCAGGAGATAAATGTTTACAAAAAAAAAAAAAAAAAGAGTTTCTTTAGGCCTAATCTTTGGAGAAATCTGTGCTTCTTGGAAATGCGTACCAATGGTCAATAGCCCAATTCCATAAATAAGATAGAATCCTAACCCTAGACAAAAGGTCTCTACAAAAGATTCCATACATTCATTTTTGTAAAAGACTATGCTTTTGGAAACAAACTTAAATGTTGTGTACTTTATATTTGAGATTAGAGAGATAACATGATGTTGAAGATAAACAGGGGCTTTGGATCTGAATGATTCTGATGATTTAATTCTAGGACCTACTGCCCATGTAGACATAAAGAATTTTACTGGTCTCTTTGAACCTCCCCCCATCACCTCATTTTCAAAATAGGAACATACACCCTGCAAGCTTTTGTGAGCATTAGAAATACTGTATACAAAATTGAAACAAAAATGGCACTTCTTAACAAAGCAAGAACAATAATAGAAGAAAATACACATCAATACTGTGCTTTTGTCTAACGACATTCTAATTATCCAACTCAGAAATCCATTAATGTAGGTTTATAAAAATATTTATTAATGACTCTTATGAATACCAATGAGATTCTAAATCAGCTGCTATTATAGGGAAAAGAACCTTTTGTCTCAAACTTACCTTCGAAATCATAAAGTGCAGTGGATTTTGTTTTCAGAATTTTGATACTAATTGTTGGTACAACATATCACATTTCAGCTACTCTGGAGATAGTGTCAACATTAGGTTGATGATTTTGCTCAAATCCTCTTAATGACAGCGCTCATTTTAAGGCTGTGATGAAGAAATCAATGATGTCTGATTTAGGAAGTCCTTTTCAAAGTCTACTCCCTATCTTGTAAAACCCAATTTACAAAACTCAATTGGTCCTTTTGATCACTTTCACTAATCCAGTTTAAGAGCTTAAAGTCCCCCCAAGTGGCCCTTAATTAATGGCTAATATGAATGCACAAGCACACACTTGGACTGTATCTGGAAGTTAACAAATGCATCTGTACCTTGGGATTTGATAATGACTTTCCTTCTGTGGACAGCTGATTGAGACAACACATAGAGTAGTTGTTTACAAACTTCAAATAAACCTTGTAGGTATATTGATAGATCTCACTGACTCCTATCCTTTAATTTCTACTTTTGTGATTCCTCTTCTTCAGAATATTCTGTGTGGGGATGAGGAAAAACCCACTATAGGAATATAATAAAGACCAGAATGTCAATCAACACTTCTTCAGTTCCTAAAGCACAGTCATTTAATATTTTCAGAAAAACTAATTAGCTTATTGAAGACCAGATATTTTCTTAGAGAATGTTTCCCCAGTAAAGTTTCTTCTCGAGGTCTTTTACATTGCTAATATATTTTTGCCTATTGTTAAACCACAGAGGTATAAATAAAAGCTTTCTCTTACTTATTTTTTTTATTTTTAAAATTTTAATGTTTTATTTATTTTTGAGAGAGAAAGAGAGATAGAGTGCAAGTTGGGGGGTTGGGGGCTGGGCAGAGAGAGAGGGAGACACAAAATCTGAAGCAGGCTCCAGGCTGTCAGCGCAGAGCCTGACGCAGGGCTCGAACTCACAGACTGCGAGATCATGACCAGAGCCAAAGTTGGACACTTAACCCACTGAGCCACCCAGGTGCCCCTTGTACCTGATTTGTCTATTGCTTCTTTTTGCTTCATTCTAATGGTTTTATCATATATTACTCATACCAAAAGCAGCAGTTGGAATACTGCTTCACTCCAATTTTGCCAAACGATTTGGCCAAAGAAAGCAATGATGGATTAATCACAAATACCTAGATAACCTATAATAAGAAAGTGAGTGTTTCGATAGAAATGATAAATTTAAAAGAAGGATTAAAATACCTTCATAATAACGTCTACCTGTGGATATTTATAATCCAATAGCCGTTGTCCTTGAGGACTTAAGGGCTGTGAAGTCCAACAGGGAGGCACTAGCCACAGGTGGCTGTTTATATTTAAATTAATTAAAAGTAATAAGATTTAAAATACAGTTCCTTGGTTGCACTAGTCACATTTCAAGTGCTCAATAGCCACATGTGGCTAATGGCTTCCATACTGGGCAGTGTAAATATCGAATGTACCTTTGTTACAGAAAGTTCTATAGGACTGAGCTATTTTAGAGGGGAAATGGTGCCCTCTCCTACTGACTTATTGTTTGTTAGAAAAGAAGAAGCAATATTTTCCATTGTAAGATTAAATTATTTCAACTTCTCTTTGCTGCTTAAAACGGTCCATCTCTTTCAAATGTACTTTTCAGATTGCCTACTGCAGAAATGACCCCTGAAATTATAGCTTCCACGGTCTTACAGAATCATAATTGTTTCCTAGCAGTAGTGTGTAAAATAACATTAAGCTATTCACAGTGATTAAAATACCGTCAACAAATTTATATAGAAATAATCTATAGAGGTAATAACTGTATATACGCCTTGTAGTATCATGCTTTTCCATATTTACATACATATACATGCTCTTTTGGTGCTGTCTTTGATCAGTTTGAAATGAAAGGAGCCAAGAGGCTCTCTTTCCAGGAAACACAAACACACACAGTCACACACACACACACACACACACACACCAAAATGTCTTTTGTCTTTTACCCATTGTCACCAAAAATAAATAAATGATACAAATAGTTCTTTTACTGGTTTTTAAAAGTAGAGCCAGAAATTATGTGAAGTTGGGACTCTTGAATTATTCATGTGTTCTGATTGAATGGGATCATTATCTCTGGCCTTACAAGCTAATAAATACTGTCTAATGCCTGGATACTGTTTTGATGTAATAGTGTCAGGAAAGAGAAATAACAACTGACTTCTTTGCAAGCTTGGGCCTAAATCAGGGAGAAGCTCCCTGATGAGCTCGTAGGAGGGAGTGTACATGTGTATGTATGTGTGTGTGCGTGCACGCCCACACACATATGTGTGACTGTGTGTGACTATCCACGGACATGAAATACCTTAGATGATTGCATTAGGCTTATTTCAATCGTTTCGGCATTTTAACCTGGACTTCTAGCTAAAGAGCGGCAGAATGGCTCAGTTGTCTGGTGCTTGCTGCCTTTTCTCTCCCCTTTCTCTACTCTCATCTATCATACAGTGTGTACAAGTATGTCAGAAAATGCAGACTGAGGCTCAGTAAATGATTATGCTATCTAATCGTTTGCCAGTGAACAGTCAAATAATCTTAAATTATAGACCAGTGGATTCTTTCCCCCAGATTGATTTCAATGAGTGAATTTGCTTGAGTGTAATATCATCATGAACCAGAGGAGTGTAGAAAGCCTGAATTAAGGTTGTGCTCTTAAAAGCAATCACAGAAAGATGTGCATTTCTAGAACGTTTGAAAGCATGGAGATAAATAGAGTTGACAGTTGGTTTCAGAGAAAGTAAAATTAGAGGTGGACTATGTTACGAAATATCTTTATAGGCTAATAGTTATAGAGATGTAGCAGAATCTGTTAGACATCAAAGAAAAATATCACTATTGACTATGCTGATTTGTTTAACAAAATACATGCTGCCTTTTCTTTCTTAGAACACCACTTTTTTTTTTCAAGTGATGTGGAGTCTATTAAAAATCTAAGAACACCCAACAAAGGGCCTGTTAGCGACTCAATAGTTTGCAAAATTTACACAAGACCAAAAGTCTTTCCTCTGAGACAGCTGGCTGGATCTTACACAGAATGCATAGGTTTTCCAGACTGCTTTACTCAACATTTAATGCAAGCTAATAAATCATGCAATTTAATTAACTTTTTAACAGGAATTAAAGTGTGTGAACCATCTATTGGAATGGGTGTGAATACTATTTCAATAATGCTGTACTCGCAGGACTGTCTGCCTCTTTCTAACAGAGGAAGTGATGGAGGGCAAGTAAGTTTTGTTTTTTTTTTTAAGAAGTAAACACTCTTTATTTGCCAGTATAGCTAATCCTTACCTGTGATCTTATTGTATTTTTTTTGATAAAGTGGCCAGAAAATTTTATTCTTAGATTGAAGAAAATTTTGAATTTGGAGCACAAAGAAAAATGTCAGAGGTGGGGAAACTATAGTCTTCTATTGGTGATAATTATTATTCTGACCTTTGTCTTTTAGAGATAGGGAGTGCTCCTCCAAAGGGAGAGAATAAGGCATTTCATGCCTTTGCCTTCTGGAAGACACAAACTGCCACTTTTTCTCCAGTGTTTTCCACCTGTCAGCGCACTAGGTGCAGACCTGACAGTCCACCCATGCTGTAATTCCGCAAGGCCCGCAGGGTTGGCAGGACATTCACAATGCGCCTGTCCCCAAACAGGGCCTTTGGCACTCGGCTTCCCCTGTTCACTTGCACTGTGACAGGCTGCACACAAGACAGATATGTGGATCAAAGGCAGTGCCTGTGGATACACCCAGCAGGATCCAAGGAGCATTACTTGTGTTCTCAATAATTTGCTATTAGTATTGCAGAAAAAGTGAGGAGTGCACTATTGAGTGATAAAAACACATTTCATAAGGAAAATATACACAATGTGTATTTTTGATGCCGGACTCTAAAGGGTCACAAAGATCAGCAGAAGGGCATGCAAGAAAGGAAGCAACAATGTGAGCTAGGAAACTTTCAGATCCCTTCATATGGATAGTTTTGCTCAACTGTGAAAATGTGATGGAAGGAAATGAAAAAAAAAATTAGGTTCAGAGAAAGACGAGAAATGATGTACTTCTGCCCTGATTCTTGTCATATTCCCATATAATTTTACATTATTCTTTGTTTTTCTCTCACAATAGGGAAATTCATAGGACTATTTAGAATGAGAGTTCCAACTTTATGTAGATTTTTTTTAAGTTCTTATTTTAATTCTGGTCACCTAATGGACAGTGTTATATTAGTTTCAGGTGTCTGGTCTTTATGTAGAATTTTTTTTTTCATCAGACCCCAGAGCAGTCACTGTCTAAGTTCAGTTAGCACTGCCTTTGACCCCCATGCCTGTGAAAACACGCATTTTCCAGTCAGCCCTCTGCTGGGTTCTCAGAAACAGCTATGGAAAGGAATATGTATGCATATTTAAAGTCTGTACATTTATAATCCAATATCAAATTTATACAGGCATATATAAACTGAGAGCCCCGACCAAGCTTAGTGATATGTAAGCCTGCCCCACGTCACTGGAGAGATAAGAGGTCTTACTCTCTCTTTAATATTTTACCGTCCAACCTTTGGACTCCGTAATGTACCCATTTGCTGCCATTTATAGAACCCATGTTTCCAAGTTTATCACTTAATATCCCTTCAACCGAACACTCCACTTTCTCTCCCAGCAGGGCCCAAGTCAGTACATCTTCATCTAGGTATGCCTTCCTTCAATTTTCTGACAAAATTTTCTGGCACATAAAGGTCTAGGTCTAAAGAATGAAGGAAGAAAAAGGGATTTCAATAGCGCTACCAATTTTTTTCTCTCATTCTCCTTTGCCTCTTGCTTCCCAACAGCCTCATTTTCCTTCTTGATCATTAATTTCTTTAGTTTTCTAAATAACTAGACCTTAATATTAGGGAGGAATAATACTCTTCACAGGTAATAAGGTCACTAAGGTGCATGCATTTAAAACTGTCTAGGGGCGCCTGGGTGGCGCAGTCGGTTAAGCGTCCGACTTCAGCCGGGTCACGATCTCGCGGTCCGTGAGTTCGAGCCCCGCGTCGGGCTCTGGGCTGATGGCTCAGAGCCTGGAGCCTGTTTCCGATTCTGTGTCTCCCTCTCTCTCTGCCCCTCCCCCGTTCATGCTCTGTCTCTCTCTGTCCCAAAAATAAATAAACGTTGAAAAAAAAAAATTTTTAAAAAAATAAAACTGTCTAATGTTTATCCTGAATCCCAGCCCCCCAAAGAATAATATCCAATGTCATACGAATAGTTATGTTTAAGGCACTGTAAAAAATTATTTACATGATGTAACTTCTTAAATCTTCAAAGCAAGACTATGAGTTATATTATAATTATCCTCACTGTTTTATAGGTAAAGGCATCCCCCATGAAGTAGGTTAGTATTTTTTTTCAAGAAGTAAAAATGATACATCATAGTCAAAGTAAACAAGGAGAAATTGATCTTTCCAATAGGCTTCTTTTAAACAAAACATTCATTAAAGTCAGAAATTGTAAGTTTAATGTAATTAAATTAAAGTTGTGTGGGAGGCCCCTAGCTCCAACATTAAGTGATTATTTAGGATTGTATTGGGGAAATGTGGTATAAAGACGAATCTATATGGTAGGTCCAAGACTGTGAGAGAAGAAGCTGGAGGCAATGCATTTTCACTTCAGCTGTTTCATATCTTTAGTGCGTCCTTTATCAACACTCAATCATGGTCTGGTATCCTGTGCTGTAATTCCTGGAGTGGCCACTAGATGTCAGGCATAAAGTCTACACGTGGCAATAAGAGACCCTTTTCTTCCTGGCCTGTTTTCAAAGAGAATAATCCCTTGCTATCCTCCTCATTCTGATTATGATGGCACCACAAGGTAGAATGTCATGTGTGATCCATGAGCTACCAGCTCTTCAAGTCGGTGAATCTCTTGACTGTGAAGAAAAGGTTTGTATATGCCCCACACATAGTACAGTGTCTGACCGAAAATGCTTGAGAAATATTTGTGTTTGGTTGTTGAAGGGCTTCTGCATGGATTTTTAGATCAGTTATGGAGGGATTCCCTATTATTCTCAATTTGCATAATTTCGATTTAGTCTCACTGGACTAAACTTTGGTAAGTACAGAGAGGCACTCTATTAATGGAGACTCATTTTGACCATATTCGTTGTGTATCTACATGCATAAGAGATCTGGAATAGCCATAGCTCTCTTCCTTAGTTTCGTCTCTTTAAGAAGGGGGAAAGAGGGGCGCCTGGGTGGTGCAGTCGGTTGAGCGTCCGACTTCAGCCAGGTCACGATCTCGCGGTCCGTGAGTTCGAGCCCCGCGTCGGGCTCTGGGCTGATGGCTCAGAGCCTGGAGCCTGTTTCCGATTCTGTGTCTCCCTCTCTCTCTGCCCCTCCCCCATTCATGCTCTGTCTCTCTCTGTCCCAAAAAATAAATAAACGTTGAAAAAAAAAAAATTTAAGAAGGGGGAAAGAGTAGCCACATCTTTCCGTACCACTTGGCTGTTGAGAAGGATAATTAGCTGCCTTCAACTTTTCCAAAGAAAAACATAATTCAACATCCTGATGAACAAACTTCAAAAATGGGAGTCTATCTTTCAACTAGAATTCATGCGAAAATTAAACCTCAGATCAGATCATCTATTTCAAATCAAGACTCAGAGATTAAAAGCAATTCCCCCAGAATAGGACCCAAGCCCTCAGGGCAGAGCCAATAGTAGCTTTATAGACAGGGCTTGTGATCAAGAAAATGTGAAGTAGGAAATGTATGGAGGTCTAGGTAGGCAGTGTATTAGCATGCTAAAGGTCCGCCACAGGTATCTGATAACCAATTACAAAGCTTGAACCTGGTATCTGAGAGCCAATCATGAGGCTTAATCCTGGAAGACTAGCAAAAGCAAGCTGTTCAGGGAGAAACAGAACCAACTAGCCAAGGAGGCTGAGGTCAACAAGGGATATGTATGCAGTCAACAGAGCAACAGCCCAGTTTCTAGAACCAAGTACACAGTCATACCAAGGCAGAAAAGTTTTGAATGGCTATTCAAACATCAAATCATTCATCTAAATCATGCAGATTCTATTTGACTGATCCCATAGCTGGGGCAGGTGTAAATCTGTAGCAAGTGGCTTACAAGTGTGAATACTGGAAAAAGAGGAGTTAGGAAATCAGATGTACTTAAAATTTACCAGGAACCCTCTCACTTGCTAGGCATCATGGTAAGTTCAACAATAGCAGAAAGCATGACTCCTGAATTTAAGTGAAGGTAGCTGGGTAGATAAAATGCTTAAAAATATCTTATCCTAAAAACACTGTAAATTATAACCAACTCCTTTTCAACTCAATAGCTTGTGCTTCTAATTTCTGAGGAATATCACAATGATATGGTCAGAAGGAAATCTACTGAGGGTTAAGTTTTTGTACATGTTGATGTTACTGTAGCTCTAATGCTTTCAAGTATCCTCACTAGGGGTATTAGACTCAGTGGGTATAATGAAGAGGGAGAAACAATCTTCTGTAAGCTAAAATTGGCACCAGTATGCAAAACCGGAGCCACATAATCTTTCTTCCAATATTTTCTATTAAGAGGATAACTAATATATTAAAATGAGACAGAAATAGCTTATCACTTATTAGATATGTGATTACTGGGCTTTTATTTTTTTAGAGACCCAGTTTATCAACTATAAAATGGGAATAATTATATCTAACATGGAGAATTACTGTGACGGTTAGAAGATACTCAGACACATAGGTAGTACTCAAATAATTACCACTATTATTCCAGTGGGTCATTGCTGTTCTCCCACAGAGTTCAAACACACCTAACCCTTAGCATCCAGGTGGTATACCAATGTTAATTGCTGAATAGGGGGATTATATTACAGGGTTTTAAATGATCCCAAATTACTTCTTATAAACTTTGCTTAGGATGGGTTTATTGGAGATGACACAGAAAGTAGAAAAGGAGTATTTTTAAAACCAGCTGGCACTCCATTTTCCCATAGAATAGTATCAACTCCCTAAAATGAACTATTCAAAACCCGCTGAGGGAAAAAGTAGCTCTAGCAGGTTGCTGAGCACAGGGCCAGTCACAAGTCCAGAACTGCTCCTGACACCACAGGCTGAAATAGAAGACAATGATCTTATGCCCATGGGATGCCTCTTTGCCTTAAGACAGTTCATATTGAACTCAACAAATCTACCAGTTGCTGAGCAATTATGCATGTAAAGTAGATGGAAAACACCTCAAAATGAACAGTGCTGACTCTGCAGGATACTGAAAGCCATCCTAGACTATGAATCAGGCTAAAATCCAAACAGTTGCTCCATGTACTGATAATCATAGTGACATGGAATTGATCCCTCATTTCTGTTTTGGGCCTTAGTCAATATACTTAAGGAAAGCCAGGACATTTCACTCTTCCCTGTTCTGTTTCCTATATTGTGAGGAAGGATAAAATTTGTGAGATCAGGTTTCTCAGGGCAGTCAATAGAATATTATAAAGGTCATTAACTAGTTTAAAACTTGTTTGATCATTTATTTAGCATAATCTTTAAGAAACTTTTAGATGTTACCTAGGTAAACTCAAAATAACTCAAAGTTAATTAAACTCAGAAAATGGCATTATTTCATACCATCACACCACTATCCCCAACACACACACACACACACACACACACACACACACACACACTCTTTCAGCTCCCACACGGCACAACACATACCTTTCAGGAAACCCCAAATCATTTTTAACACTTGGCCAAGTGGCATTGCTATCATTCATCTGGGAAAAGCTAAGGGTTTCATGGTTGACATAAAATATCTAAATTTTAAAACTTATCACCCATGTGGAAAATGAAGTCTAAAAAGACATTTTGCTGAAAGATTCCATAGGCAGGTGATTTTACATTTTTTTTATTCATCACTAGGTGACTATTGCAATCCCTTCAACTATTATTTCTAAATTTCCTCACACTCTTCAGGTTACCAACTACTGCTCCAGATCCTTTGTGCTTCTAAAGGACCGAAGTGTCTCTCACTACTAAAATCACTCAAAGTAATTTCTTCAACTTCCCTGTTCTTGACCTTGAAACATCTCTGTAGCTACACTCTCTATGAGACTGAAGCAATCTTTCCCCATTCAAAGGCTAACCCCACTACCACATCTTAGGGTGAATCTGGATGATTCTACCTTATCCTATCTGGTCCTTTGCCAGCAACTTTCCCTCACAGGCTAGATCACTGACAGAGTTACCTACAGCGTGGTGTGGCTAAGAGTGGAATTTGGTCAACTTGACTTCTGAAACTCATCCTCATCTCTACCCCCAAATAATGTCCTTCCTCCCATATTCCTTTTCTCAGTTTGTGGCACCAACATATTGACCAATTTCTCAGAGGAGAAGCCCAAAGTCCCCCCAAATATCTCTGAGTCATGTTGTACTTACTGTATACCAGATACTTTTCAAAACATTTTACATGTATTTGCTCTTTTAATCCTTTCGATAGCCCTATTTGAGTAGGTACTATTAATGCATCAATTATATAGATGAGAAAGAATGAGGCACAGAAAATACATAACTTTTTGAAGGTCATATGTAGGCCAAAAGTCTATCTGACTTCAGAGGGTTTGCCTGTACCTGCTTCAGACACTGCCTGCACGACTCCTGCCCCTCCTTCACCCTTGAACCCACTATGAACTCGTTTGTTCTACTTTCATATATTTTTCTTTTTTCATTTCCAACAACACTGATTTAGAGCAGTACCTCACCTTTGAGAGGCTTCTAGCTCACTTCTGTGCCTCTAGATTTTCAGTTTCTTTTCCTTCTGGTTCATATCCCCAAAACACAGCTCTGATTATTTCCCTATGCCTCTCAATAATATCCAAGAGTGTCCCTTTTGCTTCTGAATTAAATATACGTCCTCAGCTTGACATTCAGTGTTCTTAGCATTATCATCTTTATATGTCTTTTGGGGCTTATGTCCCAAACTAGAGTATTCATTTTTTTCCATGACTTTTCAATCATATGCTCTATTTTCTCCTTAGCATTGGTCCCATATCAACGGTGCAGAATATACTAAACTTACAAACTGGGCAGAATATGTTATGTTCCTAAATTGCAGAATATACTGCGCTCCCCCTAATCCAACACTTACTAGCAGATGAAGATTTAAACTGGCTTCAGATAGAATTCTATACAGCTGTGCAGTTGACTAATTTTTCTTTCCTTTGCCTCTAGTACCTCAAATTCAGAATACTGCTGACCAAGGCAGAGTCCAGGCAGACCAGTAAGTGTGTGTCCTCCCATTGTTCCTATCAGCTCCTGAGTCCAGGGGGCAGATCTCAGAGCCTTTCTGATGTCCCCTGCCTTCTCTGATTCAACACTTGCGCCATCCAGTTTAACAAATTATCCTATTATCTCTTCTTTATACTCCCCAACCCATACGCCCTTCTCACATCCTCTGATATGAATCTCTTTGGACTACTAAGCTGTTACTCACATCAAGAGCAAACTTGTGTTGCACTATGCAAACAGCCAGCAGGGGATCCTGGCTTGACTCTGCTGTCTCTTAGGTTCTATCACTACCCTCTTCCTCAACTGTCTTTCCTTTGCTCTTAGTGCATTACCTGGAGGGGTGGTCCACGCCAACAGTAGGCTAGGGATGAATGATGCCAACTCTGCATGTAACCTCAAATATGAATGTCCCTTTACTCACTTCAGCTAAGTAAACCTGGTTGATACTCTGTTTATATTGCAAGGCCTATCTCAGTTACCATCTTTCTGGGGAAACCTTCAATTCAAACCATTTAATAAACCCCAATTTTTTCGAGCTTTTAACTGTGTCCCAGGCACTACACTATGTGCTTTAGGTGCATTGTACATTTAATCTTTACATTTTTAGACATGGACGTTGAAGTCTAAGGAGTTAAGTGGCATGATCAGGGTCATACTGAACTGGGATCGAATTCAGTCCATCTGACTCTGACATCTGTAATTTACAGAATATTCTGTTTTATCTATAATTTTCTCACCCATTTCTTCATTACAGTACCCCATAAAGCAGGTACCCTATCTTTCTCTATTTTGTTTCTACCTGTAGCAGCTAAAAGAATGTCTTTAATACAGTAGGACCTCTGCAAATATTTATCAAACTGAATAATTGACAATAAGTCATTTGAGACTTACAAGGAACAGGTCAGTCTCTACACTTATGTGTTTTCAGACATCATTCTCCCCAAGTAAATAAACAATACAATGTGCATTCTCTCTCTCTCTCTTTCTGTCTTTCAAAGACACTGGATTTGGAAGTCGGATGTATTTGACAGTTGAAATGAGATGCATCAAGACAGGACAAAAGCCCCTGCATTTTTATGTCACTGATACCCTTTGGCTAGCTCAACTGGAACTCCATTTTTCTTTATTTTTTGCTGAATCTATTTACTAGAAGCAGTAGATGATGGGGATAAAGTAGAGAATAAAAAAGTCCTCATTTAGAATTTGTAAAAATCCAGGTGAAGAGAAAAACTAGGATTACAGTTTCTCTTTCTTCCCCTCAGTAGAATGGATAAAAAAAAAGGCAAGGACAACGAGTTTAACTGAGCAAATAAACAATAGAAACCACATGGAACAGGAATGTTTATCTAGCTACTTAAGAGAACACATTGAATTCAAGTACTCCAGGAGCATCTTTCTAAGTGCAAGCGGCTGGTTAAAATTTAAGGAGAGCCTTGGATTCTTGTGGCTGATACTGTGCTTTTCCAATTACAAACAATGTTCACCTGCTCATTAAAGCAGGGCTTCTATACAGCTCTTGGATTCAATCCCATTCAATTAAATAAGTATTTATTGAGTGTCTATGTTGTGCCAGACTGGGAGGCTGTGTTCAGAGTGCTTGGTTCAATTACCTATGTGTCCTGGACAAAAATAAAACTGCTTCTTCCAAAGATCCTGTGATTCAGATATTCACACTAATCTTGACTAGATTTCACTGAAAAGAACCTATATTGATGACATTTGATGTTGGAGATTTGAGGAAGTAAGGTTAAGGAGTTTGAGCAAAGCAGTGACAGAAACAAATGAACTGTTGAGGTTTCTGACGGGGAGAACAGCGCCCCCTTCCTCATTTGCCTTCTGGGCCTCTGCGGAAGTCTTAGCTTGTTAGCACATTGTTTGATTTTACACAAAGACACAGTGCACCCCAGTGCAGCAGTAAACTAGACCTGAGAATCAATAAAAAACAATCCAAGTGTTAATGTGGCATTGTGCCAAAATCCACTTATTTCATAATATATTAAATATTGAGCTTCGACTTACTGAAATTCCTGTGAGATGCTACCTATTAAAACAAGAGAATTTAATAGGTACAGCTGTCAGAGAAACCTGAAGACAAAGAACCACAAGTGTTCCGTTGCATGTGTATTTCATTGATTTAAAAGGAATACATTTTAGATAGGTCTTTGCTATGTGCATCCACAGAAGCTGAGTCTGTGAGATTAAAAATAAAAATAAACATTATCACTGATTAACCATTTTCCAGGAAAATAACTAATATCAGATAATTTACTGATTCAAAGCTCAGAATGCTGAAAATCTGCACAAATAGAATAACTTTGTAAAATCGCTATTGTTATGTCTCTTTCAAACCATTGTGTGTAATTGCTATGGAAATATGAAAATGCCTCCTTTTTTTTTTTTTTTTTTTTTTTTTTTTTTTTTTTTTACCTCTCAGCCAGCACATGATAACCCATTCAGTCTTTTGCAAGTTTGGTGCAAATGATGCCAGTCAAAGCATCCAATGGGACCCTCAGACATTAGTGTATTAGCCATTATCTGTTACACTTCTGGACCAAAATAACAAATAATATGTCTGGAGGTACGGCCGTTTGCGACTGCTAGTTTCCCTGCGTGGCATATGCCTAGAGAGTCTCAGATGGGAGGTGATGGCACACAACTGCGGTGGTGAGATGACTTAGCAGAACCCGTGATGATGTCCTAATGGCCTCCTGCTGGGGGGACAGGAGTAATTGTTTGTCAGGGGAGGGAACACATCTGTAAGAAGGCATCGTCTGCAAACCAAGCAGCCATGTGGAAAGGGGAAGTGAGAAACGAAGGGCTGGGAGACAACAGTGGAGAGAATGCCCAGGTTGAGACGGATGCAGGAGTGGCTATGGGGCAGGTGTGGGGCCAGGGAGGAGCTGGTTGAGTGAGATTGAAGTCATGTGCTCCGAAAATGATGCAAACAATTATTTAAAAATGAAATGCCTGCCTGCTGAAGTTACCAGTTCCTTCTGGCAACCTTGAATCATAATGAAGATGTGAGACAGTGAAATGCTTGGGAAGAAATTCAGAGGATCGAACAGGGAGAACGCTTGCATAATTGCACATTCTCTAGGACTGTTTTCAATGCTTGGAAATTCTTTTAACAGGAGTCCTTTCAATGTTATATTTTACATCCAATCGCTTCCTTTGTTCATTGCTTACCCTAGTGATCTAAAACGAACCACTGTTTTTAAAGCTACACTTTTAAAATCAAGGCAAAGCTATTGAATTTACATGCATTAGAAACATCAATGTCATACCATACAGTTGAAGGATACTCAGCTCCATTTGTGGCTGCACGAACCATCTTCCATTTGATCAGAAATAAGCGAGGGCAAGTAAGCTAATTAATACTGCAGAATACTAATTCTCTCCACCTTTTTATCCTGGGTCTAAATTATGATTTTATCTAATTTCTGAGGAACTGAAATGCTCATACCAGTGGAGTCTGTCATTATTAAAATATAAATCAATGCATAAAAGCATATTGGCCTATGGGAAAGACTGTAAAAAAATTTAATGCCTTCCACAAACAGCTGTGCTCCTGACCTAGCAGTTTTTTTTGTTTGCTTTCCTGACAGGCTACCAGATTGTATCTATTTTAGTACATCCAGCATATCTGAAGATGTTTCAACAACATAGATTTTAAAATATGAAACTATATATCGCAGTTATCTTTAAAATAAAATAAATTTCAGGCAAACAAACTTCCTCGCACCTCACCTCTCAAGGCTACAAATACGATCTGCTGTTAAATATCATTAAAGACAACTCGATGTGGTTTTTACTTTATCGGTTTTGAATAGTGATAAGGGATTTTTATATGAACATGTGTGAGGCCCATGAAACTTGGAAGGTACCATGTGTATGAAAGTCTGTGCAAAAAATTGCCTGTTGTTTCTGTTACTTAGAAGACTTTCAACCATCAACAGCCATTTTTAGTCAGAGGCATCCATGATTATAATGATGGTGCTGATGTGCAGGTGAATTCCATGAGGGGAAGAAAATGCAGGAAGGTTAAGTGAAGGATGAAGGAGACCCATGCTTGTGTTATTCAAGAAAGGGTTCTAAGATTTAAGGTGACCAGTGAGGGTTTTCTCAGGATGTGGAGCCTTCAATGCTAAACTGAGAAAGTTCCAGGCAAGTTGGTACTAGGTAGTCACCCTACTAACAGTAATTTCACATGATTCCACATGCTATAGACCCCGTCAAAATGCAAGGTGAGTTTCCATTGCCTTATAATTTCTCACATTCCACAATCTCTGACTTTAATAGCTTACCTTCAACTAAAACTTCTTGTTCCTTTGCTGACAGCTAGTCTAATATCCATGTATTTCCTCACAGTATCACTGGTCTATTTATTTCTATCTATTGATCCCATTAGAACTAATTCAATGTCCATGCTCCATGTTTCAAGATAACTTCTTCTACTGCTTTTTTTTTTCTATGTTAAAACCATCAGGAGGAATAATTCTTGTGTAATCCTGAATGACCATGTTGTTTTAAATGTAGTTGTGGTCTTGACACCCAAGGACAGAAGAGATTTGTCCTTGCCATGACAGATCATCACAAGCAAGCTATTACTTTCAGAAACAGATAGGTCTATGCTCACTGGTGGTGCATATATCATACTACAGATAAGTAAATTATATTTGCTTTATCAGGAATAAGAATCTCAAGACAGATTATAATATATGTTGGAATTTGTAACAGCATCACCAGCAAAAACAACAAACACGCTCTTCTTTCTCTCACAATCTATCAACTTTTCCTTGATTGTCATATATTTAAAAATTAAAAAGACTCTACAAAAGCAAGAGTGATCTGAGTCTACTGATAGTTTTTGCAACATACCCATTAAATTGCAGCATTATTTCTGTATGGTTAATTTTGATGTAGGTATTCAGTCACTGTAGATGGCTGAGTTTAAGCACAAGTCAACATGTAAACCTGAAGGGTGAACCCATCTGTTCTCAGACAGCATCCACATAGCATTAGAGTGTCAAATGACTTCAGCATACACACTTGAGACGTCGGTGTAAGCAAGGATTTGTGCAAGAACTTGAAGAATCCATGAGAATAGAAATAAAACCTAAAGTTCATTCTTGGTAGAAGCACATACACGTGCACACTTAAAAAATAGCTTTCAACACACTTTGAAATATCATAAATAGGAAAACATGTAACCCACTTTCTATAAGTTCAAAGCATTCCACTAACTCTCTCAGAACTGGCAACAGATGCTTCCTTATAAGCTATGTAGTCATCTCTACTTTTGGCTGCTCTTAATCTAGATCAAGACCCTATCTTCATGTCATACTAGTGGCCTGGATGGATCACTTGTGACAGATCCACTAGCTCCAGCTCGCATTAGCTGAGGACTTTATTGCCAGATTAATCTCACTAAGTACTGTTTTCATCATGTCCCTCTACACACCAATATTTTCATACTGTGCATGGAATAGAGTCCAGACTCCTCATGCTCACAATCTTATCCCAAACTACTTTCTTTGTTTTGTCCTTTTAAATAATTTCATCCACTGTGCATGCATATTACAACGTTGCAGAAATTCTGGAAAATAAACTTTTCTTTGATGAATTCTCATAGACTTGCTATCTCACTTCTCTGAGCAGTAAATGAATTGCCCTAAATTGGACCTTGATATTTAAGCGTTCTGGGTATGTATGCTTTTGTCTCTATTTTCAGTCATGATAGATAACTAAATGCATAGTAAAGGCTCAGGAACAGAGCCTCATGTCTTTATCTCCCACTGCCCATGTAATTCTTTACCAATTGGCTGTATTTAGTAGATGTCAATTATTTCAAAATTTTATTTTTGTCCAATATTCTGAAGGAATGTAAATTCTGTCAGGTCATCATCTCCTGCAAGCATACAGATAGGTTCTCTGAAAATACCAACCACCCCCTTGCTAGCATAAAAAGTTTACCTCTTCTTATAACCCGGGACTTGATATATCAGATGAAGTAAAAATAAAAATATTTTATATTTTATAACTGTGACAGTTTTGATGGCTTTGAATATTGATTTATGTATATATTTATGAGCTATAAGATGGTCTAATTAGAATTGGGAGCTATTTTGTGGTTTGGAGTTATAGGAAAATGGTTGAAAAGTACTATTTTTATCTTAGCTAACCATTAATCTCATCAAGGCAGGAAAATAAAGTACAAATAGAGACTTGAAATGAGGTGTAAATATAAAGGCCCCACATACAGCTCAAACAAAATACACACATTCTTTTCAATTTCATGCTCTAGTTTGTCCTCCTGGAAAATTTGTTAGTGGAACAAGGATTTTGGCCCCATTAAAAACAGGAAACTGAGGCTAGGAGGTACTAATCACTTGCCAAGGATCATAAAATTTAGAAATAATAGAACCAGGAGAATAAAACTATGTGTATATTAACAAATAAATGTATTAAATAAATGAGTTACTTTTCTTTTTAAAAGTGTCACATGCCAGGAAGAATCTGGAAAGTGGTTCAGTGGATATATCATGTGACTTCCATTTATGTATTAATCACTTCAACAAATATTTATGGACTATCATGCACCAGGCACTGAGGTTGACACGAGGAATCTATCAATGAAAACAATACAGTCCTTGCCTTCAAGATGCCTATGTTCTAGTGAAATATACAGGTAAAGATATTACTTGACCCATGAACCAATATTTTCCAAATGACCCATGCAGGATGTTACAAAATCATGCAAGGATAAAAGATTCATTCAAAGGGTAAGATAGACCAATGGAGAGATAGGTGTGTGTGTGTGTGTGTGTGTGTGTGTGTGTGTGTGCATGTGTGTGTGTGTATGTGCATAAAAAACATTACATGGGGCACCTGTGTGGCTTAGTCAGTTAGGTGTCCATCTCTTGATCTCAGCTCAGGTCTTGATCTCAGGATCATGAGTTTAAGCCCCACATTGGGCTCTGTGCTGGACATAGAGCCAACTTGAAAACAAACAAACAAACCCAAAAACCAGCACAAGAGACTCCTTGATATGATTTCAGATTCCCCAATGCAACTAACCTTTTAGAAACTACCTCTTGTCTAGTTTTCTGGGTATCAGAGAATATCCATAATTATCTGAAAGGACTATTAAATTCTCCTTTTACTGTCTCTTATTTTCTTCATATACTTCAACCACAGAAAACCTAGCTATCTTCTGTTAAGCCAAATATTAGAGAGATACACAAAAATGTTAAAAAAAAATGGGGCATTAAAGCAGAATGTAATCACTGCACCAAAGCTGAAACACATTTCTATAGGGCCACCTGATCTTGTCTTTGGAAATCCAGAATCCTTTCTCATTCTATTCCAAAAATATTTATTGAGTTCTTACTATGACCTTGGCACTTTGCTGACAGTAGGTATAAAATGATGATAAATTAAAATTATTAATTTGTAACCCCTGGTGAACAGCTAACAAATAATGCAGATTCCAGAGTATGTTTTTCATCTTTCAAAGCTGTTTGTGTGTGAAGATGTCTTTTATCCTAATCTCCGCAGATCACAGGGTTGTAGATGTTTGGTGCCGCCTATCAGGCCGTTCTTCTAGTGTTAATGTCAATCTTCACTCGCAAATCCCAACACTCAGTATTAAGACAAGAAAATAAGAGGTAATCACAGGTCTTTTACAGCCTTACCTCCACTCACTTCTTTCAGGAGCCACTATTTCTAATGTTCTTCACCAATAGTTTGGCATGTTTTGTAAGATTCGAGCTATTCACTATTCTTTTGATCATTCTGTGCCATACCTGGATCAATACCATGTTTTTGATGACTAATCCCAAGCAGAAGCTTTCAAGCCCTGGCTTTAAGAGTTTCAAAAGATAGCAAAAATGGAAGTGCAGACAGCCTGTCATTCAACTTAATAGGCAGCCATACAAATGGAACATTGGGCCTCTCTCCCTATGGGAGCTTGCTCTCCAGTATTCAGTGTGAGGGCCACATGGCTTGGTAGCTGGAAACCTTGCCCAGTACTTCTATCAGTTGACAAAGCATTTGCTGCATGGTAGCAAGACTGAGTGTTTATACTTGCAAAAGAAATTGTCTGCTGCAGGCTAAGCACAGGTACTATTCATAGGTTTTTGCCAATTTCTCAGAGAAGACCAGGACCTACGGGGGCACCAGAGATGTTGCAGTCTCAGTCCATAGCACAAGTTAATGCTTCCTTTG
The DNA here is from genome assembly GCF_018350155.1 of Leopardus geoffroyi. Classification (NCBI taxonomy): domain Eukaryota; kingdom Metazoa; phylum Chordata; class Mammalia; order Carnivora; family Felidae; genus Leopardus; species Leopardus geoffroyi. The sequence continues at coordinate 116,095,696 of NC_059333.1, read as the reverse complement.
TGGGTTCTGCAACTCAGATCTCATCATCTCGGTGGGCTTTAGGCCAGGAAATTTCCCTTGTCTCCTGTAGTCATGGGAAACCCGCGTCCTGACCTATCATCACTTTGGAGGTATGGACATTCTGAGTGATCCACTCCCTGTTTTGGCTTCTGAGTGACCCAGGTGAGGCATTTAGCTGGTACCACTAAGCCTACCTCCGTGGGGTGACCCCCATGGCTCTTTGCGTGGGAATATATTATGGTCAAATCTCAATCTTAGGTAAGTGAAACATTGCCATTTATTAATCATGGCTAATAAGAGGGTCACAATCCCCAAAGTAATTGCAGCCAGGGACAGGCTTTGCAAGTGAGTTTGACATTTAATTTAAGAGATTGGCTACTAATACCTATAACAACTTAGATGAATCACAAAGGCATTAGGCTGAGTAAAGGAAGGCATTTTCAGAAGGTTATATACTATTAGGTTCCATTTTTATACCATTCTCAAAAAGACAAAACTATAGAGATGGAGAAAAAAAATCACTGGTTATTAGGGGATGGGGTGGGGAAAGGAGTGACTGTAAATTGATAGGAGAGACTTCTGGGGGTAATGAAACTCTTCTGTATCCTGACCATAGTAGTGGTTACATGTACCTGTACATGTGTTAAAATTTCTTAGGACTAGGCAACAAAACAATAACAGCATCAAACAAGTGAGTGCATGTGAACATTGGTGAAATTTGAATAAGGTCTGTAGTTTCATTAATACTGTTGCAGTAATATCAATTTATTTATTTTGGTAATTCTATTATCAGCTAAGATGATATCCGTTGGGGAAGCTGGATGAAGGGTAACCAAAAATTCTCTGTACTATTTTTGCAACTTCCATGAAAGCCTAAAATTATTTTTAAAAAGTTTTTTTAAAAGTAGGAAATAGTAAGTACATTAGCAAGAGCCTCATTTTCAGTGGTTCACTATGTGTGGTCTTATTTTTCTAGATGAAGATATGATCAATACAACTCAATAAAAAGAAGTGACTTACAAGGACATGGTTATCTTGTAGAATTGTGAAGAATAATCTGTCTTTGCCTGCACTATTTTGGGCATGGTCTTTGAGACACGGCCATTATGACATAGCTGATAGTAAAACGTTCTGTTGTCATTTCTGCCCACAGTTTGAGTTTTTTCCATTATCTAGCTGAATTCCTATGCCTGAGTGTCAGACTTAAAGATCCCATTGCCCACGAGACACCCCTTAAAGTCCACCTGGTGAAAACATCACCAATCATTAGTATTCTGCCACACCATCTCTTCCTTCCTACCATTGCAACTATACTTTTCTACTGCTTTTCCCTACCTCAGTTGGTAGGGAACAGACTCACAGAATCCTGTGAGTCATCCTCAACAGTTCTTTATTCCCAACATCCAGTGTGAACTAAGTTCCTCTGATTATATCTCTTAGATACATGCTGAATCTCGCCCTTCATTACACTGCCACTTCCTCAAGGCATTTCCTCAACTGTCCCATTTTGAAGTTATTTTTTATTATTATTATTATTTATTTTGAGAGAGAAAGAGAGAGCAAGCATGGAAGGGGCAGAGAGACAGGGAATGGAGAGAATCCCAAGCAGGGTCTGTGCTCTCAGGCAGAGCCCCACGTGGGGCTTGACCTCACAAATTGTGAAATCATGACCCGAGCTGAGATCAAGAGTTGCTTAAGCCATCCAGGCACCCCTCAACCGTCCTATTTTAAAAGCCTGTGACTAGGATCCTTAATGGCAACTACATAACACTCAAGTGTATCAGGGTGGTCTTTGAACATGCAGATCTGATTCCACTCTTCAGAACCCTATTGCCTACTAAATTCTAGCCTGCCTTGTATAGAAGACAGTCCCTCAAAAATCCATCCCTCACCCACCTTTGTAGCCTAACATCTCATCACTTCCCTTTTGAAATGTATGCTTCAAAAACACTCAACTACTTCAAGGGAAACTTGTAGTTCCCTTTCACAGACTGTTTCCTCTGCACCAAACTCTCTTCTTAACCTTTTCCCCAGAACTCCTGTTTATTTCCCAAAACCTGGCACGGTCACAATTTTCTCTGAAATCCTACCATTAGAATTAATTATCCCTTCAATACCTTGTATATATTTCTATTACTAAACATATACATATATTTTGATATATTTTGATATAAATTTATATTTATATATTATATGTAAGTATATATATAAATTATACATAATATATGTAAATATAATTTTATATACAAATATATATTTATATGTTATATATAAATACATATATAATATGTGTAAATATAAGTTTATATCTAACTATATTTATATGTTATATATAAGTATATATAAATTATACATAATATATGTAAATACCAATTTTTGTATATTTTTTCACATACCTATCTCCTCTTCTTTCTGTGAACTCTGAATCTAACCATGCCTTTTCAGCTTCATACTCCTGGTGCCCAGCATACAATATAGTAGGTCTTAGTAAATGGATTGTTGAATAAATAAATGATTAATGAATAAATCAATGTTAAGCCTTGTACTTAACAGTGATATGAAAGAAAGCTGAATAATAAAGTGCTTAATATCTGATGCACTCTAACTTAGAGAACTTGTTTGTCTATTGCTTTTTTATAACGAAACGCATACATAATAAAATAAGCCATACTGCTTTATAGTTGTTAAGCTGGAGTTGTTAAACTCTAGTTCTTCTCTAGAAAAGAGGAACATTGTCAGCGTCTGTCAGGACTGTCTTCTATACAAGGCAGGCTAGAATTTAGTAGGCAATTTATGTAGTAAAAGGACTTTACCCAAAATAAGAATGTTAGCTACCCAACCTAGATGTTCGTTGGGTTGCATCTGTTTTGAGGTCACATTTGCCTTCAGCCCATCCCTGTGGCAGAGAAATGAAACACGACGTGCTGATAATGAATCAATAATATGTTGATACTGTGCATGGGGATTAATCAAGAGCACTCCTTCTCTTTCAGGACAATTTCAAGCTGCCAGTAATCAGCAGAGCCATGCAAGCTGGAGAGCAAGCCAAGCACACACTTGACAGGGACAATCAAGCTGTACTTATGGCTCTCCACAGTGAAATTCAGAAAAGGCCTTCCGGTCCCCAAGGCTGAAATGCACACAACCTTAGGTTAAATACCAATCCCCTCATTTTTTTCTTTGGGTCAACGAGTGCACATCCAAATTACTTAACCTTGAGTTGCTTCTTTTGTAATAGAGACACTAACTTACCTTTTCCTTTATACTTGAAAGGAATATCTAATTAAAATAAAGATTTTCCCCTTCATTTAGATATAAATGCTTAATTCTTGCAGCTGACCATTTTATCACTTCTTGCATCCTCATTATATATAGAGTAAATATCAACTTCATAGAGTAGAGTAAACCATTACAGCTCTGATTAAAGTGACCCTAACAATCTGGTGTTGATTGCCTCCTTCAGGGAGAATTCATTGATAAATAATAATATGAGGACACAAAAGATGCTGTTTTAGCTGCTTTTATGAAAAACAATACTTAGAAGTAACACAATATAAAAACTGATAAAAAACCATTTGTTCCTATTTCCATTTTCCCACTCAAAATTATATGAAGATATAGCATTCATTCTATTACACATGAAAAATAGAAAACAAAATAAGTTAAGGGAGTGTCCCATTGCCACCAAGTTAGCTGTGTCCAGAATGTTAATTCAGTTCAACTACCTGTGTTCACAGAACGTATCCGCATCTCCCTGGACTTACGACTACTACCCTCCAGACCTAATTCCATATCTGGACAGACAGTGCTCTTACGCAATACCACATATTCCCTTGGCATGAAACCATGGATTGCACAAACCTCTGATCCCTGCCAGAAAAGTCTTCCAGTCTCAGTCTCTCCTATCCTATATTGTAGCAAATAAAATTCCTGTTGAATATTTACCAGATGTGCAAGACATCTTTCACATTACCTTATAGGTCCATTTTTTTTATACATCTCCACCCTACTCCACCCTACTCCACTCCTGTCCCAAGAAGCTAAAGAATATGGGTTGCATTAATGCACAACTTTATCTTCTGGATTCTGGTTAGATTCAGCCAATTGGGAGCACCCAGAGGGGATGGGAAAAGGAAAGTAAAGTCATGATATTCATTCCTGAGGGTCAACTCCCTCTACCCGAGATCACGGCACCTACTGGGTGCCCTCTCTGTAGGTAATAGACACCCACTGTTACAGGCTACACTGTCAGGTGTGGTTTCTCGATATCATTCTCACACCTTTTTAAGAGGTTCCTTTACAACTAATTGTCCTCCAACTATCCATTTTCTCATTTGGATCCAAACTACTGCATGAAAGGAATAAAAAGAAGGAGTAGCATATACAGCATTGAACATATCAAATAATGTGTGGTCTCCTCATCTCTCCCTCACCTCTATTCCTGCCTCATTTTCCAAAATCATGTTTAATGGCAATGCATAAACATACAAACTTTCTTGTCAAAGCACTGTGACATTCTTCTCACTAAAATGTTGTTTAAAAATACATATCACTTAACTTTAGCACTAAATGATGACATATGCATCATGTCATATGTTACATTTGCAGAGCACATGAAGTGGTTTTTCTTAGGTCCTTTGTGATAATCCTTATCTCCTTAAAATGTAGAAATGCCCAAGAGAAACATTTGATATGCTACTGCCTAACTGAACATATTCTTACTGAAGATGCTGATATTCTTTCTATATGTGTCCAATAATTCTCTAAGTAGTTTTGAAACTGATTGATAGCATACAGTTGGACCAGTCTACTGAGAAAGGACATTATCTTCTCCCTAACTTTGAAAATTATATTTCAAAAACCTTCACATACGAATGAGCTCATGATTGAGTACAATTTTCAAAAAAAAATTCAAAACATGACTCTCATATAAATATAAAATGAACACATATCAAAGATTTAATTAATTAAACAATTAACGAAAGAACCAGTAAGATGGAAAACTAGTTCAAAGGAGATTTTGATAAAGAGAAACAAATAATGACAAAGACACTCTCTCCTTAATCTGACCCCCATCAAGCCCCTCTCGGACCTCTAGGACTTGACCTTGGGCTTTAGTATTCTTCGTGAACAGGCCTGCATCACCCATTGCAGGAAGAATTTTGCCAAGTCAGTTTAGAAGGAGCTGCTACCCTCAATATTTGATCACCCACAAAACCTGATCAAATTCCATACCTCCTTACCCCTATAATATCTGATCTCCCCTAGCCTGTTTTCAGCAGAAAACCTCCCCACTAGTTTTGATACCTCCTCTGGGTAATTTTCTATCCACTGACACCCCCGCCCTGTTCTTTGGCTGTAAACCCCCTCTTTTCCTTATGTTCAGAATTGAGCCCAATCTCTCTGTCTCCCCTATTGCAAAGTGCCATTGCACCAGTACTCTGAATAAAATCTTCCTTACTGTTTTTTAACAAGTGTCAGAATGATATTTCAAAATAGTCAAAGGAATGCTAAAATGGATTTGCTAATAAGATACAAAACTGTGTAAAATCTTATAGAGAAATAAAACTATAACATTTAGCACCATCTTTTCTCCTAGCTAGAAACACACAAGTTAACATGTAAATGGAAAATAGTAAAAAATGATGAAGTAGTAAATGCATACGTCAATACAGGTGTATTCTCCTTTAAATTTTTTTTAATGTTTATTTATTTTTGAGAGAAAGAGAGAGAGATTGAGAGGATGCGATCGGGGGAGGGGCAGAGGAGAGAGAGTGAGACACAGAATCCAAAGCTGAGCTGTTAGCACAGAGCCTGACGTGGGGCTCGAACTCACAGGCCACGAGATCATGACCTGAGCCCAAATTATACCCTTAACTGACTGAGCCACCCAGGTGTCCCAGGTGTATTCTCCTTTAACATCAAATAATTCTCAGATGAGTCCACTAAACAATGCCATTGAAAAGTCATTCAGTCATCCTCTATTTGTAAGTTTTATAAGTTTTGGACAACTTTCTTTATGGGACATGAAGTTGAGCTAGATGAGGTCATTAGTAAGCCTATATGCCATTCTCCAAATTTTTCATTTACTGAAATCAAAATGAAGGCAAAATCCTACAGAAGTATATCATAGCAAAATCTCCATTGATATTTTATTAAAAATAAAGAAGTGACTTTCTGTAACTTAGGATTCCTTGTGGTCTTCTACTTCTCTATCTTTCTCAGGTCAGAATGAGCCATGTAAGTGAAGTTCATGAGATTCCTCCTCTCCTCTTTTAAATAATTTTAATCAGCTTCTTTTATATATACTTTTATAGGTAACTAAATTATCAGAGCATAGAGCTGTTTGTCTATCTGTGCTGATGCTGCAACTCTCCTCACATGTGGAAAACTAAATTTTTAAACAGTTTATTCCACTAGATGCAGACTTTAAAACTACCATTTGCTTCTAGAAAGGGTTTTAAGGTTCCTTCTAACTGAGACTATTCTGCAAAGTTTCCAAATATTTTCTTCTTTGGAGTATTTTTGAACACTTTTTAACATTATAGGACAAATTAGTTTATAAGTAACAGAATTTTTCCTCAAAAAGAAAGGTAATAAAACTTAAGAGAATGTAAATAACAAAACTTATAAAGGTGAAAAATAAGGAAAAATATAGCTACAATAATGTTTAACCATATGCCAGAACAGTTAGGCCCATTACATACCATAATAGTTTGTCTTCACCAGCTCCGCATCCTATGGCTTCATGAGGTAAATAGCAGCTAACCCAAACTCACACAGCTAACAAGTATGTATCAGGATGTGAATTACTATCCAACACTTTCTACCTCACCAGGCTGCCTTCTTAAGAAAGAATATATTCTCTATTTTTGTGACTGTCACACATCTGCCTTTATAGTGAGCAGCAGGTGGGACACTTCCAGCAATAGTAAAACAATTAATTTACTTAAAGCAGGGATCAGTGAAGCCACCTGACTGGGACCCTTGGGTGCTCGTAACATAGATGCTGCCCCAGAGCAGCAGGAAGAGGACTCCAAAGCCAAGGAAGAACAAGGCCACCAAGGAGATGAGGAGCTCTTTGTAGATACCCCAAGTGTACTGGGTGGAGGTAGCCTAAGAAACGAAGAACCAGGAGGTAAAGAACATACCAGTAGCCAACAGCACCATGGTCAGATCGGGAAGACGGCTGGATTCACTGGCTGGTGTATCTCCTCATGGTCTCTGTCTCCATTTTGCCAAGTACAGGGTAATCCACTGCTCCGCCACTGGAATAACACATCGGCAGGATATAGTCTACGTTTTATAGCTACAAATTACAGTGGCACTAAAACAAAACAACCCATCAATTTAATCAATTTATGAATATCCATTGATTCTCAAGCATAACGCCTTCTCTGCCTTGTTGATTCTGGAAATAATTTCTTCCTAGAGATAAAATCAAAATATGCTATGCTATTTCCTCAACATTAAAAAGAAAACTGAACACACTTTTCCATATCTTTCTTTTTAAAGATGAAACGCTTCACGAATTTGCATGTCATTCTTGCACAGGGGCCAAGCTGATAATTTTCTATTATTCCAATTTTGGTAAATGTGCTATCAAACAAACACCATATCTTCTTGATTTTTTAACCAATACTTCATTAAAAATGTGAATGTAACAAAAAGAACAAACTTAAAACATTCTGCCTTGCAAAAAGGAAGCTCTTTGTTTCTTCTAAAATTTTGATGTCAAATCTAAAATGTTTTTGCTTTCCTGCAAAAGCATGCTTTTTCTCAGTTTTCACCTGCTGTGAGAATTATTCCTACATTATAATTAGTTCAGATAAATGAATGGCAAGATTGCTCTTCAGATTTTACTTTTTAAAGCTCATTTACATGATGGTCTATGATGACATGGTTATTAACAGTTTTTGGGCAATTAATTAAGGTAGTTGGTAGAGTTGTTAGCACAAAATGAAACGAAGAGGTTGTTTTAGTAAATCCTTCTGCTCAGGAGACATGATAGTGGCCATTAATCCACACTAACTAAATGAATAGTGCTGTTCCTTCTCTCACACTCCTCTCTTTGGTAGGCACTGTATTATTTAGCAGATCTTTTTTACATTTAAAGTGTGAAGTCTTGGTATCCTTCAAACTACTGTCACATCCTTCTTCCCTCTTCTCCCCAAGCTATGAGGCATTGAGTCTGTACTGGCTGTTTTCTCTTTCTCAAGGAACTCTTTCTTTCATCTCGTTACAGGCTCCACCAGACAGAAGCATAGTACAGTCAAAACCCCAGTGGTAGTTTATGAGAAAAAAGGAATGCCTTTCTGAGGCTCAAGACTTCTCCACTTCCTTATATAGTCTCCTCCTCTTTTCCAGATATTCATCTAGGATTTTCCAGCATCAGTTCGTATTTCCTCTCTGGGACCCAGCTCGTGGCTGTTAGGTGGGCCTGAGTCTAGTAGTACTGTACAATATGTGTTAATGGAAGTGACATATGGATGTTCCAGGTGAGCCAGTACAGGCCAGTGCTCAGTTTTTCATTCTCTCCTCTTGCCTGCCATAGCACTCCTGGAGAAGCCACACGTCTGCTGCGGCACCACAAGTATCACAAACAAGGATATTTGTCCGAAAGCATCACCCAGACTCACAGAGGGCTTTGCCTTAGTTAGAAATAAAAGTTGCTGTATTAAGCCACTAAGATTATTTAACATTACAGCACAATTAGTTTAATACTAATGCGCCTTGAAAAGAACTTGAAGCAAGAAACCCTGAGACTGGTGCCTTCTTGGCTTATTTATGCAGGAGATTCTTACCTACTTGTGTTTCTAACTCACAACGCCGTGCAATGCGCCTTCAAAGATTCATTGCAATTCAGATAAATGGCAACAAATTTGTTTCAGCTTTATTGAGGAATAATTGACAAAATTGTAAGATATTTATTTTTTTTAATTTTTTAAAACATTTATTTATTTTTGAGAGACAGATCATGAGTGGGGGAGAAGCAGAGAGAGAAGGAGACACAGAATCTGAAGCACGCTCCAGACTCTGAGCTGTCAGCACAGAACCCAATGCAGGGCAAGAACCCATGAACCGTGAGATCGTGACCTGAGCCGAAGTCAGATGCTTAACCAACTGAACCACCCAGGTGCCCCAAAAGTTGTTTAAGATATTTAAAGTGCACTCTTTAAATTTCAGGGGCACCTGGGTGGCTCAGCATTAAGAGTCCCCACTTGAGCTCAGGTCATGATTGCACAGATTGTGAGTTTGAGCCCCATGTCAGGTTCTGTGCTGGCAGCTCAGAGCCTGGAGCTTGCTTCAGATTATGTCTCCTTACTTCTCTGCCACTCCCCCAATTGTGCTCTGTCTTTCTCTCTCAAAAAAAGAATAAACATTCAACAAAATTTTAAATTTCAACAAAAACCTATACATAGCAAATTTAAAGTACAGAAAAACATATTTTTTTTTCAACGTTTATTTATTTTTGGGACAGAGAGAGACAGAGCATGAATGGGGGAGGGGCAGAGAGAGAGGGAGACAGAGAATCGGAAACAGGCTCCAGGCTCTGAGCCATCAGCCCAGAGCCCGACGTGGGGCTCGAACTCACAGACCACGAGATCGTGACCTGGCTGAAGTCGGACGCTTAACCGACTGCGCCACCCAGGCGCCCCATATTATTTTAAAAACAGATTGTAGTGGGGTGCCCGGGTGGTTCAGTCCAATGAGTATCCAACTCTTGATTTCAGTTCAGGTCATGATCCCAGGGTGGTGGGATCAAACTCTGTGTTGGGCTCCATGCTGAGCATGGAGCCTGCTTGGGATTCTCTCTCTCACTCCCTCTACCCCTGCTCTCTGTCTCTCTCTCTCTAAATATTTTTAAAAAAATTTTAAAAAGTAAATAGGCTGTAGTTTTACCTGGCTGTACCAATAGAGCAGAAGAAATTTCTTTTAAAGAAACAACAGCTTTTGTTTGAAAATAAACAACTTCAGGGCCCTTTTTGTTATGAATGCCAAGTTCCCACCCCCAAACTCTCTCACACACAAACACACACCCAAACAGACAGCATTTGGATGGAAGATGTCTAAATTACTCTAGTTAAAGTAATTCAACTTTTGAATGTCCCTTCAATAGAACCCTGGATTGGGGAAACAACCCTGGATACCCTGGATTGGTTACAGGAAGGGAGTTTGTGACAGAGACATAAGTTCAGTGAGAAGACTGCAGGAGACAGTCTGGGTGGAGACAAGGAATGAGGAACATTAGAAGGTTAGGTTCATCCGCAAGGGCTCTGTTTACATTGTTGCCTATTCTCTACCAGAGTATGATCCCCTCAGTGGTCCACAAACTTTCGGACTCTGTTTGTATTAAAACATTGGATATAGCTTTTAAAAACCTAATATCCATTGAAAGTTTCCATGACGTACATGCTTTTGTTGGTAGTGGATGGTTATTGTTTGCCCTGTCCAGGCTCTGTTTTCTGAGAGATATGCAAGCTAGAATACCTTGGATGAGTTTTTAGATTGCATATGAATAATAAACAAAGAGGCACTGAAGACTACAGCCACTCTGAACCTCTTAACCTTCCCATTCCACTTCTCCAGGGGTTTATGAATGAATAATTTTTAATTAATTACTCAATCAGTGAACCTTCCAAGAATCAGTTCTAATTTTCTTCCACTAAAAAAAAAGAACAGTAAAGGGAAGAAAAGAAAAAGGAAGAAAGAAAGAAACCTGTTACCACTACAGGTAAATTGATGCAGTGTCAGGCCCGAGAGAGGAGAAAACGGGCTTAAAACAGGTTTGGGAAAATGATTACGATTGAATTCCTCCTTGTCCTCTCTAAGTCCGTGTGTCACATGACTACAGAATCTCAGACAGCTCAAAATTAAACCACTAATATTAAGCTCCTTCGCACCCTCCTTGAGTTAGTCATCCATGTATCTTTAATTCTCTTTTAACATCTTTAATGGACTTTTTGTCAGAGGCAACACAGCAAAAAAGAGACAGAAGGAAAGACAAAAAATCTTAGAAAGAACATAGTGTGGTTAGAAATTTTTGTCTTGTAGTGGACATGACCTAAGTAACATACAGTGTAAAGCAGCCAAGCATTTGTGGCCTGAAAATTTTATAGAATTTCAAGGTCTCTTCCCAGAAAGTTGAGGTTTGGACAGTTCAGCTACATCTCGGTAACCTCTTGTACTGTAGTTGGGCTGTGCTGCATAAACAGCCGCTTATTGTTATATTTAAGATATTCTCTAAATATTTTCAATTGACAACTGACCTGTGATATTTCATAAAATCAATTATACTTTGAAAATATTTCACATTAATATTTACTTTCAGCTGCATTATCTTCAAATATCAATAGTAAATAAAAGCATCAATACTTTATAAAAGGGTAATCTGCACAATAAGAATCCTTTCTTTTACAATAAAATTCTCAGATATATAGAAAAAAGTCTGCCTTATACCGTACGATACTACCTCCCAAACCAGATCAGTTCATAAAATCCTTCTCTTTTTATCGGTATTTCTATTCAAATATACACACAAACTAAATGAATTTAGTTTACATGAAAATTGTTTTAAATCATGAATTATTGACACAATATACTTGTACTTTATGTGAGATGTTTTCACTAGAGAAAAAATATTTATGGTTATACTATGCAAAAATTGATTTTTTTTCAATTCCCAGTCACGTTTTACTCTTCTAAATTTCATCACTTTAATATTTGGCATTTCTGTGGCCTAAAAAGACTAGAAGCATTTAAGATTTAATGAAGAGCTATTTACCTCTTAAATCTTCTTCCCTTGAGTAATGAAATAATTACCCTCCCATAATCATGGAAACGTGAAACTTGAATCTCAAATTGAGCTGTTGTGAGAAGGGTTAGTGATGCTGCATAGGTGATCACCATGGTAACATTGGAAATGGCACCGATGTCAAGCCAAGAGCACGGTATTTCTATTCCCACAAGAGCCCGACCAGGGACTGGAGATGAACTCTTGCATGGTCTCAGGAAAATGACTGAAAGCTAACATTTGCTGGGTTTCCCACTGGAGTACACACATCACCATTTTATATCATTCTCAGAGGAAGATGATTTTAAAATACAACAACGGATTCTCAATAGTTTTAATTAAAATTGCTTTGTAATGTTATATCATTATGGTACGTGTGTGTGTGTGTGTGTGTGTGTGTGTGTATGAACTTGCTGTACATTCAAACGAAGCCTAGCCCTAAGGAAGAACATGAAGATGTTAGGAAGGGAATTCACTAAAGCTTTATTCACATAATGGAGATAATTAAATAATTAGACATTCTTTAAAATATCAGAACAAGTTAACTCATTTTTAGCAGGATGGATTAGGAAGGTGTTTTATAAATCCTAAGGAGAATATGATTTACTTGGAACTGAAGAGGAATCATTGTGTCACTTTGGCCCTGGTGTGTGTATGTGTGCACTTTGTGTTTGTGTGTGTAAAACACATCTTATTTTAATCTCAGGGAATACAGGAAACACTGAATTGGACTGACTAGAGAAAAGACAAGTCAATGCTAATTAAAACTAATATAAAATATGTATATAACATTTAGCATCATAATTTTCAAGTATATATAGTAACTTAAATTGGGATTACTTACAGTTCTTTGAAGAGAAAGAGCTCATACAATAAGTACATAATTACTATTTGTAATTAGCGTACTAAATATTTGTACACAACTATGTGCTGCTAAAGTGCTTCAAAATAGTTTGTTCAACTAACTAAATAAACATTTCCCTTATAATCTTGCTTATGTTTTCTTTACTATTATTAAATAAATATTTTAATAATGTATAATAATTTATGCATTTATAATGTAATAACATATGTAAATGTAGAGCATACAACAAATACAATAATACATATTTACCACAGCCATTGAAAAGGTAAACTTCACCCCATCTCACCAATTCATTGATTCATACAATCAGTCAACAAATCATTGTTAAGAACCTACCATGATGCATTGTGCTACATGTTGCAGATATAAAAAAAGTGAAAATAAGCACAGTAGTCTTGGAGTTTAAAGGTCCACTGGTGAAAGCAATAATCAAATATTTACACAAATAAATGTTAAAATCACAATTGTTGCAAGTTTTTATCAAGTAAAAGTACATGGTGGTCCATAAACTCCTATAGGAGAGAGATGACACTCCTGAGAAGAGATCAGAACAAACTTCCCTAAGGAAGTGAAGCCGAGATGGAAAGTACACACAGGAACGTGCTATGATCCTCCATATTCTAGAGTAAAATTTCTGACCCCTACGGTAATGGTATTAATTCACGTATCTTTCTACTAGTGAGTCTGAACATTTTCCTATAGGCTTTTTTAATGAGCTGAATGTCACAAATTACTTTGTTATCTTTCTGACAACATCTTCATTCATCTACCTGGGCCAGTACTTCTTTTGCAGACTTAGTAGAAAGGTGTAAAGAACACTGCCTCGTGAAATTCAATGCTTGCTGATTATTCCACAAATGTGTGTTATTTACCTATAGTTGTGGATTGAATTGTGTGCCTTCACAACAGATATGTTGGTTGAATTCCTAATCCCCAATACCTCATAACGTGCCCTTAATAGGAAATTGGGGCATTGCAGGTATACTAAGGTAAGAAGACATCATACTTGTGTGCAATCCAACCTGTATCCCTTGTAAAGACAAAACAACACACAAGGAGAACATCATGTGATGAGGAAGGTGGAGATTGGAGTTATGCAGCTGCAAACCAAGGAATGACAAAGATTTGTTGGCAAACTACTAGAAGCTGGGAAGAGGCAAAGAAGGATTTCCTATTAGCTCTCAGAGGGAGTTCAGCCTTGACAATACCTTGATTTTGGACTTCTTTTCTCTAGAACTGTGAAACAATACATTTCTGTGGTTTTAAGCTGCCCAGTTTGTGGTACTTCATTACAAGAACGCTAAAGAACTAATACCACCAGGCACTATTCTATGCACTTATTAAATTGACTGACATTACAAGGATTGTGATGACATAAAAAGTATGCTACTGGGACACCTAAGTGGCTCAATAAGTTGAGCGTCCAAGTTCGGTTCAGGTCATGATCTCATGGTTCGTGAGTTCAAGCCCCATAGCTGGCTGTCTGCTGTCAGCAGGAGCCTGCTTTAGATCTTCTGTCCTCCTCTCTGTCTGCCCCTCCCCCACTGCTTCTCTCCCTTCCCCACCCTCAAAAATAAACTTTAAAAAAAAGTATACTCCTTACCTCACAAGGGCTTCCAATAGATATGAATTTATTTACTTGAGGATAATGAAGAACATATTACTTTTTTATGTTTATTTTTTAAGAGAGAGAGAGAGAGAGCAAGCAGGGGAAGGCCAGAGAGAGAGGGAGACACAGAATCTGATCTGTCAGCAGAGCCTGACCCAGGGCTTGAACCCACAGACCTCGAGATCATGACCTGAGCCAAAGTCAGACACTTAACCAACTGAGTCAGCCAGATGCCCAAGAACATATTACTTTTTGATGAATATGTGGTAGAAATCACAAATAGTTGTATAATATAACAAATGAGGAGATACTTGAATTTAAAGGGAGTACAGAGACTCTATGGGGCACACATCTTCAAATCTTCTCATGTAAACGAGAATTGATGTCCCAAACAGAACTTAGTCTCTCTCATGAGAGATGAACAGAATTAAAGCAGAATTTCTGATCGCATCAACACCAAAAAAATATCATGTACAATTAAAGGAGTCCATACACACATAGATAGAGATTTAGTCAATTACAAATTCCCCTGCTTCTAGAGATTGAGGTCAAACACTCTAGGTTGTATGAATAATGGTGTAGTAATTTAATTGCTAATTCCATTGTAACATATATTAAAATAATAGACTATAATGGAATGGTATGGGAGTAGACATAATAAAATGCAGTAATTTATAATGTAAATAAAGGCAGTGAGTGGCATACACAATGGGCCAAATTCTGCTCTTGGGGCAACACACCAGGGTCTTATTAACTTTAGAATTAGCTGTGTTCACTCATATGAATAAGATGATTCTCAAAAGCAGTCTTTTTTTCCTCAATGAACTATCTGATGGAGATTTATATTTTTTATATAAATCATATGATATGTGTGTGTGTGTGTATATATATATATATATATATATGTTTATATATATATATATATGTTTATATATATATATAAATTTTGTCCTAGTCATGTTTGAAATTAGTGAGTTAGTTCATATACATTAGCTTCATTTTTTTCATTGGCTTTTGTGATAGATGCAAAAAAAAAATGACCACAAATCCCTCTTCTCTCTCTATGCATACCCTTTGCAATGTTGCTTTATAGCTTTTCCCATCAAAAAGTGAAGACTTTTGGAGTGTTTGGGTGGCTCAGTCAGTTAAGCGTTCGACTTCAGCTCAGGTCATGATATCATGGTTGGTGAGTTTGGGTCTACATGGGGCTCTGTGCTGACAGCTAGAAGCCTGGATCCTGCTTCGGATTCTGTCTCCCTCTCTCTGCCCCTCCTTGCTCATACACTGTGTGTGTGTGTCTCTCTCTCTCAATAATAAAGAAACATTAAAAAATTTTTTTAAGTGAAGACTTTTTTTTCACCTCTTGCATCTGAGCTTGGCCTTATAACTTGCTCTGGTCAATGGAATGTTAGAGACCCATGAATAGTGTTTGCTTATTGAAGATTGCCCTTTTTGCTGTGAGGAAACCTTCTGCCACCATACGAACAAGCCTAGACTAGCCTACTGAAGGTTGGGAGACCATTTGTAGAGAAAATCCCCAGCATCCTAGCCATTCCTGTTGAGGAACTAGATCATCCAGACCCAAGCTGGGACCCTAAAAATGCCTAGCCAACCCACAATAGTACGAGAAACAATTTTTGTTTTTTAGCTGCTTAGTATTGGGGTTGGTTATACAGCAAAAGCTAACATATATGCTCTAAAAATCACTAGTTGTGATACTATCAGAATGCCTACTATGTATATATGCATGTGTCCTAAGCACTTTGCAGATATTAACCCATTTAATACAACAACTCTGTGAAGTAGCAGGTGTATTATTATAATAACCCCCATTTTGCAGATGAGGAGACTGAGGTTGTACAGGTAGTAAGTAGAGGAGCCAACATGCAAATCCAACCAGTTTTGTCTCAGAGTCCATCCTGTTATCTACCTTTAATGCATAGCTTATATAGCAATTAACAAAATAAGAAGTACAAATCTCTAATGAAATTTTGGAATGCTATACCTTCACTACCAACTAAATAAATGTATGATGAAATAAGATACTTTTTCATTTTAACATTTGGCATAGTTATTCTATAACAATAATATCTAGAGTTTGAATAACTTCCTTGAAAAATGAATTACCACACACTATTCTTGGGAAATTATTTCATGTAATAATTCACTTCTGGAGATATACATATCTTGGAAATAACTGAAATACAAGAATGCTCCTTAAAATATCATTCAGAATAGAAATTGGAAACAATCTAAATTTCTAACAATGGGTGAATTACTAAGTAAATCTTGGCACAGGGAATATAATGCAATTATGAAAATGTTGGATATGCAATGCTTTTAGTAAGGAGAGGAAATACTTAAGGGATAATGGCAAGTAGAAAAAATAGACTGTGGAATTATATATTTATTAACATTAAACCATGAAAATATACAGAGAAGAAAGGCAGGAAGGATGTTAAAATATTAACAGGTTTACCTCTAGATGTAAGATTAGGGATGACTTTTTAAAATCCTTGTTATTTTATTGTTTTTTATTGTTATTTTATTTGTTATTTTCCACAAATATGGAGATCCTTTTGTTTCCTTTGTACGATACAGCTCTGCAGTTCCAGAAGGTATTAGAACTTTCCTATCTAATAGAGCAGGATGGAGATCAAGGAAGAGGCTATAGTAACTCCTTGCTGACCCAGGAATTTTGCTGTGAACTTGGGCAGGTTAACATGATTGAGCCCTGAACTGGTTGGATTAGTAAAATGCAAATCCAGAGCAAGGCCTTTTCTCTCCAGCTTGCTACTCTGCTTAAAGAAGGAAAATAGATGCTTCAACCCCCTGGTCCTGGGTCTCAGACAGCCCATGGCTCCAGGCTCTGTTACAGGGAGAAGCAGCCCCTAATTACCTGAATCTCATTCCTTATGCCAGATGTTCCCAGCAATAGGTAATAAATAAATGAATTAATGCTTCAAAAAGGAGGGAACCTGTTCTGAGGGGTAAAGCATGTGAGGAAGTCATCTATTCCCCATGACTGCTCTTTAGGCTGAGGACTGTAATATATGGAAGAACTGAGCACCATGAACTCCTTTAACCTAGGAATGGGGTCCTTTGCATGCTCTGCATGCTATAATTGGGGTTAAGCAGCTGAGATCATTCTCCACCTTAACCCTAAAACCATATGACTAATTTCACTCATTATTAACCAATTCTCTAGAACCCTTTGAGGAATGCTTTGTAACTTCTTTCCTATTTAGAGAAGTACTTCTTCCTCTAGGATACAGCTCTGGTGACTTTCTTGGGGTTCCTCTCAATTAGATACTACAACTCTAAAACCTTGAGGAACATTCATGTAGTCTCATGACTTATCTTCAACAGAACCACAGCAGGGCCCACCAGAGCGTGTCACTGAAGGCCCAGCCAACAATCAGGCGTGGTACACGCCTTGCACCCCAGGTGTGGAAAGGCATTCCAAGCCCAGCTGATTACTGACCTCTCCCCTTTCCTGCTTTCCCTGGATATCCCAAGCCAGGCAGGCTTGAGGCCTCTGGTGAACCAGGAGCTTCCCTAATCTGGGATTTGAGGGCCAAGTTCTTGCTGGGCACAAAGGAACTGGAGCCAGAAAACTTACTGGACTTGGACAAGGGGAGAACTGGTATGTCTACTCAATGTCTAAGTCAGTTTAGTCAATTTCATTTGGATTCTAGAGACAGGAGATGTATTAAGAAAGGCTCTACTTATAAACTTAGGAGGCTATCAGGGGCATGCTCACTAACTAGAGTTATCCCAGGTAGGAGCTGCTCAAGGTTACGTTACTAAGGCCCACACATGTCTCTAGCCTCCAGAGACTCTGGCCTGTATGGAGACTTAGACTCCTTGAAAGAGAAGGTTCAGAGCAGAGGCCGTCTCCACAAGTACAGCAGCTCTGCCTTTCCTTCAGCACTGGGAGTAAGCCAACAGGCCAACGGCACCTGCTCCCAATGTCATTCTGGCTTCTGAAGCCACTGTCTTAAAGAGGCAGGTCCTCCTCCTGTACAGAGAGGAGCCCTTGTCACCTGCCTTCGTCATGTTTCATCATCTTGGTACTCTTCAATGATACATAGCTGCTAATGTCATAATACATCATTAGAATGCATTTTCTCGATAGATTATAAGCTCTCCCAGGAGAATGTGAGCTCTTTTGCTTTATTTATTTTCAGCTTATTTATTTATTTTTTGAGGCAGAGAGAGAGAGCTCGCATGCATGTAAGCAGGGGAGGGGCAGAGAGAGGGAGAGAGAAAATCCCAAGCAGGCATCAGCACAGAGCCCCACATGGGGCTCAATTCCATTAACCATAAGATCATGACCTGAGCTGAAATCAGGAGTCAGATGTTTAACCAACTGAGTCACCCCTCTCTTTTGCTTTAAAATTAACTATATGAGGACAAAGACTTTACCTGTTCTATTTATTATTTTATTCTCAATGCCTAGGACAGTATCTGCTATATTAGAGTACCCAACAAATATTTATGAAATATTCTTTTAATCATTAAAAGAAACTATTTTTCTTTTTGTTTCCTTCTTTTCTTTTTTCTTTTTTCTTTTTTTCTTTTTTTTTCTTTTTTTTTTTTTTTTTTTTCTAGAGAGGGAGAGCAAGCAGGGAAGGGGCAGAGAGAGTGGGAGAGTGAGAATCTTAAGCAGGCTCCACACTCAGAGCTGAGCCCAATGTGGGGTCCGATTTCACAACTGTGAGACCATGACCTGAGCTGAAGTCAAGAGTCAGGTGTTTAATCATCTGGGCCACTCAGGTGCCGCAAAACTATTTTTCAAAAGGAAGTTACTTGGAGTGATATCAACAGACAAGCCATATATTTACTTTTAAAATGTAGACATAAGATTTAATAAAATTGTAGAAATGTATTCTGAATGACAACTACAGTGACTCTGCAATAAATCAAATATTCTTTATAAAATTAGGATGTTAGCACATAAGTAAAATAACATGTTTAAGCAAAATTTTTAGGATATTCAACAGTGGCTAATGTAATTGGCAGTTCAATTATTAAAAATTGGAGACTGTTATGTTCTTAGAGAATTTTATTAAGTCTGGCAACTTCTATGGTTGTGGACAGAAGGTGCACTTCTCCCTATGCATCAAAGTAGCAAGGATGGGTGGTGCTCTTTAGGCAAGTGTCTCGTTGGTCACCAGGTTGTGTCCTCTTGGCTCTCACTGTCATACTGCAGGCCAACATTAACACAGGGCCTGCATCCCCACTAGGATTGTCAGAAATACCTTGTGGCGTCATAAACCATCATCTGGTAGAACATCTGGTGCTGTTTGCAGCCTACAGAAATATACAGATGTGGTGGCCAGCAACTCACGTCGCAATTGCTTCAATTATTTAACCGCATATGGATAGAGTGCCGCGTGCTGGTTTTCAGAATGCATTACTTGAACACCTATGTGCATATAAAGAGAGTTGCTTCATGCATGCTGCCATAACCACTGAAGCATATCACTCTTAGTCACAGAGGAAAATATATTATCATGTGTTATACTCATCTGATTAGTAGTACATGTCAATTACATTGGTGTTTTGCCTGAAAGTCGGGATGAAATTTTCTGCTTGCTGTGGAGTGGCAGACATATTTTCCCTTGGGTGACCACAGGAAGAGTGCCAAGAAGTGCATTTTGATTAGTTTGCTGTATTCATGGACTTGCTTTCTGAGGCTTTCATTTTTTTTTTAAGTGAATTGGTATGGAGGAATCTTGCAAAAACCTAGATTTTTTTAGGAAGTTCATTTGCTAATTCCACGAGGAGTGATGGCAGGTGTTGGAATATGTAAAATTACCCCTGATTTTTTGTATAAAAAAATCTTTGATAAGTAGTAATATTTCTATGCTTGGCAATGTTCATCTTCAAAGACTTCATTTCTAGTTTACCTTTAATTTAGGACAAAGATGAGGACATTCATCTAAGGAGATTGACAGAGGAGAGAAAGTGAATTGAAGGCAATTAATAATATGTCAACCGATGAGTGCAAACTTCACACAAAACAATGATAAGTTAGTTTGCCAAAAGCAAGCTTTCTTAAACTCTCTCTAAAAATGATAGGTTGAAACTAGTTGTCCATTCATTTGCCAGACATTTATTAAATAAGCATTACATGCAAAGTACTGATTCCAAGATAAGAGAACACAAAAAGCATAGAATTGTGTGGGACACAAAAAGAAAATACGTTAGTTTTGACAGCTACAGCAAAAGCCCACTTATCCCATAAAATTTAGCCCTGTGGTTACTTGTTTATTTGAAACTTATTAATTAAAAAAGTCATGGATACACCTTTATTTACCAATCTTTTAATTTAGAACCAAGGTCTTTCCTCTTGAGTTAAATCTGGTGATCAGACTAATGTTTTCTTTAACAGCTTTAAAGTAAATACTTAAAAATGCTTGTAAAGAAATCTGAGCAAGGAATCCTTTTAGATTTTTCTAATCCTGTACCCTCCCCTCAACAAAACAATCTTGTCTTCAATATCTCTTATTCAAAAAAACAAACAAAAAACCCCACAAAGACCTTTTAGTCATTCTATTTATGAAATCTTTCCAGGGCATTCTAATTAGTTTTCATAGAAACAACAAGTTTTTTTTTTGATATAATGCTTCATTTATATAATGTTGAGTTATATTTTGCAATTATTGTAAGAGCATAACAGACATATACAGGCTGGAAACATACATACAGGACTCACATTCGATTAGTAGGGGCAGAAATGCAGGGACATCTTGAGAATAACATTAAAATGCAGAGGCATTGGTTAATAAGTTTTTTATGGGGAATAGAGAACATTGAATTAGACTGCCAATTTGCTAGGATATTCTTCAAGAAAATCAAACATCAGATACAGTAGGACGTTTCTTTTGGGATCTTTGTCCATAGGACAGAATAATTTTTATATTGGTAAAAGCCAGGGATAATTTGAAAATATCTTCAGTATTTCTATAAAAGCTCTAGAATAAAATCAATACTGAAACAAATGTGTATAAAACTTTGTCAGATAGCTACAAGACACAATATTGTATCTTCCAAAACATGGGAATATTGGAATGTTCAGAGATCCTGCCGACACAAAAGCAAGACGCAAATTACAAGGTAATTTTACACTGGTAGAACACTGGTTTTTTTTAGAGAATAAAACATATCCTCTATGGCAAGTAAGTCTCATGATTGGAGAATATTTCTATCGCAAAAAGAAATTTGGTTACCGACTGAATAATTCAATGTATATTTACTAGACTATGAATCTTCCTCGCCATACTGGAATCTTAACAGTCAGGATTCTGTTTCCTTCCTCTTTATATTTCCAGCACATAGGACACTGACTCGCATATAGAAGACCTTCAAATAAAATGTGAGGGTGAATGTACTAAAGCATATTACCAGGATATCAGAGCAAAGTTGTTCACCACGCATTCAAATGCCATTACTCCCTTATCCTCATTTTAAGGAAGGTCACAAGAGATATTTGTCACATGACCACAAATAGCTGATTGACTTGACCAAGTTTCTAGGAAGAAATTAAACAGGTATAAATCAACGATAGACCTCTGTTTATGACATCCATAGAGTTTGGTGGTTTTCTGACTGAAATCTTTTTAGATTTAAATACTATACCTTTTAAAACAAATAAGGCACAGCTATTTGGTTTACCTATAATTATAACTTTCATTTATCCTTCAGGAATATGGGGACATGTTTCTCCATTATTTTCGAATTTTACCCAGCACCTGGTTCACTTTCTTTAATTCACCAAGATGAAATGATCGATATTGATGCCTCCTGTTACAGAAGGGGCCTGTCTTTATTCAGTTTAAGACCTCTCCAGTTTGGGGAAGTGGAGGGCAAACTTGACATTATTTCATCTTTGAGAACTATGGTTTCATAGCGGACAGATTTTGGATGCCTTTCCTGGTTTGGTATCAGAGCAAGATTTCATCTTAATGGGGATCACTGTTTAAATCTTCTGGTTACCCAGTTAAGCAATTTGGTTATCTGAATACACTCATTTGAATATATTTAAACATTTTCAACTTCAACTCAGATGGTCATATTCTCTTCATGGACTTTCCATGTTAGATGAACAGATCTGCTAGATGTAGAATAACCCTCAATTAATATACCCTTTTTATCACTCAAGGACTGGTCAGAAAAACAGAAATGCCTCTAAATCTTATAAAGAAGTACTTTAACAGGAAAGATTGTTAAGGTAGGCTGAAAATCAACCCAGAGATTAGTAGTACCAAAAAGTCAGTACAAGTACTAAGACTGGGGGACAAAAGGAGGAAATCCAGAATCCAGAAGCAGACTAATGAATGACTGTGCATTCTGGAAGTAGGAGATCCTCCCTGCTAGATGACAGAACAAGGGAGATAGAAGCTTTCCAATAGGATCTACAGGCACAGAGAAAAATTAGTCCTTGTAGGAACAGCAAAAGAAGGACTTCTCTCACCCTCCCATGGTCAGGACTATCTTGTAAATCTTGGACCCTCGGAAGAAGTAAAGGGTCTTGGAAATAAATTTCAGTGTGATAAAGAAATGAAAGAAAGGGCAGGTAAGAAATTGTCAGACGGGCATCTGGGTGGCTCAGTTCGCTAAACATCCCACTTTGGCTCAAGTCATGATCTCATGGTTCCTGAGTTTGAGCCCCACCTCAGGCTCTGTTCTGACAGCTCAGAGCCTGGACCCAGCTTCAGATTCTGTGTCTTTCTCTCTCTTTGCCCATCACCTACTCTCACTCTGTTCCTCTCTCTCAAAAATAAAAACATTAAAAAAATTAAAAAATAAACTGGCAGAATTTTAGTGGTTTCCAAATAAGATGCAGTCCAAGGTGTATAAAATTGATTATTGGTTTGCAGGAATAAAATATGAAACATTCTTTTATTACTCATTTTTATCTAAGATAAGAAAGAAATCAAACCTTATTATTATTTAAGAGTTGAATTGATCTTGACATTGTCGCTTAGTTTCTATGTCAGATGGGTATGTGTCCTTTACGTAATGTGATAAATGAGTGTGAAGCAAACAGAATACCCAGGGTAGGTTGACGTGTGGTGGGGGGCCTCATTCTTCATCTGTTTTTAGCATACTACACAATTCTACAAGGGTTTTGCCTGAGTATATGGATTTATGAGTTGCAGTTACTAATTTTGACTATATTTACCCAGATACTGAATTAAAAAGATTGACAATAATTCTAATAATGTGAACACAGGTAAATACTAGGAAATAGCAGAGCTAATGAAAGCCGACAGCAACCATTTTATGAGGTAAACCATAACAAGTTAATCAGAATGGACCAAAAAAAATTGGCCCCAAATTTCAAAATTATATAAATGACTATTTGAAATATAAATTCACTTAAATTATTCATAAAAATTAATTTTTCCTTAAGTTCATATCTTACCTTTCAAATTAGCAAATTTTGGTATTGTAGAGACAGATCTTAACACTTACATATTTTGCTTAACAAAAATTCTAATCTCTCTTTTAAGAATTTTGTTTCTAATATATATATTAATATATACTAGATATATATATTCTCTATATATTCTATAGATAGATAGATAGATGACAGATATAGAGATATTTTGGTACTGGCTAATAAGTCCTGGTTAGAGTGAGAGATTATGTACTATATTTAATAGTATTTGTGAAAAGAGTTTTTTTTTTTATAATAAAGTTTATTTACCCAGAAATGTTCATTTTCTTTTTAAACTTTATTTATTTATTTTGAGAGAGAGAGAGAGAGAGAAGGACAGAGAGAGAGGGAGAGAATCCCAAGTAGGCTCCATACTATCAGCATGGAGCTCAGAGCCCCCAAAATTTTATTTTTAAACAGTGCTAAATATTAATAGCTTATGATAAAATTGCAAACTAAGATTTACTTCAAGGTATTTAATTTAAAAGAAAACTCATATTTCATGGCTCCTGGGTGGCTCAGTAAGTTAAATCTCTGACTCTGGCTCAGGTCATGATCTTGCAGTTGGTGAGCTCGAGCCCCACATCGGCTGTGCTGATAGCTTAGAGCCTGGAGCCTGCTTAGGATTCTGTATCTCCCTCTCTCTCTGCCCCTCGCCCACTCACTCTCTCACTCTCTCCCTCTCTCTCTCAAAACTAAATAAACATAAAAAAAGAAAAGGAAATAAAACTCATATTTTAGAACAACTTAGACTAAAAATCTGTTACTAACGTAAACAACCAGACCCACCTTTCCAACTGGGACTCAGTTTTCAGATTTACACTGTATTGTGTCCTATATCCCACCAATTTTCTTCTCTATTCATTTAAATGCCTTTAATGTCTTTTTATAAGGATTGATGTTATTTATAAGGATGACATTTTATAAGGATTGATGAGTGTTTCTGTACACACTGGACTCCCAAGTGTGGACCACTTTCTGTGGACTGTAACTATCAATCTTCCAGCCAAATTAACTAGCACTGTAAACTTCATGGGTTCTTGGGTCAATGTCAAAAATTGAGAAGAGTCTGAGGTGCTACTACACTTGTCCCCTAAAAAATTAGCCTGTAGAAGTTTTATAGAAGTTAGCAGAAGACATGAGACTCCTGGCTCAAAGAAAAAGGACTTTATTACTTAAGGTGCAGCACACAAGCATAAGCTTCATGTTTGAATCAGTACCCCCTTCCTCCCCAAGTGCCACTGGGACAAGGATGAATAGTCCAAGGAGAGCGTGCATATTCAGTGGTTCTGTATGTCTGCTTGGGAAACCCCGTCTTTTATAATGAACTATGAGCAAAATTGCTTGACCTTTGGCCTGGAGGTAGATATTACCTTTATTATACTGGATAGCAACAAACTTGCTCTCTGCTCCAGAAAGAAACACTATCTCTATCTTCCAAGGTGATTCACTATACAAACATCCTTGAAAAGATAGTCTTGGACAAAAGATAGCCAGTGCCTGTGCTCATATAATGTGCAGAAACATGGGAGATCCAAAGAGAATGGTCTATCTCCCAACACTCAAGTAGCCCAGATATATAAATTCATATTTGGGGGTGGGGGGGAATGGAAAGAGTGAGAGCAAAACTGTTATTAGATTGATTCCTTGTCTTTTTGCTCAAAGGATTCTTAAAATTCAAATTCTTAAAGTGAAGTATTATTAATCATATTTAGTGATAGCAGTCCATGCAGCTAATTCAAAGATAAGTTGAAATATATATGTTAGGGATCTATTAATTGGAAAGAAGAGCCTTACTAGTAAAAGTTTAAGACTTATAAAAGTTTGCATATTGCTATTATTGTAACCAACTATTAGGCTGCAAAACAATTCAGAAGAGAATGGCCAAGGCCTCCATTAAGGAGAAGGACAGTAAAAGACAGAACCTAGGCTGTGGAATCAAGTAGATCTGGGTCCCATTACCAGTTCTCTGAAACAAAGGCAGGCAAACGAATTTCTGTATGTCTCAGTTACCCTTAACTTCTGGAGAAATATAACAATTTTTTTTTTAAAAATAAAAGATACCTCCTAATGCTGTTAAAATAAGGTAGAAAATTAGTATTTTTAAGAGTACAACAAAATTGCAATTGTAGACAGAAAAAAAATTATTAGAAAAAGATTTGTTGCCATTTTAATCTTAATTTTATATGAATATCGATTTAATTAAACTAAAAGAGAACAGAGGTTATACACTCTGTTATGTCTGTGATTTTTTTAAAGTTTTTTTTTAATTTATTTTGAAAGAGAGAGAGTATGCGCGTGTGCCAGTGGGGGAGGGGCAGAGAGAGAGAGAGAGAGAGAGAGAGAGAGAGACAGAATCTCAAGCAGGCTTCACACTGTCTGCACAGCGACCAATGCAGGGCTTGAACCCATGAACCATGTGATCATGACCTGAGTCTAAATCAAGAGTCAGATGCTCAACCTACTGAACCTCATGTCTGTGATTTCTAAAAGTAGAAAAAGGGAAATTCTGAAAGTGGCAAAGGGGAAATACAAATTTCATAGAATAGAATAGTAAAAGGATATTTCAGTTAAAAGTATGCTTCATGACTAAATGTGAATATAAATCAAAAACTTAGTGAATATTTCATGAACTTCCAAGCTATCAAAAATGTAATTTATAAAAGACTGAGCAAAAAAAATCATAGTTTCCACTTTTGCTGTAGGATAGTTGCTTTAGGAAAGACTGATGGATTGTTTTCTTTTGCCTTGTCTCTCCCACTCTCCTCCCAAAACATTAGAATTGCCATGGCACTTTTTTCCATCCTTAATTTCTAGTTTCTGATTGTCAGTCTCATATGCCCGATGCTTGTGACATCCCAAATCTCTTCCCATGGAGATAGTGGCTTGTGATGTCTTAATTAAATGCACTGAGGTTTGAACATTTCAAGAATAAATGATCATTCTAGGAGCCCATCTAAATACAAGTGAAAATAAAACATATTGTGCATAAATGAATAAATTATATACAAAGTAAATGATAGACAAAAATGAGAGATAACATGTAAAGGATGGATAATACCATCACTTTTCTGAGAGCTCGCGTTATTGCAACTACATTTATTTAACATTTCATATGAACAAGAATAAATGCATTAAATGTTACTTTGTTACCTGTGGCTCCAATGAATTCCACTTATATATCCTTAATTTGCTAATGTTCTAGGGGCTGGGTTTTAGAAACATCAGTTATTTAGATTTCTTTTGAAAAATCTGTACAGAAATACGTTTCTTTTGCAATAGGAGCTATAAAAAGTATTACATTAAAATTTTGTCAATTACTTTGGTGAAATCCATCTCTTATCTTTTAGATCATTTTTTAAGCTTTGCATTTATATTTTAAATATACTAGTTACACCAGAGAGTAAAACAGTGGTTCCCTCTAGCTAAGTCACCATTAAAACCACTACATGAGCCAACCTGTCTGATAAACTATTCAGAAATAGCACTGAAATTTCAAAAGACATTCATTTTTATTTTACTTTTTTCAATATTCCCTTTTGATAATTATAAACAAAATAAGCCTTCTTATTAATGAGTTACTTGCTAAGGTGTCTTTTTTCAAACTTGGGATTCCAGGAACTCCTGAAGACTGAAATACAGTCATTGATTTTGCTGTTCTTTTATTAAGCCTCAGCTCCGGGTATCTGTATACAGTCTGAAAGGTTCCAGATCTAAAGATAATCAAGATCACATGACCGAAGAATGGGCCAATTGTGTGCAGATCCAGGATCCATCAGTGGAAAGCTAATGCCCTCCTTGTTGAAAGCATATAATCATTTTGAAGTATCTTCTTTGTTTTTTTTTTTTTAAGAGAGAATGTCAAAAAAGCAGAGTCTAATTTTATGTGCCTGGGAGTAGCTATCTGAGCTTCAGGCAATACAAACGCTGCTATTACTAGGGAGTAAAAGCTCTGCATAATTAACAAACATCATCAGCCTTACAGTTCCTGCAGAATGCGGTAAGTTCCTTGCCTGAAGGCTGCTCTCATCCTAGTAAGTCTGTTTACCCTGTCCAAGATTAGATTAGTTTAATTATTATGAAAAAGACTGCTAAGATCTTACGGCCTAATTATGCAAATGTTTCTAAATGTTCACAAAAGTAATTTATTTATTTGGAGATAAATGAATCTGTTTTGTCATAAAACAGATTGCAGTCCTGGCAATGTACAAGCAGGGTTATGTAGCCTTGGGCAAATCTTGCACCACAAATATCAGTGGGATCCCTAGATTACAACATTTAAAAATACATCAATGTTTTTAGCAGGTTTTTATTGTTTTTGTAAATTATAGTAATCCCAGAAAGAACTATCGCAGGTTTAATACTCACCAACCTTGTTATGAAAACATGGTTTCTCAGCAGAAGCATTTAAAAGATGCTAACAGCTAAAACATTCCTGGTAGACCTATTAAGGTACACCTGTTTTATTATGCTTAGAGCAGATATCTTCACAACACTGGCTTCCCCCCGCCCCTTTCTTGCAGTATAACAGTTTAAGTAACTCTTAAAAGAAAATACTGAAAACAGACAGTGGGATATGTGTATATATATATATTACCTCTATTCATCTTAACTATAAAAATAGTATTAAATTTTAAATAAGTTAAACCAATGCCTCTATCCGAAATGACTTCTTTTTTTTTTATTTAAAAGAATGAACATTTATTTATTTTTGAGAGACAGAGTGAGACAGAACGTGAGTGGGGAAGGGGCAGTAAAACAAGGGAGACACAGAATCCAAAGCAGGCTCCAGGCTCTGAGTTGTCAGCACAGAGCCCGAAGCAGGGCTTGAACCCATGGACCGCAAGATCATGACCTGAGCCAAAGTCAGTCACCTAACCAACTGAACCATCCAGGCACCCCATATCTGAAATGACTTCTAAATCTGCTTTTAAATAACAAAAAATACTTTGACATGTAATTTAGTTGAAGCTTGCAAACTTGGAAACATACACTTTAATCCTATTATGTCTCTGAATATAATATCACTGTTATATTTATATCACTATGCATATCATTAATATCTTTAAGTAGTCATGTCTTAAAATGACCCAGCTGAGGTCAGTAATCCACAGTTTAAATTTTGACATCAGAAAACATTTACAAGTTTGCACAAGTTTAAGGATCTTAAAAAAAAAAAATTCAAGGAGTGGGCCAGATGGTTGATAAGGGAACTGTAGTGAATAAATGTTGTTCTTGCTTGCCTGGCATTGTTCCTTCTTCTGGAAATAAAGCCCAGTAAGCTTGGGGTAACCCATTCTCTAGGTTTGAGAGAGAGTGTGACTCCATCTTCCTGCCCTTTGTACCACAAGGATGATCACATGACCTAGGTCAAGTCAATCCCAAGACATACCTACCAGAAGCTATCAGGAAATGATTATAATGATGGTGGCAGAATAATAAGAGTTGCATATATAAAAAGCCATCCCTTATTGAGTACTTTCTATCTGCTGGACACTGTGATCAGCTCCTTGTGTGCATAATCTCACTTAATCTTCAACTTCTTTTCCATTGAGGCTGAGAAGCTATTACAATGTAATATTTGGGGGATCAATGTAATATTTGGGAGAATCTGTCAAAAAGATGGAGCTCTGATGACATTCTTTAAAGACAAAGATAGCATACTCTTGGACTGGACTTGACACCTACAGTTAGGAATTCCGATGTCATGAATGTTGTGTTGCCAGTAACAGACTAAAATGAGGACTGGGTCGTTAGTCATGGTTGACCATACCATGAAGAGCCATGTTCTGACCAGGGGACAAATGAAGATAAACTAGAGAAATCTCAAAGTTGGAAATAGATGTAGAATTTGGACACCAGACAAGGGGTGTGTATATTTCAAAATCTATATGGCAGTTGTTGTGTATTATGTTTGTTAAAGTATGTATATATATAAAAAAAAAAAAGGTAGGGGGTGCATATATCCTGGACACAATGAAATGTAAGGGAATCTCTGTTATGAGGTTCCCAGCAACACTTTCCATTTATTTTGGTAAACAAAATCCTGCTTTCATGTGGGGTACTAATTCCATGTTTGTGCTCAAAAGGGATCATCCTATCTTCCCGCCCTCTTGCATTAGAGAGAGGCTCACAACCAAATTTAGGCCATCAGATTCTCCACCAGGAATCGTTTGCCAGATCAAACAGAGAAGAAACCATATTTCAACTGAGCTTGTTAAGCTGGCTTGATGTAGGACTTTGGGGTGATGGGTTGGGTGCACTTTAGTTATCTTGCCCCATTTATGAGAAAGCCTGTCTGGAAGAGAAACAATCTGGACTTTTCAGATATTTGAGTCAATAAATTTCCATTTCTGCTTCACTATTTGGAGTTTGATTCCTCTCAGTCGTAGGTAGGGTCCTGCTGAGAACACAAAGTTTGAGGTTCAAATGAAATGAGCTAGAAACCAACATCAATTTTCCCCCTATATTTATGTTTGTAAGCATTGGTTCTAGATTTAGTTTGTTTTTAGAAGTGTGAGTCATGTTTATCTCAACTAAGCATCCTAAACACAGCAAATCAAATTTTGGCAACTTTGCTGATATCCACTAGCTTCTTTTTCTTTTGAACCCGGAGGACATGGTAACAGCAACCTCTTAGGGCCTTGGTCAGAAACCTGTACTTCCAGGCTTCCACATTTCCTGTGCCTTTCACCACTAATGGTATTGTAAATTTGGGGAATAAATTTCAACAGCAAAAGACAATGAATGCCCATAGAAATATATAGAAGTGTCTCTTTCAGCCAGGATTTTATGACAGGGAGTATAGTTTATTAGGAAGAGGTGTGTTAAAAATAATGGAGTTTGGCTTTTGTGTGTGTGTTTAAATTAACTGCTATTTAAATAAGCAGGACAATGGGTCTACAGGGAGATTCCAGCTGAAGTTCTCTTGTGTATTAAATGGATGGTATGAACGATGAGCTTAACAGACTTCTCTGATATCACCATTATCTTGGTTATTGAAGCCATCAGAAGCTGTTTGCTGTCAGTTAAATGATCATATCTCAAGTGCACCTGCTTTATAATTATTCATTTGGAGAAAGATCATTAACATATTCCTTAAGTCATTTACAGACAATTTGACTTAACATTTATAATTTTTTGCTCTTTGTAACAAATTAATAAGATATATAAATGGGTGCACAGAAATTCTATATAATCAAATTATTAGGTTACAAAAGATCTATAGTTTGTGTAACTTGTTTATCTTTATAAGAGTAACTGTTGAGACTCATTAGCAGTTATGTTATTTATGAAGTTTCTGAAGTGATGAAAAAATAATTGCAGAGGACAATTCAATCCAGATTTTTTGTTCAGTTAAGTAAGCAGCAGAATACTTCAAACAACCAGTTAAATATATTTATTATAAAATGCCAATGACATCTAATTAGTAGAGTTCCAAGAATTAAATGAAATTACAGCTCTTAGCACATTCCATGGCACATAGTAGGCACTCAGTAATTGTAATATTGATAATTATGTGCTCCATTCTATGAGGATATAAAATAGAATTTTTTCCCTCAAAGAGTTTATAAGCTAATAGAGAAAACATAACCAAAAGCAGTCATTAATAGAGATAACTAATGAATATAGTGACATATGCTTACCTACTTCGTAGTTGATTCCTATTATGTGCCATGCATTGTCCTATATTGCTTGGGTGTATTAATTTAATCCTCACAATATACTTACAAGGACAGTACTGATAACATCTCTGCTTCACGCACAAAGAAAATGAGACACAGAGAAATTAAGTAACTTAGCTTAAGTCACACAGCCAGGAAGCAGTAAAACCAAGATTTGATTTGAGGCAGTTGACTCAAGCCAGTTAACTTTACCACTGCCTCATAAGATATAGAAGCCAACTACCCGAGGCAGTAGTTCTCATTGTAAGTGAGCAAGAGAATCACCTGGAAGGGTTGTTAAAAAACAGATGGAAGATCTGAATCCCCTGAATTTCTGACTTACTAAATCTGGGTTGAGGCAGAAAATTTGCATTTCTAACAGGATTTCAGGAGATGCAGATGCTGCAGGCTCTGGAACTGCACTTTATGAACCACTAGTCTCAGTAATGTCGCTGGAGAAGAGGAAATAGAGGTTCATCAGCAAGGGGCTGGGAACTTCCTTAAGTGCAGGCTGGTGATACTTGGACTAATAAAATCTTGGTAAGTACTAGGGGAGTCATCTCCCCTGCTTCTTTGTGTGCGGGCCAAGAGCAGGCCACCCCAAATGTGCCACTATATTAATTATACTGAATTAAAGTTACTTAAGAAACAGCCAGCATAAGAAGACTCTAATTCCTTTGTCTCCAAAAAGCAGGGAATAAATCTCCCATGTGAAAAGGACTCCCCTTCATACCAGGAGGTAAAGAGACATCCTTATCACTAGAGACAAGAAATTCAGAGCCAAGAAGTCTTTATAGACACACCTCATTGCTTCTATTAAAATACTAACTCCACCCAAATTCTGTTTGGAAATCCTTACTAATTGAAGCTCCCAAACATAAATTTTCCTTGTCTTGTCAATTCCTCATAGATCTATTGTTTCTTTGTCTAAAAAGCATAAAAGCTGCCTGTCTTGGTCATTTCTTTAGGTCTTAGCTCTATTATTGAGCCTCTGTCCACACATAATTAAACTTTGTGGGGGTTTTTCCTCCTGTTAATCTGTCTCATGTCAATTTAATTCTTAGACCAGCCAGAAGAATTTCAAAGGGTAGAGGAAAATTTTCCCTTCTCAACACTAAGCACTATTATTTTTACTTCTTTCCAGACTTTAATACCTCTTTAAGAGTTAGGCCAAAACCAAAGCTATGGCTCTTTTGAGACTTACTTGGGAAGGGGTGGCTTTTATAGTTATGATCCACAGGTATACAGTTGCAAAAGTGGGATTATGTGTGTACAGGGAAGGGATAAAATAGGTAATCAATAGGTTTGGTGATTGAAGGCATGAAAGCCTCCCCATGAGATTATTTCCAAGGAAGAATTCATATATTGATTGATTGATTGATTGATTGATTCAACAGATATTTATGAAGACCTGTTTTATAGGTTTTATAACAGTTATCAAAACATAGTCACTGCTCCCATGAAATCTACATTCTAGAAAGGAGGAACGGGCAATAAACAAACATAACTTTAGAATATGTTGGTAGTGATAAATGCTGTGAAGAATAATAAATCAGGGCATGAGTGGGAGTGCACTAAGCAGCAAACCAGAGAAAGCTTAGTTTATAAGGTAACTTTTGGGGGAAACCCAAATGAAGTGAAGAAGAGAGTCAGAAAACTAGGAATAGAGTTGTCTAAATAAGAATATCCCCAAGGCAGGATAATTGTTTCCTAGAGAATAAGCAAGAAGGCTAAGGTAAAATGGAAGAGATAGAACTAGGGAATTAGCCAGAAAAAGAGCATCATGTCTTGTAGACCAAGGCAAACACTTTGAATTTTGTTGTGAGTGAGATAGGAAACCATTGGAATGATTTGAACAGATTGGGATCATGCTGCCTTTGGTATACAGAGATGGAGAGAGAGAGAGAGAGAGGAGAGAGAGAGAGAGAGAGAGAGAGAGAGAGAGAGAGAGAGAGAGAGAGAAGAGCGAGAGAGAAACTGGCAAGGGCAGAAGAGAAAGACCAGTTAGGGAGCAACTGCAAAAATACAGGCAAGAGATGATGATGACCTAGACCAGTACAGTAGCTAAAGAAATAGTAAGAAGTGTTTGAATCCTGACAATATTTTACAGCCAGCAGGATTTATTGATGAATTGTCAGTTGCATATTAAGAAAAAAATTTTAAACTTGTAAATAAGGCAAAAAGTAGACGGCATGTATTTTATGAGGACAAAGACCCACATAACTGTTACCTAGGTAGGTGTATGTGCTTTGTTTGGATCAAAGGTGCTAGGCTTAGTGAAGTTACATGTTAAATTTGTAGACTTCTGTCCAGAAAAGATACAAATAATCCCTTTCTAGTGGAAAACATAACCCCAAAAGTTATAGTTTATGCTCTGTGGGATAGTAATTACTTTTATATCTAACATGGCAATCTTTTTCTAATATTTCTTATTTAGTATGCTTATAGATTATATCTTACTGCTTCCTTCATCAATATGTCTTTTATACATGTTCATTATATGCTTACATGAAAGCCATGCCTATTACTTTGAAAAATCATGCTTTAACATAAGTAAGAGAAAGACAAAAGTCAAGGATAACATCATGGTTATTGTCTGAACATTCAGAAGAATTTTGTTACCATTTTCAGAGTTAAGGAAGTGTCTCACTGGAGCAGGGTGAGGTAGAGGGTAAGAATGGAGAGTCTGATTTTAGAAACTTCTATACAAATTTCTATAATAGAGTCATTTAATTGGCAAGGTCACATATTCAAGTGAGAGACTCAGGCTGGAGAAATAAATTTGGAGGTGATCATATATTTGATATTCAAAGTCATAGACTACATGAGATTATGAGATTACTTAAGCATGAGTGTAAACAGAAGGAAAGAAGTGTCCTAGGATTGATTCCTGGGGCAGCACTTAAAGATGTAGAATATAAGAAGGAGCCGGCACTGGTAAAGGCACTGATAAACAGCAGCCACAGAAGAAAAATTGACAGAGTGATATCCCAGAAGCCAAGAGAAGACACTGTTTCAAGAGGGAGGTTAATAAATCATATCAAATCTTACCCCAAATGTCCAGTAAAATCAGGTTGGAAATTGATCATTGACTTTGGAAACCTGAAACTTTAAACAGAGCAGTTTGGGGCCAAAATGAAGACTACAGCCAGATGGATGCAGCTGCATAAAGAGAAACAGCGAACAACAGAAATATAAATTGCAGATTGAATAAGCTGGGGGGAGGGGCGCCTGGGCGGCTCAATTGGTTAAGTGTCCGACTTTGGCTCAGGTCATGATCTCCTGGTTCATGAGTTCAAGCCCCATGTCGGGCTCTGTGCTGACAGCTCAGGGCCTGGAGCCTGTTTCAGATTCTGTGTCTCCCTCTCTCTCTGTCCCTTCTTTGCTCATGCCCTGTCTGTGTCTCTCAAAAATGAATAAATGTTAAAAATTTTTTAACTAAAAAAAAAAAAAAGAGTAAGTTGGGATATTGCCAGATAGTAAAATATTACACAGGAATACAAATGAACAAACTAGAGGTATAAACAATAATACAGATCGATCTTTTAATTATAATACTGAGGGAAAAAAAAAGCAAGACAAGAGTATGTATCACATGATTTCACATATTAAATGTTCAAAGCTATGAAAAATAATACCATTTATGAATACCTATATTATAGTCAAACTATAAATAAGAGCAAGAAAATTATTACCATAAAAGTCAATATAGTGATTCTTGGGAGGAAGAAAAGGAAAGTGACTAAGGAAGGATACATAGGAGCTGCCAGGATGGTAACAATGTTCTATTTCTTTCTCTCTTTTTTAATACTTTACTTATTTATTTTGAGAGAGAGAGAGAGGGAGAGGGAGAGAGAGAGAATGAGCAGTGGAGGGGCAGAGAGAGAGGGAGGGGGAGTATCTCAAACAGGCTCCCACTGACAGCACAGAGCCTGACCTGGGGCTCGATCTCACAAATGGAGAGATCATGACCTGAGCTGAAATCAAGAGTTGGACGCTTAACCAGTTGAGCCACGCAGGTGCTCCTCTATTTCTTATCTTAGGTGTTGATTACAGGAGTAGTTCTCTTATACCTGTTCCTATACATTATTCATTTGTACTATGTTTTCTGCAGTGTTTTACATGTGTGCTATGTTTCACAATAAAATAACTTTTGAGATTGAATAAAGGTATAAGACCTAGGATTTAGACAATCTTTCCAAGAAGTTTTTCCATAGAGGTGGAGGAGGACTAACAGGGCAATGGATGGAAAAAGACGTGAGTACAATGAAAGATAATGGCACGTGTTTGCAAGATGATGGGACTTACCCTGTAGTGAAGGAAAATCAATGACTTCAGAGGGAGGAGGGACAGTGCAGACATGAAATCTTTGAATAAGTAAGAGGAAAACAGGAGTGGAATTGGCTTTTGATAAGAAGCCTAATAGTTCATACATATAACAAGAGTGAGGGTATTTGCAGGTATAGATGCTGGACATTTGGCAAACAAAATGATAGCAGCAGGTAGATTTTCCTGTTACTCTCATTTTCTGAATGAAGCAAGAAATATGTCATTGTCTGATACTGTCAAGAAGTAGGAAGTGTTAAAGGTTTGAAGAGAGGGGCGCCTGGGTGGCGCAGTCGGTTAAGCGTCCGACTTCAGCCAGGTCACGATCTCGCGGTCCGGGAGTTCGAGCCCCGCGTCAGGCTCTGGGCTGATGGCTCAGAGCCTGGAGCCTGTTTCCGATTCTGTGTCTCCCTCTCTCTCTGCCCCTCCCCCATTCATGCTCTGTCTCTCTCTGTCCCCGCAAAAAATATATATAAATAAACGTTGAAAAAAAAAAGTTTTGAAGAGAAAGGAAGAGATGTGAAATTATTGTCTAAGGGACAAGGGAAAATGAGATGTCTGGAAATGTTCAATGGGATTGTCTTTCAGGCACCAAGTACTAAGGCCCCACTTAAGGTCAAGAGTTTAATGTAAGATGGTCAGTAATATTATGTTTCTCTGTAGCAACATCAGCCATGTAGACACAAGACTAAGTAGTTTAAGAATTGGATTTAACTAGAGTTGGGATTTTGCTGGGCAGATATTGTTTGGGAAGAAACTACTAGCAAGAGAGTTCATTCAAAGAAATCTTTATAATAGTGAACTATAGAATCCAAGATTGATAAGGGGATACATGACAGTGAAAATGTGGAGGAGTCAATGAATTGGAGGTCCTGGTGGTGTTAAAGGATGAAACCCATATCAACCAAAAAAATGCATAGATAGCTACAGTATTAACTTAATATTTGTGGTCAAATCCTGATTTAGGAATATAAAAATGAGAGTACAACTTTGTATACTTCTTTATGAGTTCCTTCATCTTCTTCAAACCTCCTTCCTCTTTTTCTATGCATCCCTTCCTGCAGCAGAGTGAAATGAATAAGAAAAAAGAAATGTGAATGGATTGGAGGTGGGGGGTGATGTGCATAAAAGAAAGAAACATAGAAGGAAAAAGATCTCCCATTAAAAAGGGTTCTTGAATATCCATGGACTCAGACTAAAACAGTTCATCCTATAGAGACATAAGAAGGTCTGTTTGTCTCAGGCAGCATTTAAATCATGACCATTGCCCCTTCTGGGTGGGCAGTGAGTCTTTCTTTCTTGTGACTCTCCACAGCACCTAGTACAGTGCTCATTATCATTAATAGCTTATTAACCAACAAAGGGCAGAACACAGAGAGGAAAAGTTTTGCCAAGATCATTTTCTTAAAAAAAAAAAAAAGTGCCCCTGCTGCACTTTGTTACAACAAGGGCCAGAAATGGGTCTGAAATTACAGCACAAGCTCACACCTCTGGACTTTGTTTTCTTACACAGTATCTTTAGAAAGTGATATTTTAAAGATAAGAAAATGAGATACATATATTTGTCCTATTAAATTCTATGACGTAAGCACCATATACAGAAGTTCTATGGAATCCTTTCCCACATTGCTATTCAAAATAATTACCTGCTGGCTAATATTCTAAACCTGATAGTTTATGGACCACAAAATGTCATTGTTTAAGAAATTGTAAAAAGTTTATTAGTATCAGGCAATGAAAATTTTCACAAAATCAGAAGAATTAGCTTCTATGGTTCACATGGTTCTACGTGAAGATGATTCCTTAATAGCCAAGTTTGTCTTTAAGATAAAAAATGTGGAGGGAAAAAAGTGACCTCATATTTGATGCCTTAAATTTTAGGGTTTTTTTTTGTTATTTACACAGAGCAGTATTGTCTAAATGGGAATAGCCTACCAATAATAGAACAAACAAACTGGGGCCATAGCCCCACTCTTCCCCAGGTGGATTTATGTCACTTGGAATGATGTCACAAGGTATATTCAGGCCTGAATTTCCATGCCCTTGACTATTCCTTTCACACTGGGTTATATGGTAGCCCTTCTCTAGATTCTGTGGGGTCAAGTTCTGCCTCACAGGTGTGGGTAGTAGGAGATGAATCCATTGCCCTTTTTGTTGAGGGCTCTCACCACCTGAACCATAAGATCAGTCACATTGGCAGAGTGCATCTTGAGCAGGAGCTCTGAGAGCTGACAGCCAAGTCCCCCAAAAAACAGAAAGAATAAAGGTCAAATGCAATGGATCATGCCACAAGCCCAAATTGCTTGACAGCAGACAAGTAAGCAAGGGTCTGAGGCTGAGCACCGCAATCAGGCAACATTTTGGTGGGGCCTAGAGCTCAACAAAGGGTGTTGTTAGACCTTATGTTAGTAATAGTCAGTATATGGGAAAAGAAACATGTTATAAAATTAGGAACACAATGAAGGGTTTTCTTATAACAATGTACTTCTAAAAATTCAGAGATTTGAATTTTATTCTTCCTACAAAAGTACAAGATTAATGAGGAAAAACTAGAACATAACAAAAAGAAGGAAAAATAATTTCACAAACTACCACAAGAGATACATATGTATTTTTTAATAAAATAGAATCAACAGAAATAGTTCATTGTTTTTGTCCCTTAGTATATTTAGAATGGCATGCTAACGTATCATTCTTATACTTATTTAAAGGGCAACACACAGAATGGAAAAAAAATATTTGCAAACCAACTATTTGATAAGGGCCTAATATCCAAAATATATAAGTAACTCATACAAACCCATAACAAAAACAAAATCTGACTGAAAAGGGGACAAAGGACTTGAATAGACATTTTTTCAAAGAAGACATACAACTAGCCAATAGGTACATGAAAAGATGCTCAACATCATTAATCATCAGGGAAATTAAAATCCAAATCACAATGAGATGTCACCTCACACTTGTTAAAATAGCTATTATCAAAAACACGAGAGACAACAAGTTGGCGAGGATGTGGAGAAAAGGGTACCCTGCGTTAATGGGAATGTAATTGGTGCAACCACTATGGAAAAAGATACAGAGTTTCCTCAGAAAAACTAGAACTAGAACTACCATATGATACAGCAACCCCACTTCTAGGGGTACATCCAAAGGGAGTAAATCACTATTTCAAAGAGTTATCTGCACCCCCATGTTCATTACAGCATTACTCACAATAGCCAAGACATGGAAACAACGTAGGTATCCATCAGTGGGGATGAATGGATAAAGAAAGTGTGATTTTATACACACACACACACACACACACACACACACACACACACACATAGTGGGATATCATTCAGATATATAAAAAAAGAAAAAGAAAATCTTGTCTTTTGCCACAATATGGATGGACCTTGAGGGCATTATGCTAAGTAAAATAAGTCAGACAGAAAAAGACAAATACTATATGATACTTTTGTGTGGAATCTTGAAAAGACAACGAAATAGAGAGTAGAATGGTAGCTATCAGGGACTGGAAGTGAAAGAAATGGGGAGAAGTTGGTCAAAGATTACAAACTTCTAGCTAAAAGATGATTATGATCTGGGGATCTAGTGTACAGCACGGTGACTATAATTAACAATGCTGGGGGTTCCTGGGTGGCCCAGTCGGTTGAGCGTCCTACTTCGGCTCAGGTCATGATCTCGCAGCTCGTGAGTTCGAGCCCCGCGTCGGGCTCTGTGCTGACAGCTCAGAGCCTGGAGCCTGCTTTCGATTCTGTGTCTCCCTCTCTCTCTGCCCCAACCCACTGACATTCTGTCTCCGTCTCTCTCAAAAATAAATAAACATTTGAAAAGATTTTTTAAATAAAAAAAATTAAAAAACCAATACTTTATTATATGCTTAAAATGTGTTGAGAGTAAATCTTAAACGCTGTGACCACAAAAGATAAATTATAATTACATGAGAGGATAGAGATGTTAACTAACCCTATTGTGGTAATCATTTTGCAATACATATGTGCATTAGATCATTATGTTGTACACTTAAACTTACATATCTAGTATCATATTATCTCAGTGAAGCTGGAAAAAACAAGGGTATGATTCTTCTATAATATTACATATCATCTTAATTCTGAACAAAAGAAGATATTCTGTCTATTTCAACAAGACCCTATTGTTAATAAATAGGAGGTTGCATGCTTGTTGTCTATGTCTGTGATGATTTCTGACACCAACAACCCAAGTTAGGCCAAACTTCACAGGAGAAGCGCTGAGTCCTTCACGAGACAGCCCTCATTTCAGGCATCAGCTGCCAGTTTGGGCTCTCTAGGCCACTTTCACTTCTGACCAGCAGGCTACAAGATTAGGAGTTCCCAATGTCCCCTCAGGTTTCATAATCACCTCTAATGATGTCTAGAACTCCATAAAGCACCATACTTAGTGTTACAGTTTTGTTATAACAAGAGGATACAAATCAGAACCAACCAAAGGGAGAAACACATAGAGCAAAATCTGGGAGTACTCCAAAGATTCTGTCATCCTCAGGGACATATGACCTTCCTGACATATCAGTGTGAAACAATATACAGAATACTGCTGACCAGGAGGCCCATCTGAGTTTTATCAGGATTTCATTCGATAGGCATGATTGTTTGAATGAATGGCTATGGTGTTACACTCCATCTCCAGCCCACTTCTCACCCAAGAGGTTGAGGTCATGTCACAAAGCTCAAAGTCCTAACCCTGTAAACACATGACTGATCTTACTGACAACTGATTAGCATAAACTATCTAGGGTCCCACCATGAATAACAAACACTCCTGTCACTCTGGAAATCCTAAGAATTTGGAGTCCACCTTCCAAAAGCCAGGGGCAACAGCCAGCTGAATTTTCTATTACATAGCACATCAACTAGAAAATTGAGTTTATCACACTCCATTCATAGCTCTAACCAATGCATGCAAAACTCCTCTTTCTCAAAAAAAAAAATTATTTTAGGAGTACCTGAGTGGTTTAGTCGGTTAGGCATCTGATTCTTGGTTTCGGCTCAGGTCATAATCTCAAGTTCGTGAGTTCGAGCCCCGCATCAGGCTCTGTGCTGACAGTGTGGA
This sequence comes from Leopardus geoffroyi, assembly GCF_018350155.1. Classification (NCBI taxonomy): domain Eukaryota; kingdom Metazoa; phylum Chordata; class Mammalia; order Carnivora; family Felidae; genus Leopardus; species Leopardus geoffroyi. Next base: position 116,054,884 of record NC_059333.1, on the reverse strand, counting down.
GCCTGCTTCGGATTCTCTGCCTCTCTCTCTCCCCTTTGCCCCTCCCCACCCATATGCGCTCACTCACTCTCTCTCTCTCAAAAATAAATGAACATTTAAAAAAGGAAATGAAAAAAATTTATTTTATACCTAATTCAATTTTTATTCCCATTTTCCCATTGTACTCACTCTGTTAACTATATATCTTAAGATATATCTTCATCATTATAAAATATATAGTGATTAATTTATATAGGTGGTATGGTGTTGAAGAATCTGTTCTCAAACTTTACTCAAACATCATTGTTTACTGTATATGACTGTAGGTGTTTCTAGTTAATGCCTTCTAATTTTACTTTGTAGTATTCCATAGTGTCCATCCACATCTATTTAGTTATCTATTCCTGGAGTCATGGATAATCTAGGTTGCCTCTAATTACCTGCTTCCACAAACATTTCAGGCTGAACATATCTTTATGTATCCCATTGAGGATTTATGCAAGAGTCTCTGATATGTATTGTAGATCACAGATTATTGCAATACCACAAAATCTATCCAGATTGTGCTCCAGAACAATACAGCCAGTGGTATAGGAAGGTCTCTATTTCAAAATATACTTGATAATTCTTCATTTTGTCCATTTTTCAAAGTTTTACAATTTGATAGGTACAAAGTGGTGTTTCACCATTACTATAATTTGTATGTTTTGATTATTGGTGCATCTAAACATGTCTTCACATTCTTCTTAGCCAGTTAGTATCTTCCTTTTGTGAATGGCCAATTCATATCCTTTCTCTATTTTTTGACGGAGTTTACTATCTTCTTGATTCGTAGACAATTCTTTGTGTATTTTATGTAGTTACCTTTTGTTGTTCTTAGACATTACTAATAACTTTTCCTTATTTATAACCATCTACTAATTTTGTGTCAGGTGTCTTTCATTGAATAGAGATATTTAATTTGATATAGCTAAATCAACTAGTTTTTTTCTCCTTAACATGTGTAATTTTGCACTCTTTTCTAAGAAATCATTTTTCACTTCAAGGTTGCTAGCATATTCTCCCATATTGTCTTCTTTTTTAAATTTTTTTTTTCAACCTTTATTTATTTTTGGGACAGAGAGAGACAGAGCATGAACGGGGGAGGGGCAGAGAGAGAGGGAGACACAGAATCGGAAACAGGCTCCAGGCTCTGAGCCATCAGCCCAGAGCCTGACGCGGGGCTCGAACTCACGGACCGCGAGATCGTGACCTGGCTGAAGTCGGACGCCTAACCGACTGCGCCACCCAGGCGCCCCCATATTGTCTTCTTTTAATTTCATAATTTTCTTCTTTAACACTTAGGTCTTTAAAACATGTGGAGTACACAGTTGTATATGATACAAGAAAGGGATTCAAACTTTCTCGGGCAGCTTTTCCAATACTAACTTCTAAATAATTTCTTTCCTTATGGTTGTCTTGCCACCTTTACAAGTAAGCACTTCCCATGTAAATGGGTATATTTCTGAATTCTCTGTTTTCCTTCTTGGTCTATTCTGTCCAGTATTGTGCCTGTACTACAACTGTAGAGTCCTTTATTATCTGAGGGTGAGTCATAATATATTTATATTTCTTCAAATAATTCTCCTATAAACATTTGACTCATTATTTTGTTGCAGTTTATCTTGCTGTTGTTAATGACATTGCATTGTCTACCATATTTTCTAGTTAGTTATGATTTTTACTATTGCCAGAGAAGAAGGCCATTGATTTTTGTTACCTGATCTTATATTAAGTAAGCTTCGTCAATTTTTTCATTGGAAATAAAAGTTTATCTACATAGCTGATCATGTCACCAGCAAATAATGACAGTTTTATCTCTTCCCTTTCAATCTTTATGCCTCTCATTTTTCCTTTATAATTTTATGTTATTGACATTGTTATGCCAAACATTTTGAAAGGTAAATGCTTGAACACAATCTTTTTTTCATAGGACACATTCATAGAAGAGAATTTTCTGTGTCAAGCAGAGAGTTTATATTTAAAGCTTTTCAAATATATTGTTATAAATTTACACAAGAAATTTACACCAAAGCATTTCCCCATCAATATTGTAACAAAGTAGCCATATTCTGAAATCATCATCAATATCTGGGATTATCTATTTCTAATTTTTCTAATTAAAAATATTTTGTGGGGCGCCTGGATGGCTCAGTAGGTTAAGCAGCTGACTTTGGCTCAGGCCATGATCTCATGGTTCATGAGTTCAAGCCCTTCATCAGGCTCTGTGCTGACAGCTTGGAGCCTGGAGCCTGCTTCAGATTCTGTGTGTGTGTGTCTCTCTCTCCCCCTCCCCTGATCATGCTCACTCTCTCTCTGTCTCTCTTTCTCTCAAAAATAAATAAACATTAAAAACAAATTTTAAGTACCTCCTTTTAATCTGCTTTTTTATTGTGAAGAAAATTGAACTTATTTTCAGGCACTGAAATAAATAATAATAGAATGAATAGAATAGATAGAATGAGGTAGATCAGAAAATACACTTGCTTTCCATTTGTCAAAGTTTTATTCAGACACGAATAAGACAAAGAACATACTTAAAGGCTCTCTAGCCTATGGTCCACTTTCCACTCTCTAGGTGTATAAAATATTCTTCATACATATCTCTCATTTATTGAATGTTTGCTTTGAATGTTTGCTAGGTACAGTCAGGGATCAAAAAGCTTAAAAATCCTGATCTTTTTCCTTAAGTAACTTCCATTCTAGTAGGAAAAATAAGACACAGATATAGATAGTTATAACACATGGTAAAAAGAGATATCTGTCATAGGAGTCTCATCGGCAAATGAAATGCCAGAAGAGGTAGGGGGAACGTTAGAAGAGGTAAATAACATGAAATGAGAGGATTTTAAAGAACTCAGTAGGTATGGAGGACAGCTGAAAATTTTTGAGTAGGAAAATGAAGGGAGCCCAGTCACACTTAAGATCTTGATCTACTAGTGGTATTTGGGACCAACTAGCAAAGGTCAAGAAAGTGGCCTAAAGACTGATTAGGTGGTTGACAGAATATTTAGGTCATGTAACAAGTACTGAGGGACTTCACAGGGCATTGTAACAGAGATGGAAAAGAAGGAGAAGAGAAAGGGAATGTTGTCAGGATTTAGTCTTGGTTGGACTTAGGGGCCTACATAATAGTGAATGGTTCCTAATTTTTAAGTTCCTAATTTTTAAGTGTGGGCTATTGGAGTGACAGAGGAGCCACTAACACAGATGGACTAGGAACCTAGAGAAAGAGTGAGCTGACCTGGGGAGCTGGAAAATAATACATCTGTACTGTAGCCAAAAGTTGGAAGTGTATGTATGTGTGTGTGCAGGCATGTTTGCACACACACATGTATGTACACATACATGCATATCTAGTTCAGAATGAAACTAAACTTATTGACTTGGAAGCCATCTACATAAGGCTAAAGGTGAAAATCCTTTGTCCAAGATATCCCAGGAAGACGAGAGAGCCAGAAGATAAAGGTGAGTCAAGTGATGATTTCTTACAGGTTTACAAGTATGGGATTGGCAGAGAAATCAGTAATAGAGAAGAGGACTAACCAAGGAGACAGGAGGAGAACTCAAAGGTATGAGTTCATGAAAGCCAAGGGAGAAGAAAAGCAGGGGTTAGTTGAAGTGTCAAGCACCACAAGCAGTTCACAGAGGGTGAGGAGCAAGCACAGTCTTAAATTTGGGGTTCAACAGTCATAAGTGACCTTCAGAGGAGCAAATCCAGTGCCGTGCCAGGTCTCAAAACCAGCAAGAATTCATCGGCCACAAGGAAGACCGAGAACCAAGCAATGACTGTGAAGCATTCTGCTTAGAAGCATGGTGAATACACGATGAGACATAAGATAGTACCTCAAGAGAACTATGGAAAAAGGCTTGTTAGGGAAAGGGAAACCTGACATATTTACAGATATAGTAAATGGGACCTGTGAAGAGGAAAAGGTTAAAGATACAAAATGAAGTGCACAATCATGGAATAAAATCTTTAAGGATATACGCGGTATTGGAATAAAAGTGCAGGTGAGGGATTCATTTCAAAAAGGAGGAGGGGCACATTGTATTCAGAGAGCAGAGACATTTTCTGTGACTAAGTCATCCTTCACAAATGGAGCTAACAGTATTTTTAATGGGTAAAAGGGACGCACTACATTGTAACCTGTAGAATTTAAAACTGACAGCATCCTTCAGTTGGTCCATTCTCCTCTCAGACATATCAGTAAATAATAGTTTGAAAAGTGCCAATGGCAAAAGATGCCTTCTTGATAATAGAATGGTGATTTTCCATTCTATTAGTGCCATTGGCATTTATAATATTATTACTTTTGCTACATATCTGAGTCAAGGAATTACTAGTAAAATAATTCAGGGTATCTCCTTCCACAATTCCAGTTATAAACCAAGTCCAAAAGACTCTATGGTTGGCCCTGAAAAAAAACCTTCACCAATGACTGATAAGAGTCCTATGACTTCCTACATTTTAAATTGTCTCTGATTACAAAACTAGCCACCACATCCTGCTATTCCCCGAGGCTCTTTTTTTTGTGGTAGTCCATTCATCCTTTGTAATCCTCAAGGATCAATATTTGACCTCATACTCCATATCAGCTAATGATCTGCCCAGTTGTGACACCAAATATGGGAAAAACCATGTGACCACACTATGCTATTATTCCTCTCTAGCATACACAAAATACTAGGTAGAAAGTGAAGGGGATAGCTAATTGACAATTTCAACTCAAGTAATTAACGCACCCCCGTTTAGTGGGAAGAGTTAGTTCACTTGCCAATATGACTGAAGGAGGAGCAGGTGAAAGCAGCTGGAGCATCATGAAGAAGGGCAAATTCCTCTCTGAGGCACTCTGGGGGGTGGTATAGTGCCCAGAAAGTGATAAAACCAAGTACAAGTTAGGAAAGGACTAGCTGACTATCATAGGGAAAATGAAAACTTTGAGAATAAAGCCATCTAGTTAAACACTTGCTTAGGAGTTTACCATAAGGTAGGAGACTATTGTCTGTCTTTCTGGAACATGTGCTTCCACCTACATACATTGACAAACCCTAAGCTTAGGTAGTTTTTTGGAAAATAAAATTAGGTAACGCTTTACTAAGTCTGTGGTTTGTGAATTTTAAAATACGCAGGAATAGAATGGTATATCCCCCCTGTTTAAAATGTTGTGAGATTGGAGCTTTTCTCTGACTTAAGCTTTATGTGCTCTCTGACATTTCATATTCACAAGGTAGAACTTCTTGTTTCTTACCTGCATACATCTGGAATAAGAGCAGATGGTACCATACCTTCAACTGCTTTTAAACCCTTGCTTGATTTATAACATAAACTTGTCTTGGCTTTAAATGCTGCTACTTCTGGCCTCCCTTCTGCTTCTTCCATTTCTATTTCTTATTGTCCTCTACTGCTTTGTGAATATTAACGCTTGTGATTCAGTGAGACAACTACAATGTGTGGGAGCCCCAGAAATGTTGGAAGAACTGTAATAAAATGTTACCAGAAGTTATTCCTACATTGTGGGATTATTGGTGATTTACTTCTTCTTTACACTTTTATATACTTACCTTGCTTACATTTATTTCATATTCCCTGAAATATTCACAAAATAATGTATTGTTTTTGTAAAAAGAAAAAAATAATACTATTTATGTTTTGACAAATGTGATTAATTGTAAACTGGTTTTGCTATTTTTTTCTTCATCGTGCTATGGAAGCAGTTTTGAATAAGGCTAGAATAAACTGAAACTTTCAAGTTCCACTTTTAAGATTCATAAAATATTGCCTCCCCTTTGTAATTAATTTAAATGTATGTTTGTGTGTGATTATACAAACGTTTATTGCTAAGTTTCCTGATTCCAAATGGAATTGGAGCTAAAGAAAACCAAATTTAGCTGACTCCTGAGACTTAAGATAAGCCGTTTTGCTTACCTAAACCTAGACTGAATTCTAAACCATTCATTTCCACCCACACTAATCTCTATGAAACCCAACCAGTTAACCTTCTTTTGATTTTATTTTTCTAGAGTGGGAAGTATTGTGGTCAGCATTCCGAGTTCACGATGAAAAATAAGGCATCCAGCCATAGCACTGTAGCTCTTACTCTAAACAATTGCTTATTTTCTTAGTACAAATTTCACTTTAATTTAAAAAACATTCAAATAACAGAATAAATACATTTTGTAATGGATTGAGAATACTGAGTTCTTCTCCCCTTACTATTCCTAAATTCAATGGCACCATAATATCTGATAACTAGAAGGTGTTAATTTAGAAAATTTCTTGCATAGAAATATATCCTATTTCCTGTCAAATCTACACAACTGAGGTATTTCTTGTGCTTGTGCTATTCAACTTTTCCCAGAGATCTGGCTTACAGGTTTTTTTTTGCTCATATTGTATTTTGAGAGAAATGTATATATCAATGTTACTGCACACTGAGAAGTAACCTAAGGGGAAACTGTCCCGATGGATGAATGTTCATTTCCAGGAAAGTCTCTACCTTTTAGGAAAAAGAATGGCTCAAAGAAGTCAAGTTGGCAGAGAAAGAGAGTATATGATGATAAATCAATTACATATTATCCTCCTGAAAGCCATAGCTCTGACCACCTCCCTGACGACTTCACAAGATTATTGCGAAGATCAAATGAGAATTTAGGTGAAAGCATTTTGTAAACTCTAAAGTGCCATGCAAATACTATTGTTCTTTCTGAATAACTTACATGAGTACAGTATCTGGAGCAGAGTAAAAATAGATCAGTTGCTTGACAACCCAAGTTAAATTTTTTCTTAAGTTGAGTAACTGAATCACAATTAGAAATACACCGGTTATAAAATTCTTTCATTATTTTAAAATTGGAGTTTAAGCAATGTGTTAGAAATAGAAACATGAACCTGAATTTTCTCAGGAAACTGTGCAGTTCAGAGGGGGAAAAAATCATGTGATAATGTCACTAATTTGAGTTCTCCACTGAACTTAATAATTGTTTTGTTTGTTTCTCTTCTACCATTTGTATTGATATTTGTTGTTCAGATTGCATTTTCAATCATCATATTGCATTCAGTTGACAGACTTAATGATATGATATGTATCCATTATTTTATTTTAATATTAGCATTAAAATAATTGTGATTCAATTGAAAGCAACACTGTTTTCCAAGTACAAGTTTTTAAGGGAGTAGAACTGTTCACAACTTCCATGGACAGCAGCAGTGCTGATTACAGATCATTCCAACAAATGTTCTTTGATTTGGCTGTTATAACCATGTCTGTCTCTGCTAAGGGGGGAAAATAAAGCAAGTGATATAATTCCCTATGTGTTGAAACCTTTTAGCTGGCAACAGCTTTTTAATGGCTTTTTTTGCAGTCAGCAAGAAATGTACATTTATTCAACTGAAAGCAACATTGATGATAAGGAGAAAAAAAATGTTTCCAACTCTTATTTCACTACATGATTTTCAAGATGGTTTTTGTGAAGTTTCATTTACAGTCTCTAACAAAGCAAATCAACAGATACATATATTATCTGTGTGTAGAACACAATAAAAGTATGAAGAGAAATAAAATGACATCAGATAATGCAGTGGTGTATCTAGCCAGACAGAGCCAATTTTATCCCTAATCATAAAGAATTGGCTTGCAAGTATTAGGTATTTATTCACCTTTGGGGAGGAAAATCTTCCTAGTTCAATTCAATATAATAAGTCATCTAGTGATCACAGTCTTTGTAACAAAAGAACTAAAAGGATGTTACAAATATGTTGGCACAGAACAGAGAAAAGCATTACCACACTCATCTGCAAGGTGGGTTCTCTCTAATTAGATGGATGCAAGAATCAAAAGGTACATCTCTTATTGCCAACATTGGGGCAGGGGAATGCTGCAATTCAGGGTGCTGATAGTCAAATGTAGGCATATCCAGAGATTATATTGATATTAACTATAATAGGATTTAATCTCTTTCCTTGAGTGGACACTCTATGGAATATTTGAACTTCTGGAACACATTTTCAGTGAAGTTACATTTAAACAGGGAGTGGGTTCTAAAGTCAGCAAGTAAGACAAAAATTTTGCAGACTCAAAACTACCAGTCAACATCTATTGTGCTGCCTTTAAACTTTTAGGATTTAAACCCTTATAAAGTGAAAGGCAAAAATTATTTCTGTTTCCCTTTGCATTTTAGTTTTTGTCTCCTGAGGGATAATGGAGATCAGTTTAACTTGAACCGGGAAAAATTCTCTTTCTGTTTTTGTAGAGCCGATATGATTGAATTCATGGAATTCAAATGAATAGAATATTAGAATACTATTGCATTGTCATGAACCTTACTGTGCTACACTGAATATTTAAGTATACGGGGCACCTGGGTAGCTCAGTCGGTTAAGCGTCTGACTTCAGCTTAGGTCGTGATTTCACAGTCCATGAATTTGAGCCCTGCATCTGGCTCTGTGCTGACAGCTCAAGGCCTGGAGCCTGCTTCAGATTCTGTGTCTCCCTCTCTCTCTGCTCCTCTCCTGCTCACACTCTGTCTCTTTCTCTCAAAAATAAATAAACATTAAAAAAATTTAAGTACATTATTTCCCCTTTAATTTTCAAGATACATTTGTGAAATGATTAATGACTCCATCTTAAGATGAGGAAATTGAGGCTAACAGAAGTTACGTAACTTGCAGGTAAGTGGCTCAGTTAGAATTCAAACCATGTTGATTCGATAGCTGGTCCTTTATACTATACTTTATCAACTCCTAGAAATACAAGGAAATATTCAAGTATGGCTACAACTGTAATATTAATAATGGTGCTGAAGCTAGCTGGGTCATTTAAATAATTTTTAGAATGCCATATTAAAGGTGTCCATTAAATAAACAACAGTGTTTAAAAAATATTAGGGGGTACTTAGGTGGCTCAGTGGTTAAGTGTCCAACTCTTGATTTCAGCTCAGGTCATGATGTCACAGTTTGTGAGTTCAAGCACCCTGTCAAGTTCTGCGCTCTCAGGGTGGAGCATGCTTGGGATTCTCTCTCTCTCCCTCTCTCTCTCTGCCCCTCCTTTGTGTGCTCTCTCTCTCTCTAACTCAAAATAAATAAATAAAACATGTAAAAAATATTAGTGGTTTGGGGTCATCTAGTTGAGGTAATCTAGCCCCCCTTTAACCACTCTCCTCAGCCAGCCTTCTTTAGTCCCTACCTAGAATATAGCTAACACATCCTTGTTCATTGATTATTCTCTTCAGCTCACCTTCCTTTAAACCAGTATGCAAAATATTTTTGTAAAAATCTCCCTAAGACATCATTTAATTACATCATTGCCTCCCTCATAAACCTTCAATAGCTCCTTATTTTCAATCTCATCAAGCTAAGCTCTGCAATTTTGCAATTTTGTCTATGCTGTTTTAACTTTCTGTCTCCTTTGTACTTCTGTTCAGAGTTCTCTTTATCTTTACCCTCTATACTTTTTACTCAAAAGCTCCATCCACCATTGAAAATGTATCCATCATTACCTCATTATATCAAGAACTTCAGTATCTCCAATACTTCTTTACCTCTAACATCACCGAGAAAAATTCTGACCATTTGAAAATCTTCAAATGATTAGTAGTCAATAAGAAAAACTTCCTATGGTAACAATAAGTGAAAGATTTAGACTGAAATATTTAATTAATCTTAAAAAATTAAAAATACTATTAGAATGCAATAAAAATAAATATTTAGGCCAAAGCTGTCTAATAGAAATATGCAATCTATATATAATTTAACATTTATAGTAATCAAACCTTAAAAAGTAAGCAGAAGTTGTATTAGTTTCCTGTTGCTGCTGTAACACATTAGCACAAACCTAGTGCCTTAAAACAACAGAAGTATATTCTCCTATAGTTCTGGAGGTCAGAAATCTGAAAGGAGTCTTACAGGGCTAAAATCAAGATGTTTACAGGGCTGGATCCTTATGGAAGCTCTGAGGGGAGAATATGTTTCTTTGCTTTTTCAGTCTCTACATGCCCCTTGCATTCCTTGGCTCTTGGCCCCTTCCTTGTATCTGTCCAACTTCTTCCACAATCACAAGTCCTGCTCCTCACTGTGATCTCCTATTGCTTTCTTATAAGGGATACTTGCAATTACATCAGACCTACTAGGATAATCCAGGATGATCTCCTTATCTGAAGATCCTTAATCACATTGATAAAGTCCCTTTTGCCATATAAGGTAATATTCACAGGTCCCTGGGATTTGGATGTGGACATCTTTGGAGGTCTTTGTTCACTCTACCACAGAAACAAATGAACCTAATTTTCATAATATATTTTATTTAGCCCTCTGGATACAAAATATATTATTTCAGCCTGTAATTAAGGTAAAAGACTTTACACTGCTTTCATTTTTAAATTCAAGTTGATTAAAAATAAATAAAATTAGAAATTCACTTGTCTAGTGGCACTATCTATATTTAAAATGCTCAACAGTCATGTGTGGCTAATGGCCTACCATATGTGGATGATCAATACTTTCTATCTGTGAGGGTTAGAGAACTATGAAAGCGGTCTTATATGGACTATGCTCCTTTTAACTTCTGATGCCAACAGAAAGTTTGGGAATCGTCAAGATCACACTTGGTAATAATTCACCAAAAAGACTCAAAGAACTCACTGAACTTTGTTATAATCATGGTTATGGTTTATTACAGAGAAAGGATAGAGATTTGTATCAGGCAAGGGAAGAAATGCATAGAGCAGGGTCTGCGGAAGTACTAAATATGGAGTTTCCATTATCTTTTCCCTGTGAAGTTGTGAAAAGCATTGATTTCCTGAAATCCATGTGTGACAATACACATTGGGTATTGCCACCCAGGGAAGCTCAACTAAGCCTCAATGTCCTTATGTTTTACTGGAGCTATCACATAGGCATGATAAATTGCCCACATGGTTGATTTCAGTCCTCAACCCCTCTAGTGGTCAACTGATACCTCATGCCCAACCCACCCTACATCACATTGTAAGGTTGGCTCAGAGCCCCTACATGATCTTGTTACTAGATGTCTGGCCCAAGGTCTCCAAGCAAATTAAGATACTCCTAGGAGATGGGACATTCCTAGAGCTTAGACATTATCTCCCAGACCCCTAAGGCAGAGACCAAGTCCCTGTTTGGTTAAGTTAAATCCTTCACAACACACTCACCAACTAATTTGATGAAATTTTATTTACTAAATTGACTATTTTGACATCATATAGAAATACCCAAATGAACTTCTACCATTTGTTATTTCAACAGATAGCCAAGTATCAAATAGATACTTACATTTCACAGTTGCTTGATATTTTAATACAAATATAAAAATCCTTTCCTTTAAGTAACTTAGGGATGTCTAAATAAATGTTACCTTGAGTCATTCATTGCTTCTATTTTTCAAGAAGGCTGATTGGTACTCCTCAGACATAAAATATATCCTGTTTTGAGCTGATTAAAAATCAGTGTCTCATTTTTGACTTATGACCCTCTAAATCCAATTCAAATCAGAAATAAAAATTAGCATTGAAGCTACCTAACTGTAATTACCCAAATGGTCCTTATGACAAGGGAGCATAAGCCAGACTGGGGGCCAAGCACAAGCTAGCACACCCCCTCCTAGGTGGGATATGTGTGATATTCCTCAGGCACTCCTAGCTGCCCAAGAACAAAGGAAAGGAAAGCAAACAAAAGGTTAACTGATAGAGATCACAGTCATACAAGACATGGGTCTCCATCAGTTTATAAATATCTTAGTAAATTAAACAAAAAGGCAATCTTATCAATATCCTAATCCCCAGAAACCTGTAGACTCAGTTTCCTGGAGCCCCTAACATCACCCTCACCTCCATGGTGATGTGGGGAACAAAGGCAAGAAGGAAATGGCAGGTAAAATTAAATTTCTTATAATCAGCAGCCCATTGACAAACACTTGAGGCAGGCAGAGTAAAACGTTTCTCTAGGAACTTCCTACTGTCTTAAGGTTAATGCTTTGCTTGAGGGAGAAACAACCTTAGCTTGACAATGGCTAGGCCTCCAGTATCCTGTGAATTTTCTTTAGAGTCTGAAAATCTCTTTGTAAACTTCTCATTTGCCATTACCTCCTCAATTCCATAGTATATAACCAGTCATTCTTCACAACCCCAGTGCAGCTCTTTCTGTCCTGTCCCTGTGCTTTAATAAAATCATTTTTTTTGCACCAAAGACATCTTTAAGAACTCTTTCTTGGCTGTCAGCTCCAAACCCTACCATCACCCCCAAATCTCATCACTTATACAGCTAATGGTATTTCATAAATCCAGATTTTCAGCAAGAGTGTCTCTAATGTTCTTAGATCAAGAGGACTCTTTTGAAATAGTTCACTTGGAAATTTCAAACTTCATAAAACTTCAAAGCTGATAAAAAACTTAAGTTCCACATATAAACAAATTTAGCTACAAAGCAGTGAGATGATTTGTCAAGGGTGACATGAAGAGTAAGTGGCCAGAATACAACTTCATCGTTAGTCTTCTAACTCCAAGTCCTGTGTGTGTGTGTGTGTGTGTGTGTGTGTGTGTGTGTGTGCCTGTGTCTGTCTTTCTTTGTGCTACATCATGACTCCTTCTGAACATGTTACTGTGTAGAAACCAGTAAATATATAGGCATCAATCTGCATGTCAATTTGTAGTGGATGCCTGAACATTGTTGAGAAGGATTTTCTGGCTCCCTCTTGGGACAGCAGTAAAAAGTATTGTAATTCATGAGCAGTGCAATGGAACTGGGGAGGGGAAGGAGTGGCCAAGTATTTGCTACATTTACCATACCCAATGTAAGCATATAACTCAGGTAGTACTGATGAGGGGGCATAAGACAAGCTGAGAGCCAAGCACAAGCTAGCATCCCCCCTCCCAGGTGGGATATGTGTGATATTCCTCAGGCAGTCCTGGTTGCCCAAGAGCAAAGGAAAAGAAAGAAAGCAAGTGGTTAACTGATAGAGATCACAGTCATAAAGGACATCAGTCTCCATCAGTTTATAAATATCTTTGTAAATTATAAGAAAGAGGTAATCTGTCAGTAGCCTAATCTCCAGAAACCTATAGACTCTGTTTCCTGCAGCACCAACATTAGTCCTCCATAGTGATGTAGGGAACAAAAGGCAAGAAGGGAATGGCAGGTAAAATCAAATTTCCTTATAATCTGCAGCCCACCGACAAACATTTGAGGCAAGCAGAGTAAAACATTTCTCCAGAAACTCCCTACTGTTTTAAGGTTAATGCTTTGCTAGAGGGAAAAACAACCTTAGCTTGACAATAGCTAGGCTTCCAGTATCCTGTATGTCTTCTTTAGCATATGAAAATCCCATTAGAAACTTGCCCTTGATTCTACCTCCCCCAGCTCCATAGTATATAACCAGTCATTCTTCACAACCCCAGTGCAGCTCTTTCTGCCCATGGGTCCTGTCACCATGCTTTAATAAAAATGCCTTCTTGCACCAAAGACATCTTCAAGAACTCTTTCTTGGGCATCAGCTCTGAACCCCACCATCACCTCAAAACCTCATCAGTACTAAAGCACCAGTGATGGGGCACCTGGATGGCTCAGTTGGTTAAGCGTCTGACTTGATTTCGGCTCACCTCATGATCTCACAGTTCATGAAATGAAAGCCTGTGTCAATCTCCACACTAACAGCATGGAGTCTTCTTGGGATTTGCTCGCTCCCTCTCTCTGCCCCTCCTTCGCTCATGCAAGCTCTCTCTCTCAAAATAAATAAACTTAAAAAAAATAGGTAAATAAAGCATTAGTTATTATTGCAATTTGTCTCTGACTTGGAAAACTCTCTTTCTAGTCCTCAGTTCTCATACGAGGAGGAAAACTACAATGATCACTGTTTCTTCTGGTTTTAAGATGTGAAAATAAGCACCTTATGCATGGTAGGCATTCATAATCTAGAACAGTTCCTGGCATACAGGAGTGCTCTTTAATATTTGTTAAATGGCTACATGTATTATATCAGGAAAGAGCTAGAGGAGATAAGGTAGCAAATTAACACACCTGAGAAAAGTCTGCAATGAATCCTTATCTATGGCATCTCCCCTATTTGGACAAGAAAGGTGGTACTCTGAGATATTCAAAATTACTCTAGAGAACGTACATGGTAGTAAGGAGGGCCTGCCCTAACATTTATTTAAAACAGGAAATCAAACTCCTTCATAGGAATTTCATCCAATACTCTGCATCATTTGCAAAACAATCAAGCGCCAAGCAAACCATTCTGAATGAAATAAACTAAATCAAATAAAAATTAAATGCAAACATCAATACACTGTTAAATTTAAAATACTGTTAAACTTCAAAGAATGGGAATAGCTTAAAATTAGCATGAAAATTAAGCAAAAACAGCTAAACTGAGTGGTTAAGTAGGGCCATTAAGGAGACAAAGTACAGCTCAGGCTATTTTCTAACCAAATAACAATTTGTTAATATAAGCACATTGGCTGCAAATTAATTCCTTATAATGTAAAATGGGCACCATTTTCATTCTCTTTACTGATGCAAACATCTACCCTCTAAAAGCTGGCTTAAAGGAAAACAGGGTCAAGAGAAATGCATTTTTGTTGTGGGAATCCTCAGCTGTGACTTAATATTACAAATTATGATGCTTTTATTTTTGTTGTTTTGTAAAATCAAGTAGATCTTATCATAGAGGGGAAAAACATGTCCAGGGTCACAGAGTTTGTTCCTCTGTATTACTGTGGGTTTGACCTTGTCACTGTGGCCATAAATAGCAATCTGTATTTTATCTAATCTACTCTTGAGTATTCCTAGTGATGAGACCTTAGCGGCCTTTTCTCAGCAAATTATTCCTAAATCTAATCAGCCCCACATTTAAAAATACTTTCCTAATGTCTAACCTAATGGTCTAGTTTCAGGTTGTTATACCTTGTTACACTAGCCTTAACAACTTTAAAGGATTCTTTTTTCCTGTTAGGTGTTATTACCTCCCAAGTATCTATGCTCTGTCATGATCATTTGTACAGTTTATTCTCTAAACAGAATTGGGCAAATAATGTTCCCTTAACCTCACTGCAAAGACCATGCATGCCCTGCAAATTTCCTATCACTCATAATACTGTGGTCTCAATTCCAGCCCTCTGAAGAACAAGAGTGACTACACTTCTATTTATCCAAGTAATGATATAGTGTCTCCTTTCTGGTATTGTGCAAAACTATCCCCTAAATTTGGTCATCTTCAGAATGGAAATGAATATGTGATAATATTAGTAATAGTAGGTGACCAAGACAACCTTAAATGTTCCTCTCAGCTTGAGTAAATTTTAAATGGGTTTCTTTCTGACTATAGAGCATTTACTTTAGAAACTTGTAATTCTAAATTCCTTCTCTGGGCTTTTGAGATATAATTCTTTTACAACCCAAGAATGTCTTTTGAAAAGATGTGGGAGCCATCCTTTTGAAATGTAATTTGAAAAAAAAAAAAGAAATATCTTTCTCTCAGTTTCTATGGGAGTGTAGGAGCCTAACTTCACTAAGACCCAATTAAATTAGCAAACAGATGGCCTCATCACTTTGGCCAACCTCCTCCCAGTAGCCTCTAGTAGTTTTCCACTAGCTCACCTCAGTGCTCAAAAACTCTCCAGCCCTTTGGCCCTTTGTTTTAATGGATTGGAGTTCAATTTCTCACCCCTAATGTAATTTTGAGTAAGTCTTCCTTAAGTAAAATCTTCCTTGCCTGTTTAACTGGTCCAGCGCAATCTTCCTTTTACATAGGTAAGGATAGAGGACGCCTTGGCCACCATATAACACCAAAGGATTTGGGTCATGATAAAAGTTTAAAAAAAAAAGGAGCTTTTTCAGTATAAGTAATATTATGTATAAACAGGTATGTTAACTTTGTGAGAATTAATTGAGCCATACATTTATATTTGCACACTTTTCTTTATGTATATTAAATTCGATCATTAAGCTTATTTTACAAAATAGTTTAAATTTGAGCTCTGTCATTTACAGTATTAGGACGGGGGGTGATATCTAATTTCTCTGAATCTCAGTTTCTTTATATTCTAAATGGGAAAAATAATATGTACCTCACTGTGTAGTTATGAGATTTAAATTAACCAAATGTTATAAAGTTCGTGGTAGAGTACCCAGTCTCTAGGAGTGAGTAAATGAGAGCTGTACCACTATTTATTGTTAGTTTTTAATCAGTTTTTCATAGTTATTGACTAAAATTCACTGGAATAAAAAATAAGTCCCTTATTTCAGCAGCCTTCCAGTGGGTCATAGTATTCATTCTACTTTTCTCTACTGCTTTTTAGATTGCCAGGTAATTATGACTTTAATCCACTTGTCTATGAACAAACAGCAATGAATTCTGCATAGCTTATAAGACAAAAACATTTAAATACAATCTAGTGTTTTAGTCCTATAAAAATCTACTTGTTGGGGTGATGGGCTAAATAGACAATGGACATTAAGAAAGGCACTTGGGAGGAGCACTGGGTGTTATATGTAAGTGATGAATCATTAAATTCTATTCCTGAAAGAAAAGAATCTAGTTTTTAATTAGTGTTGCAAACTTACTGATTAATTTCCTACATTAAATTCCAATTCAGCCAAATCAATTGTCCTTAATCACTGACCCCAGCCCCACCCAATGTCTTAGATATTTTAGTTTTATTAATCATTTACTAATTCAATATTGATTTATAATTACATGCAGACACTGTTTCAGGACATAGGAATACTGTGATTAAAAAGACAAAGTCCTTATCTTTTGGAACTGAATTCATAGTGGTAGAGTCAATAGCCAGGTTTAAACAAATAGATCATTCTTCACTGTTATTAAAAAAATTTTTTTAATATAGAGAACGGTTATAGGATGGGTGAGAGGGTGATCAGGAAAGTACAGAGACTTGATAAATGATTTTTTTAAGAAAGCCTTATAAATAGCTAAGGCAAAGTGGTTCTATGTAGAGGCAAAAAGTACAAAGATTCCATAGCAAGGAAAATCTTGAACTATGACTGAAGTGCAGGAAGCAAGGGATAGAGTCATATGATGAGGTCTGAGACATGTAAGGGCTGATCAGGGAGGTCTATGATCACAAGTTGTGTGATTTTAACAAGGGGAGGTTGTAATTGGATTTACACTTTTTAAATGCTTATCATAGTTGTAATGTGGAGATTATCCTGGAGTAAGGGTAGATCAAGAGAAGACATAAGGAGACTAGTTAGAAGCCTGTTATATTAGCCCAGGCAAGAGATGTTGGTGGCTTTGCCTAGGGTAGTGGTGGATAAAATAATGAAACATTGTCAGATTGCAGATGTACTTTGTAGGTGGGGTCAACAGGATTTGATGATTGATTGAATATGAAATTTCAGGGAAAAAAGAAATAAGCATGTCTAGGTTGTGGACTAAGGAATAGGCTGAAAGGTAGTACAATTCAATGAGATTGAGGAGTAATAAGATTGGGGTGTGTGAAACAAGAAATATATACATATTAGTCTCTGTCCTCAGTTCCTGCTAATATCTGATCTTTGATCCCCTTTGAGCTCCCAAAACCCTTGAGTGATAGTGTCTTTGTTCTAATTAAACAACTTTTGGTGGACTGCTAGATGTGTGCTGATCACTAGAAAGCCTAAGCCATGATTAGAAGCTTGGGACTTTAAGCCCTACCTTCTAACCTCCGGAGAGGGGGGGCAGGGTCTAAAAAATGAGTTAGTAATATGTCATGTCTATCATGTCTATGTGATGAAGCCTTCACAAAAACCCGTAAAGTACGTGTTTGGAGAGCTTCTAGGCTATTGAACGTGTATGTGCTGGGAGGGTGGCACATTGCAGCTCAATAGGGATAGAAGCTTCTGGACTCAGAACTCTTCTGGACCTTGCCCAATGTATTTTTTCATCTGGCTGTTCATTTATATCCTTTATTATATCTTTTCATAAGAAACTGCTAATTGTGTTTCCCTGAAAACTGTGAGCCATTATAACAAATTGTTAAACCCAAGAAGGAAGTCCAGGAAACCCTGATTCATAGCCAGTCAGAAGTACAGGTAACAACCTGGGGTATGAGATTGGTATAGGAGTGGGGGCAGTCTTGTAGGACTGAGTCCTTAACCTATGGGATCTCACGCTAACTCCAGGTAGATAATGTCAAAACTGAATTGGATTGTAGGACATCTTGCTGGAGCTGGAGAATTGATCAGTATCTGGTGTCAGAAGTATTCAGCGTAAGAGTAAAGGAAAACAGAGACTCTTTCCCTAAACAGGGGAGTATAATGCAGAGTATAGCTTGAGGTGTCAAATAATTTACTCTTCTTTCATCCTTTTGTCTTTTTCGTCTTGTCGATTTTTCTACATCCAGGTCAGAAATACTCTCTTTTCCAGAGTGCCTCAGTGGCTCACTTGGTTAAGCATCTGACTCTTGATTTCAGCTCAGGTCATGATCTCATGGGTTCATTGTAAAGCACAGAGCCTGCTTGAAATTCCCTCTCTGCCCCTTTCCTGCTCACACACGCGCTCTCTCTGTCTCTCAAAATAAATAAATAAACTTAAAAAAAAAGAAATATTCTGTTTTCCTAACAAGCTTCACCTGTGATTATGATTTAAATTTGTATAACACTAGTTTTGCATTGTTTAACTGATAGTTAATCTTAGTCTCTGTGGCTAATTTTATGTATTCACACAGGTAAGTAGATTTCAAAGCCCTTAAGGCCAAGGAATAAATCTAATTACATTTTTTTTTAATTTTCAGCATTTATCATGGAAATATTTTAAAGTATATATAAAAGTAGAAAAATGTTAAATAACCATATTCTCAAAACCTCACTTCAACAATTAGCAATTTATTACCAATTTTGTTTCATCTATATAATAATCTATTTCTCCCCTGCCTCCACTGGTATTTGGAATTAAATACTAGATACCATATAATTTCCTCTATTACTTAAGCATATGTTTTTAAAAGAGAACCAGTTTTTAAAATATATAGCTATAATACTATAGCAAGGCCCAAAAATTGACATTAATTTCTTAATATTAAATATATTATACTCTCACAAAACTTTTTTTACAGATTTATGTGTTCAAACCAGGATCCAAATAATATCTACACTTTGGTATTGGTTGATATGTCTCTTAATATTTGTTAATTTTTTTTTTTACTGTTTATTTTTGAGAGACAGAGAGAGACAGATTATGAGTGGGGGAGGGGCAGAGAGAGAGGGAGACACAGAATCTGAAGCAGGCTCTGGGCTCTGGACTCAGGGCTTGCTTCAACCCACGGAACGTGAGATCCTGACCTGAGCCAAAGTCAGTTGCATAACCGACCCAGGCGACCTGTTATGTCTCTTAATTTTCTTTTAAATTATACCTCTACTTCCAACCCTCTCTCTCTCTCCCTCCCTCTCTCTCTCTCTCTCTCTCTCTCTCTCTCTCTCTCTCGTGTGTGTGTATTTGCACATGTGAATGAAATTTATTAATTTAAAGAGGTAGATCATTTATTCTATAAAATGTCCTATAGTCTAAAGTTTTGCTGGTTCCATCCCTGTGGTGCTATTTAATATGTTTCCTTACTTTATGTTGGAAAAATTGGATAGGAATAGGAAAATACTAGGGGCCTGAGCTATGCTAAAATAATTTCCTTATCCCAACAGAGATTCTATTTTAAAATTCACTATTTCATATTTGTATTCTGTGTTCATCAGCAAAAGGACCATGCCTTCTCAAGCATATGATGAAATGCTTTTAGACAATACCTTGCATTTATGTACAAATAGACAAAACTTCAGTTTTATCTCATTTTCCTGTTAACAAAATAGAGCATGTACTATGGAGTGGGTATTGTACAGTATTTTAAAATAAAACCCATTTGCCTCTCATATTATTATCTTAATCCTAAAAAAGTATCAATACTTATTTTGCTAAAACCAAAGTGCAAATAAGTGTTTAAAGTTGTATCAGTAAGTCTAAAGTGGAACTGAACTAAGTGAATTTGAATTTATGTGTCACTTCTCTTCCAGTCTTTTCTGGATTAGATCTTATTCAGACATCCTTTTGTGAAATACTTAGCACACACAGCGTAATTGACTTTTTACGCCAGCTGAGAAAGAACAACAGGGGACTCATATCTAAATTAAAATACATCTCACCCAGGTCTATAAAAGAACCAACAGTGCATTCAAGTGTGAGGAACTCCGTTTTGGAAAGAAAAGTTGAGAAACTCACTGAGATTCCTGAAAGCAAAGAAGCTTCAGCCAGGTGAAACAGATACTGTCCCCTAAAAAATAAGACTGTTTTATCACCTGTAGATTCCCAGGGCCACGATAACAAAGTATCACAAATCAGGTGGCTTAAAATAACACGAAGTTAGTCTCAGGCTTCTGGAGGCTAGAAGTCTGAACTCAACGTGTTGGCAGGGCTATGCTCCCTCTGAAGTCTCTAGGAGAGGCTCCTTCCTTGCCTCTTGCAGCTTCTGTTAGTCCCAGGCACTCCTTAACATGTGACATGTGGCCTCCGTCTTCACATGGCCAGAGCTCTCCAGTGTCTCTTCTCTTCTCACAAGGACACCTGTCATATTGAGTTAGGGCCCACCCTAATCCACTATGACCTGATCTTACTTCGATCATATTTGCAAAGACCCTATTTCCAAATAAAGTCACATTCACAGGTACCGATGGTTATGATTCAACGCATCTTTTGGGAGGATGCAATTCAACACATAATATCACCCTCCCTTGAATGTAGGCAAATCAGGACAGCCTAGGCTCTTGATTTCTCACCTTGCATATTTTATACCTGGGGCAACTGGAAGAAACACTATTTACAAGGTTGGTTTGTCGCATTTGTCAATACGCTAATTAGCTTCTGCAAAAAAGCCATCCGTTTTCACACTGGAAACAATAAAAGGTGAAATGACACAAATTATTCAGTAGGTCTGAATTGTATTTCTTCGATCTATGAAGGCAGATTTAGCTGTTTTATCTGGATAGTGTTCTCCTAGGGATATGCAAGACAGAAAGAGAGGAAATGACACAAATAAGGGCAATCCAGGACCCACAATTCTTTGATTTTATGATGGTGTGAAAGTGACATGCATTCAGTAGAAACCGTTCTTCGAATTTTCAATTTTGATCTTTTCCTAAGCCACCGATACCCATACAGTTCCGTGATGCTGGGCAGTGAGCTGCAACTCCTAGTCTACAATGTGATCATGAGGGTGAACACCCAGTACACTTAACAGACATTCTGTACCCATGTACAACCATCCTGTGATTTCCTTTCACTACAGTGTCTAATGAATTACATGAGATAATCAACACCTTATTGTAAAATAAGCTTTGTATTAGACGATTTTGCCTAACTGTAAGCTAATGTATCTATTCTGAATACATTCAATATTGGCTAGGATAAGCTATGTTGTTTGGTTGGTTAGATGTATTAAATGCATTTTTGACTTAAGATATTTTTAACTTCTGATGAGTTTATCTGGGTGTAACTCATCATAAGTTGAGAAAGATCTGTACTTTTATTAGGGGAGAGTCTTGCTTTTGTTTGTTTGTTTGTGTATGTGGTTTATTGGATAATTCTTTTTTTTTCTAGGACACTTCTCTCCATTCAAGTTTAGTTCTCTCTTTACTGCCCCAACACATTGTAGGAGAGGAAAAATACATTTCCCTCCACTCTTCTTAATTCTTAGCTGAGATGCCTGCAATCAAAGATTAACAAGAGAAAGACAAACTGAATTTTAACATGTATACCTATGTATACATGGGAGATACCCAGGGAAAAACGAATAACTCTCCAATGTGGCTTAGAATTCACAATAAAACACCATTTTAACAGGGAAAGTGGAGGGAGGGATGTGGGCCTCTTAAAACACAGTAAAGTGACCTTAGGAAAGATGAATGAGTCCTTAGAAGAACAGACAGGAGATATGACAGTTTGTGACAAAGTTTTTCTGGCTTTCCTCTCCTGTGATAGGAGTCAATCCTCTCTGGTTGATGAATCCCTTTGGACGGGATCTATGACAACTGAGCTCCTTTTGGAGCCCCTGTCTTTAGGCAGATAAGGGAAGTTCAGAGAAAGCCTCTCCTTGCATTTGCTGTTTTTGAAGCTGTTTTTGACTATACATCAGAATAACCAATATATCAAACTGGCATATTTGGGGTGTCATATTCTGCTGCCCTCCAGTATCTGAAAACTCCTAAACTCTTATCTGAAAACTCAACTCTTACCTGAAAACTCAAGTCAACACGATCCTTGGTCAGGGCATTCTCCCATTTCCTTCTGTGTTATGCTCTTTCTTTGTCTTTGGTAGTGTGGGGATCCACTCAGAACCCTCAGTGTTGGTATGAAGATTTTAAATGGAAGACATCTGAGACGCAATAGATGCAAAAAGAAGTCTTTTTGGAACTTCTCTTATCTGACTAAAGGGAAAATCTTTACAGCATGAGGCTGCAGTAAGTCCTCTTTCTGGAGCAGTTTCACAGCCAGGAAAGAGTGGGACCACTGGCACTGAGGTGAGAAATTTCAAATAAACATTATTATTACTTTCTGTTTCCCTGAAAACTCATTTGTCTTTTCCCCATTAAGCTTGTCTGTTCTTCATACAGAAGACTTGTCTCTCTGCTCCCTTTCCTCTATGAACTGAGTATATAAATCCCTATCTCTAGCTATTCAGGGGGCTGCTGCTTTTGTGCATTCATATGTGCATGAAAATATTTTGTCTTTTCTCTTGTTAACCGGTTGCTAGTCAACTGCAGGTCCCCAACCATTTGAACCTGTGGTAAAGAGAGAGTTCTCCTCTGACAGTATTGACAACAGATCAAATTCCACAACAAGACGTTCAAAAGAAATATAGAAGCCAGTTGGGCAGAAGGAACAAGGAAAATGAGACATGCTGGCAGGACATTCCTGCTTAATAAAAATGTGAAAGGAATTCAGGGAGTGAAAATCATAGGAAGTGAAAAAGAGTAAACACTTTGCTTTACAAGTTCTGGCTTCTGTATTTTGAACCACAAAGATAAAAAACGTAAACTCTATCCTGTTCCTCAAAGAGCTGGAACTCATTCTAACTTATTGACATTTTAAAGAGCTGTTGATTGATCTTACTCTCTGCCACCCTTCTTCCCCTTCTTCGAAGATTATTAAAGAGTTAACACCCACACTGCCCACTTAGCCACTGCGCAGCTCACAACATTCCCTTCAGCTTACTCACCACATTTTCTAAATCTCCTTGACTGGCAGTCCTTTTCCTGTAGTACACCTATTATTAATACAATGGAAAGAATTGCTTTTACAAAATGCCCAAGTATAATTGATTACACTTGGCTTGTTTCCATTTAAAAAAAAAGGCAATTGACTTTCACTTTTCTTCCAACTATATTCTTGCATAAATAAAGCTTTCTTCCTTGGTAGCCCTAATGCAATGCGGAGCATGATGCATATTTTCTATGGTTACTGAACACTTTGTTTCAATTGTTTCAAGGCAAATATATTTGGCTCTGACTTCTGGAAAGTTAAGCAATTAATAAAAGTGTCAGATAAATGGTATCAAAATCAAACCTCCGTTGAATACAAATGGGCAAACCCACAGAGTGCCTTTGATATTTAACAGAATCAATCTCAAAGGCCACAAAGTGATGGCCACTGTCATTAGCAATAATTAACTCTGACATTGTGATTAACTTGTTTCACAAGTGTCATAAAAATCTTTACACATGATAAATACTTTTACAATTACGTTGGTCATTAATTTGAGGTTTCTTCTCCTCTTGCTCCCTTTCTACTCCTTCCTTCTCCCCCAGCTCCTCCCTCCCTCTCTGCCTTTTTAAATTCTTATTTTTTTTAACGTTTATCTATTTCTTGAAATAGAGAGAGAGACAGAGCATGAGTGGGAGAGGGGCAGAGAAAGAGGGAGACAGAATCTGAGGCAGGCTCCGCTATGTGAGCGCAGAGCCCAATGCAGGGATTGAACCCATGAACCATGAGATCATGACCTGAGCTGAAGTCAGATGCTTAACTGACTGAGCCACCCAGGTGCCCTGGCTCTTTTAATTCTATCAAGAAGTTCTCACTCACAATTTTCAGAGATCTGTGCTAAATGAAAATGTGGGCCCCTTGTTCAAAGAGCAGGAAAAAAAAATGTGCCATTAAAGGTACTAAAACATAAAGTTTTCCTTTAAAAATAGTTTTTACTTATGTAATGGGATAATAATGATAGATGAATAACAATATAAACTTACAAACTGCAAAAAAATGTATTTTACTTCACGACAGATCATTGTTTATATTAATAAAAATATAATTTTATTACATAAAATGGGCTTTCAGGAAGAGAGATGATGCACAAATGACCCCCACAGGGAGACACGGGCATAGACACTCTGGCAAGTGCAACAGGGACTCTGTCCATGCACCTTTCCCTCATTCTCATCCCTACTTTGGGAACCAGGTCCTGGAGTCACTCAACAGGACTGGCTCCCTTAATGGGAGAAGGGAGGGCTGAGTCTCTGTAATTCACTTGGGGATGAGGTCCAGTTCTCCCAGTCTTGGTCTTTCTCTCTACCTAGGCATATACATTCTCCTGCTTACAAAATTGGGCCTTGGGTCAGGATCCTCCTTAAGAAAAAGGTAAGGAGAATGCCAGGAGAGTAGGAAGGGAAGCTGCCTTGTATACCCCAGTCAGAACTCTCTCATGCTGTAGGCAGCTAGGGAGAGTTCAGGGAGCAGAGAGAGATAGTAGGAAGGTATGTGACCATAAAAAGGGCTCATGGTTCTTGCTGCCACCCTCACAGCATCTGCAGTAATTGCATTTACTAGGCTCCACTAGGCAGCATGGGGTCTGTGGTAATAACACATTTTCAGAATGACAGTGGCAGAGTTAACAAGATCAGGTCACAGATTGGCCCAAGTGGTGAAGCACTGTTCTTGCTATGGGAGGATGGCATCAGACCCCAGCAGGTCTATGGAGCATAAGTTACATGAACAGGTGACCAATATCTCCTGCCACTTACCTCCGTATCTCTAATTCCTCTCCTTCAGATCACCCCTATGACCTCATGGTAGGGAGGATTACCTATGACCAACTGGCAGAAGACACAAAGACAAACCTTGTTCTGGTTCACAGATGAGTAAGCTCAGTATATTCATAGAAGCTAAAAATGGGTATCTGTCAACTATAGCCTCACATATAAGTGGCCCTAATGCAGAGTGGTGAGGGAAATCCTCTAGTAATACACTTGATAATAAACTCTTTTGGGAAGAAGTGGCCTGACATCAGGATGTATATGGATTCCAGGGAAATAGAAAATGGTTTGATTTGTTGGTCAGGGACCTATACATGGAGCTGGGATTATTGGAGACCAAAGGATCAGAGAAAGAGGCATGTGATAGAACCTAATGGAGTGGGCACTAAGTATATAGACTTTATGTCTTAGAGAGCATCCACAACAAAGGAAGCACTTAAAACTAGGAGGATAGAATGATATGAGCCAGACTTGGTTCTTGGTCATTCCAGCTCCTGTTCATTGGGCTTAAGAACAGAGGAGGCATGCTGATAAGAAGGGGGGCTGTCATCAGTCCCATATCCTAAGCTTCCTTTCACCAAGGCTAATGTAGCTACTGTGGTTGGAAAATATTTGATCTGTAAGCATTAGTGATCAACACAGAGTACTAAATGCCTACCAAAACGTGAGTTTCTCTGAAGAGACCAAGTAGTCATTTGATAGCAAATTGATTACATTTGACTCCCTCCCCTCAAGAGGTAATAGTGTTTCATCGTTACTAGGACAGATATGTGTTTTGGCTATGGGTTTACCTTCCCTTACTCCCTAGCATCGTATCTGATATCTCACAGAGTGTCTGATCTACTACCATGAGACCTTCAATGAGATAGCCTTGGATCAAGGGTAAGGTATTGGGTAAAGGGCCACAGGACCCATTGACTCAATCATATACCACATCGTGATAGCTTCTTAAAGTCTCAGTTGAGGCATCTGCAAGTTTGGAATGCTATTTTTCAAAGTATGATATAGGCTTCCAACTAATTAATGGCCATTATATGGTGGTGTGCCCCAGACAATTAAAATACAGTGATCTGAGAACCAAAGAGTGAAAGTAGCAGTGGTCCTTCTTGCCATCACCCTCAGTGACTATTTTGGCTAAAATGTACTTCCTGTCCCTAAAATTTTAGGTACTGAGGGATTAGAATTCCTTGTTCACAGAGTGGGAATTTTTCCCCCAGGAGATACAGTAGAGTTCCTCTAATGTAAAGCTATGCTCCTCATTTGGTCGTTTTAGGGTCCTCATGCTGGTAGACCAGGAGGCAAAAAAAAATATTATTGTATTATAAGGGTGATTGACTCTATCATGAGGAAACAGTTTGGTCCTACATAAAGGGGGCAAGAAGGCATATGTTTAGAATTTAGAGGATTCACTGACATAGCTTTTAGTGTTCCAGTGCCTGGTAATAATGGTAAATTAATAATTATAGTAGTCATGGTTTAACATGGGAATGTAACCAGTATATACCTAAGGAATGAAGGTCTGGCTTACCCACTGACCAAGCAACCTAGACCAGCAGAAGTGCTGGCTGAGAGTGAGGGGAATAAAGATAGGAGACTGTAAAATTATGAGATAAAGGATATGGTTTACAAATTATGACCTAGAAACCAACTATAACAGTAAGCGAAACCACAACCCCACTTTTGTCTTCATTTTCTATCATTTTAAAGAGTATGTTATTTTTGAGCAACAACTGGCCATCATCTTAAAGAATCAGTGACCAAATATAGTGAAATTAAAGTGGAGCATGAGTGAATCTGTACAAGGGGTGGCCCATAGCACATGCTGCCATTGCGCTGTCATTCCCCCTCAGCACTTAATGTTCTCATACAGCTTCTTCTTCTTCTTTTAATGTTTATTTATTTTGAGAGAAAGAGAGAGAGAAGGCACACATGGGGGAGGAGAAGAAAGAGAATCTCAAGCAGGCTCCACACTCAGCACAGAGCCCAACACAGGGTTTGATCTGAGATCATGACCTGAGGTGAAATTAAGAGTTGGATGCTTAACCAACTGAGCCACCCAGGTGCCCCTTCATACAGCTTCTTAATGCAAGAGCCCAAACTGAGTCAGTACTGAGGAGCATACTCAGCCACAACATAGAAAAGACGGGAAATGCTGGAAAATTAATCCCCCAGGAATGGTCTTCAACCAGTAATAGATACCAGTTGAAGGATTAATATTCCAGCTTTCTGGTAACTCTGATAGGACAACTCTCAGGGATGAATTGCACAGTCCCTTAGAGGCCCCCATCAGGACTGAACTTTATTTGACAACAGTAGCAATCTGCTCACTATTGTACGTTTATTGGCTTTCTACCCCTCATGGACTCACTTCCCTACTTTCCTACCAGTGTTTTCTTGGATCATTTGCCAAACTGATTACTTTCACTCAAATTGTAGTCTCAGGGCCTGTTTCTGGGGAAGCCAACCTAAGCCAATCTTGCAGAAGCATAGGAGGATTATCAACCCATGTAAAAATCAATTGAAGAATATGTACCAGAAAAAAAATGATTTTTCTTAGTGAAATGAAAAAAATTAATTCTATTCTTAAATATAGAAAGAACATAAAATTCTATAATTAATCATGTAGGACCTAATTTCCAGTGTTTAGAGCAATTCAGTCTTAATGCAATGGGAAGAGATTAATGTAATCTTCACTGAAATGACCTAAGGAAAGGGAAATATTAGATGCATTCATAGTAGGAGAGTTCTGTTATGGAAAAAAAGGCATGCTTTAGTTAAACATCTGATTTACATCTTATTCTTTTGTCAAATCAGGGAAATTAATGATTTGGATAATTGTTGATGAGGCAGAAGCTTTTGGTATTAATTATCGACATAATATGTTTCTAAGATTTGTTATAAAGCACTTTTCTGTGTTGGACCAGCATGTTGGACATAAAAATAATGGTGAGAATTAGGCCACATTAGCTAGTGCCTGGTTAGAAGCCTCACTATTAGTCGCTCTTCATTCATGCATTTCTTGAGGCACCTGTACACACAAGGATCTTCTTTGTAGAAGCTTATGCTACTCTAGATGATAAAATTGGCTGGCAGTACTTGTAGCATCTGTCCTAGACTCAAGGTTCTAGAGAAGTTCCTCCCCTACTAAACCCAAATCCAGACCTCACCATCATCCTGCTCCTGAGTCAGAAAGGATAAGCATGCTGAAGCACACACATGAAGTGAAACAAAGAAAGATCTATAAAAAGGAAAGGGACAAAATTGAAAATACCAGAGACTAAATAACTATGAGAGTCAAAGAAGACTCAGTGCATATATCATTTCTGCACTGAAAAACAGAACAAAATTAAATAGACAAAAATATTTGAAGATAACATAGAAGACAAATTTTCTGAAAATAAAAATAATTACATTCATAGACTAAAACCTCTTTGGAAACGAGGGGTTCAAAAGACCTCTTGCAGAATGAAAAATCAAAAAGACCATTGAAGAATTTAAGAGGGAAATTTCAGCAAAAAGCATTAACTTCTGAATGCACTTGTGACTTAAGAGTTAAGTGCTCTGCTCACCACCCAGATCCAATCAAATACTAAGACCAATTTCTTTCCACATTTTGAAAAATCTTTGCAATCTATTTGCCTCTCCAAGCGCCTAGTACCTCTACATTGGTCTAGAGCAATTGCATTTGAAGAAATGTATCTTTTTTTCACTGGCGTCTTGCCCCCTCAAATTCTTCTCCTTGGTGTAGTCAAAGTGGTCTTCCTAAAACCTGACCATATTAAACTTTACCTGAGCCCTGTGATTCTGGAAAACAGCAATGAGTAAGAAGTTCCCCAACCATTTTGTTTTCTAGGATATGGCTTACTACAATGAACCACTCTTCCCCATATGACCTAGATAAAACTTACAGATGCCTTCCTTCTTGGGGTACCTGAGTGGTTCAGTCGGTTTAGCATTTGGCACTTGATTTTGGCTCCGGTCATGATCTCACAGTTTGTAAGGTTGGGCTCTGCAATGACAGTGCGGAGCCTGCTTGTGATTCTCTTTCTCTCCCTCTCTCTCTGCCCTTCCTCAGCTTGTTCTCTCTCTCTCTCTCTCAAAATACAGAAGTAAACATAGAAAGAAAGAAAGAAAGAAAGAAAGAAAGAAAGAAAGAAAGAAAGAAAGAAAGAAAGAAAGAACAGATGCCTTCCTTCTTTACATATGACAAAGCCAAACACAGACTCTTCAATTTTCCATTCTTTGTTTCATAAACAATTAGCTGAATTTTTCGTACCCACTGCTAAATCTGGATAAAATACCTGGATAAAAATCTGGATGAAATATATGGGTCCTTGAATTTTGACCCGTCTTCAACATACACCAATATACAACCCCTTCTTAATGACCCCTTCTAGGAATAGGCTGACCTCAGGGTAAACATTCTCTGATCTTTTAACTAAGCATGCCATTTTCATCCATTCATCTTACTTCCCCATGCCTGATTTCTTCTAGCCTTGTTCACTCCTCACTATAAAAGAAATGTCCTTTTCTACCTGACTTTTGAGATACTTGCAGATGTCATGGTTGGGGCATTCTTCCTATTGCAATAATTCTCCTCCCTGTATTGTATTAGCTTCTTTTGTTGCAACAGGACTTTTTAATATTAAGTCTCTCCTTATCTAAGTCTGGATTTGTTTTTATTAGACAAACTGAAATCTGATCATTCCACTCCCCTACTTAAAACCTTATTGGCATTTCACTGTTTTTAAGATAAAGCCCTAATTCTCCTTGTTCACAAGTCCCTTCCCGGGCTAGTTTATCCTATAATGATAATTCTAAAATTTTGAGGGCACCTGGGTGACTCACTCAGTTGAGTGTCTGACTTCGGCTCAGGTCACGTTCGAGTCCTGCATCGGGCTCTATGCTGACAGCTCAGAACCTGGAGCCTGCTTCACATTCTGTGTCTCCCTCTCTCTCTGCCTCTCCCCTGCTGGAGCTCTGTCTCTGTATCTCTCAAAAATAAATAAAAATTAAAAAATAAACTTGTTTAAAAAATTAAAAAATAAATAAATGAAATTTTTTCTGTTCCTTTTACAAAGCCGCCTGCCTTGTTGTGCCCCTTTCTTTAAGATCAAGCCATCTTGTAAGTCTTTGTGATTCCTCAAGTCATCATGACTTCTCTGGAGTGTGGACTTCTCAGGACTCCCTCTCCTTGTCTTGCCCCCAACCTTTCTGGATTTATTTAGCTTATTTCTCAAACCTCAGGTTTGATGCTTCATCATTCAGGAGACTTTCCTGGACTTCCCACATGAAGGCTTGGTTTTCCTTTAAGTCTTTATAAAAACTTGGGGTACTTTTCCTCTCATACTGTTATTATAACTGTATTTAATAATGTTCTCTATCATTAGACTTTCTACCTTAAGAAAACAGAGACTATGTGCTTTTTATTGTTGCACCAATAATGTCCAACACATGGAAGATACTCAAATATCAACTGTATCAGTACAACTATATTAATTGAATGAAAGAATAAGTTGATAGCTTTGACACAAGAGAAGTAAAGATCAAGAGAGTAGAATTTGCTTCCAGCAGAGAAGAGTTTATTCATATTAGGTTGCATTCAAATGACAAATATTGAACTTGAATTATTTGGGGCAAAAAAATAAAAGGGTGATGATTATTGATTTCACAAGAAAATTAAAGAAAGAAACATATGGATTACTTAGGGCTCTCTCACTAGCAAATTTCAGGAAACTCAGCTCAACTTTCATTAGTTAAAATCTTCTGGAGTAAGTTTATTTTGGTGAAGAAGCTTATCTGGAGGGTTCAGATAGTGATGCGGGATCTGGCCTTTCATTGTCTCTGGTTTATTAGTATTCTTTTCCATGTGGAAACTTCAGTCTCTGGTCCCACTGGGTGGTAAGATGGGAGGAACACAGCCCTCCACCCTCACAGCTCTAAGGTCAGTTTCCAAACCAGCTCTCCTTTCTTTGTTTTAGTTTTATTTTGTTTTCCTGGTGGTCTTATAAAAGATCTGGAATTCACTGGCCTGGGAGTTTCATAACTGAACTTGGTCATGTGTCCTGTCTGTCTGAAACAACCTCTCAGATGAGAGGAATGTAACCCCTGCATGCCTATAACTTCAGAAGTGAGAGTGAGAGACAGCTAAATCTCTAGGCCAACATTAGTGCTGCTGCCAGACCAGCCCTGAAAGCAGTAGAGGCAATAGATGACTGGACCCTACAGGTGGTCAAAGAGATGACCTCTAGACAAATGAACCTGAGGATGCTCAGGATATACTGTCTCCACCTGTGCTACTATTCTGCACCTTGGCTTTCTCTGTAAAGGCGAAACCATGGCTCATGGCTCACTTCCCTCCCTTAGAGTTCAACAAATGTGACGACTCATTCATGTTTTAACATTTAAAACCTTACTAAGCAATTCATTTCCTTTATCCACAATAAATAGAAAACATTTCTTTGGATTTCTAAATAGGTATTTGAGCAATAAGTTTGCTATAGTAGTTACAGGCCAATCATAAGAAACACATACCCAAATCCAACTAGTATGATATTAGACACCTGTCACACAAGGCAACAATAATAATTACACTTTATTATCCTAGAGGAAATACAAAAATCATGAGGTAATCAAAATATCCCAATACATTGCAGAGAAAATCTATTGTATTCATTTCTTTATATGACCCTGAAGAAATTAGAACAAGTAATAGAGTCCTTCAAGCAATGCTTAGTGCTATTGGAACCATTTTTCAGGGCCAATGTGTCTTTTCCCCAAACTATTGCTAATCTTGAGTTTATGGAAATCTTCTCTCTATCCTTTCCTTATCTTTACATGTGCTTGAAAGAATTCCCTGTAAATAGATTTTAATTGCACTCAACAGCAAATCAATCCTTCCCTTTAGATATTTCATATGGCCTCATGAAACCAGAAAACAATTCAAACCTGGCCCACTTCGAACTGGAATTCACATGTTAAGACCTTATTCCAAAGAGCAAGAGGGCCTCCAATAGGTGAGAGTAACTAAGGTAATTTAAATATGGGTGAATACAGGAACAAATTCCCAGGCTCTGTTACTCTCTTTGTTGAAACCCATTCTTTTGGAAAATCATTTTCTTTAGCCATTGGACAACAAAATGCATTGTCAAGAAATTTTATAGCAATAATTATAAAAGATGTCCATTTGAACCCATTGAGGTCTCACTGATTTTATAACACCCAGCAGACCTCCCTGCAGGAGAACACTATATTTATGTGAGCAATATATGCGAGAATTGAGATCGTAAAATTAAATGACCACATAGAACTGTCATTTATATGATGAGCGCCTACATATGTGAAGGCTGGTTTATTTTGCAGCGTCGGGTTGCGTTAAATGGTCCACTCTCAGTGAATGTTTTTAATCACGCATTTCTTCACTCTTTCTGCAATATTACACTTGAAGGACTGGTAAGCACTTTGCTATGAAATGCTAAATGGTTACTGGCACCACTATTCTGACAGAAGAGCTCACTAAAATAGAAGTACAGTACATATTGTATGCAATTGTTTTATGAGAGACATTATGGTTACTAGAATAACATTTCACCATTACCAACTGCTGAGAGAAAAGTCATTAAGATATTTGGCGAGCCAGCGCAATTTTTCAACAGAGCTATAGTACAAGACCTTAGAACAGCCTCCATAGAGGGAGGCTGGCTGTCTCACAAGAAAAAAAAGAAATCAAGTCCCAAGTCTATATTGTTTGATTTATAGTACTTGATTTTCAGAGTCCAATGAGGAAGTTACAGGATACGCCAGGAGTGTCAGAAGAACAACAGAGAATGCTTGTGTAAAATATATGTATATTTCACACACAAGTGTTTCTGGTGTGTGTGTGTGTGTGTGTGTGTGTGTGTGTGTGATTTTGTGTATGCATGTAAAAGGTTAACCTCTTGTGTTAATTGTTCTGACAATGCCAATGTGTTAAAGCTCATGTTTCCCAGAAAACTATCTTTATTCAGAGATTAACTTGTATAATTTGAACAGTAAATGCCTTCTTTTTTTTTTAATGAAAAGACATTGATGGATGGGGGAGGGGTGAGAAAAATAAACTGTCTGAAACACTTCACTCAAATACAGAAGAATAAAACAAGTAGTTCACTGCAAAAATTTAACATTTCCTGCCATGGTTATTGGTGGAAAACCAGTGATGATAACAGTTTTACAAATGCTTCTTTCACATATATACATTCACATACATATGTATCAGTATATACTTCTATTTAGATGCTTTTATATAGTGTATATATATAATATATATATATATAATATATATATATATATAATACATGCCAGATAGATAACTTTTTGATTGTAAAAATGACAGTTTACCACCTGCTCCTGTGAATGCTAGTTCTATTACTTCCATCTCCTTACATCAGGAAGAAACATGAGCATCCATCAAAAACAAATATGCTTTGGGGTGTTTCTCTACAATAGCAAAAATGGACAGAATTGGAATTATAGAGTCAAATATGTGAGTGTATGGATAACCGTAAAGGCAAAACTCAGCGATCTTATCCTCACCGTTACTGAGGTCACCTTAGTAAGTGGTAAACTACCATATGCAGAACTTGCAGTCAGCAACCATTGGTTGAATAAATACTTTAAAAAAAAAGACATTGGAGATCTTTTAATAAATAATAGTGTCAAATATATATTTTAAATTATCCAGAAAACCGGATTCTATTCCTGTTATTCAATACTTTTGACCCCACGTAAAAAGGTTGAGTTTTTTACAGAAGTTATGAAGGGCCAAAAAAGGTAGTCAATTCAGTTAAAAAAAAATCTAACCAGCACTAACAGAACTTTTAATTCTTTGATGTCTTGATGCATATAGAGACACCTAAAGTACATGTAACTGATAGAAGCATCATATTCAGTTTGCTCATCACAGCTCACTCTTCTGTGTATTAAGCCCTCTATGACTTATTTTTTATAAGCCAGTTTTTATCTCCCTACTTACAGAAAACTCATCGATATCATTAAAATAAATGTGGAGATCACCTTGCTTTTTAAAAACACTTTTGGGGGGCGCCTGGGTGGCGCAGTCGGTTAAGCGTCCGACTTCAGCCAGGTCACGATCTCGCGGTCCGTGAGTTCGAGCCCCGCGTTGGGCTCTGGGCTGATGGCTCAGAGCCTGGAGCCTGTTTCCAATTCTGTGTCTCCCGCTCTCTCTGCCCCTCCCCCATTCATGCTCTGTCTCTCTCTGTCCCAAAAATAAATAAAAAACGTTGAAAAAAAATTTAAAAAAAAAATAAAAACACTTTTGGGCAGCACCAAAGGTGACAGAGAAAATATTGTTCTTGATGGAGGTGATGTTTCCTAACAAGAAAGTTAAATAAACGCATAAATGCTGATCCACCAATAATGTCCTTTTGATCTAAGCACTTTGTTCCAGAAGAACTACTATAGTATCTTATATAGATGGTATAAATATGACCTTTTTTTATTAAGAATAACAACTTTCTCTCTTTACCTGGTCTCCAACACCCCACTACACTTCTTTCCAACGGTAATCAGGGGAGACTTACCTAGTCACTGAATTTCTAGACCTAGATATTTGGATTCTGGGGGTAAAGAGCTGGAAAGTACTGTCTTTCCTTCTACTTCTGCATGTCTGTGAGAGATCCAGTCTGGATCCATTAAGAAATCAGGCAACTGATTCTTAAATTAGATCATGGAGAAGCAGGAAGGAGTTCACTCTAAAGAGAAAGGTGTAGGAAACATTAACTCCTTTCCTTTCCTTCCTTCCTTCCTTCCTTCCTTCCTTCCTTCCTTCCTTCCTTCCTTCCTTTCTTCCTTCCTTCCTCCCTCCCTCCCTCTCTTTCTTTCTCTCTTTTTTGCTATTTCCTTTACTAGTATCTCCTAGCATCGTAAGTGGCACATGGCAAGTTGTATGTGAATGAATGAATGAATGAATGGATGGATGGATGCATGGATATATAGACAAATGAATTAATCACTAACTGGAATAAATAAATGAAGGAAGGAATAATTTGAATTATTTGTATATATATATATATACATATCTAAATGTATATAATAATCTAAATATACATATATATTTAGATAATATATCTGAATCATAGTTGCATAATACTTTCCTATAGTAAGCACATACATCTAGTTACTTTGCAGTGGAACATATTTACAAGAATATTATTATATTTCCTACATATAAGTATTGAAGATGTTATTCATATTAGTTAAAAAATATCAGCATTGTGTAAAACACTTTAGAGAAACATTTCCACCCAGAAGTCATTGTCTTTGCCAAACTATTAGGACTTTTTTTTGTAAATGGAGCATCATCCACCTTAAAATTGCTGAACATTAGTCCTTGGAAAAAGATTTTAACGAAATACATATTTCAGTTAAAAGAGGGCTATGGAATCTGCCTGCTAAACAAAATGCTTCATTTTTTCCAAGTTTTCAAGGCTTGGGGCCCTGGGGAAAGCTTAATTAAACTCAATGCAGAAAAAAATTATATCATAAAAGTTGAAAAAGTCAAAATATGAAATATTCAATTATTATTGCCCGTGGGGTTTGTTCTGTAAATATTTTATCCACAGTCAACACTCTGCTTTCTCTCCACCCCATCTTTTAAGGGCTATCTGGGGAATAACCCACACCTCCTCACTCGGTCGCTTGACTTCCTTTTAGTCTTATAATTTATTAAATGATGTTTTTAGAAACATAAGTACTTCAAGTTTTCCTTCCGATCACTTTGTTTGTTGTTCCCTTCACCCACAGAATTGCTGTGGCTATAAAATAGAGATATAAAAAAGACACATAGGATATCAGTTCATCCTTTGGGGTTTTAGCTACACTTGTTTCTTTCATGGAACTGCCTCTAGTCCTGCCACAATACATCACATTAAATGTCCCAATATGACACCACTCTCTCAAGATGGAGGGGATTTTGTTTCACTCAGTTCACAGAAACATTCTTCTCATTTATGTTACAATTTTTAAAATAATATGTAGACATCAGAATTTATCTCATTGCTTTATTACTGTGTACTTGTTTATAAACTGTGAGCTCAAGGCAAATATTGAATAAACTCTAAAATGCATTAAATATTAATAAGCCTCTAAAACTGAGTCTACATTAAAATGAATGGCCTAAAGTTTGGGTGAATATCAATGTTATGTCACTATTTTTTAACCAACATCTTGGTAGCATTCATGATATCATCATATCTCTATTCCAGTAATAGACTACAAAGTTTTCCCAGTAAACCCAAATTATCGGAAAGTGTTAGTATCAGAGTCATCTTTTATGATAAACAAAGATATTTCTTTGCTCTGTTGAAGTTGACTCAAAAATACAAGCATGTCTTTTTTTAATCAAGTCATACTTTAGCAGCCGATGAGGGTATGTTATTTAAGTGACAACTTGCTGCACATTGATATTTAATAACATGATTATCATGTATTTAGTTTGTTTAAATAGGAGGATAATAAGTAAAATAATTATGCAATTAGATATGGCCACACATGATCAAAAAAAGTGCTTTAAATTTCCAAACTGCATTTATTCAGGGGAGCATTGGAAAACTTGCTCACACTCACTGCCTGAGATTTTCTTGCCTGAAGATGTATGAGTAAATTTGGAATTGGAGAAAAAGAAGAAA
This sequence comes from Leopardus geoffroyi, assembly GCF_018350155.1. Taxonomy (NCBI): domain Eukaryota; kingdom Metazoa; phylum Chordata; class Mammalia; order Carnivora; family Felidae; genus Leopardus; species Leopardus geoffroyi. Next base: position 116,018,164 of record NC_059333.1, on the reverse strand, counting down.
CAATCTTAAAATATCAACAAGGAGGCAGTCTTGAAAAGGCCAATAAGACATAAAAATGACTTCAAGGAGCATGCTATAGTTTCCTCTTTGAAACATCAATATTCAATAATAATTTAAAGGACTAAAAGTGGTAAGCCAAAGTGGCAAGGAGAAGTGTTCTGAAGAGTGATTCTGAATTATGAAATACCATTTCATATGCCAGAGTAGTAAAAGTGGAATACTAATCTGGTGCAACCAATTCATCCATTTCTAATTTACACTCCACACTGTGTCATTCATTTACTAATGCTTGAAATATATAGATGACTAACAAGATGACTCTTGTTCATCAGGACAACTCGACACCAAAACAGTAATGCAATTATCCCCTAAGCAATAGACTATTACCAAATTGATTTATGTGCTATCTCTAGGATACTTTAAAATTCATAGCCTATCACAGGAGTATAATCTAAAATTCAACTGAGAGTTCAAAATTTAGCTTGGAAAGAACATCTAGCTGCACACATAATTGCAAGTTAACGTTTCAAAAATTGGAAAATATTTAACAGAAATAACCAGAGTTAATTGAATATTTATCCTCCCCCAAAAAATTAAAATCAATATTCTTAAATGGCTGTTGGGATATCACATAAAAGAGAAGGGGAAGAGCTGCACTCTGAATCTGAGTATTCACAAGAGCTAATATACTATTCAAATGATATAAATCAAGATGTGATTATTTTTCTAAAATTTATTAATTGATTTTAACATTAACTTAGAGACCTTGTTGTCCAAATACTGCACAATATAAAACCCATCTGTGGTTTAAATAAAAGCTCTTAAAAATCATAATACAAAAAAATTCATTTACCTGTTTGATAAACTTATGGAGACATCACATTAGTAGGAGAGATTATCCTCTATATGGTCTATTATTGCTTAATGTTGATATCTATTTGTGGGAAGATACTACGTGGAGATATGAACTGGCGTGCCTTCTCCCATTCCGTACTCAGAGACTCCTTCATTTTCATCCTGAAAGTATCTTTTAACCACCTCCTCACCACCACCCATAACAGCTAGACTTGAAGGACTTGCCAGGGTCTCCTGCTAACCTGTTTTATTAAAAGGATCATGGACAAGTACTTGAGTGCAGACTCTTGAGCCAGCCTCTAAGGTTAAATGCCAGCTTGTAAGTTAATAATCAATTGATTTCAAGCAATTTATTTAACCTCTATGTACCTTACTTCCCTCATATTCAAAATAGGGCCGTTGTATAAGTGAGATTATGTCCATATTGCTTAGAATAGCGCCTGTCACATAATAAATATCAAATATTAGCTATTATTAGTTGTTTCTATGCTCAGAACTCACTAGTCCCAGTATCTAAAGAGATCGAGTTTCTTGCACAATTTTTCCTATGCTCCCAAAGACTAGATCAAAAGATGCCATGGTCAGGGGCAGAATAGAGTTACAAATTATGCAGAGAGTGCGGGGGAAGAAAGTGCCAGAGCAAGAATTCTGTACTGAACCTCCTGATGGAAAGAAAGAAGCTGGGACAGCCTGAACCCAAAGACAGCCTGTTTCTAACAACCACACATTCTGGCCTGTTAGTATCTGTTCCTTGAGACTCTATCCAGTTTCCCTGTCCACACTCCAACCCCATCCCAATAACAACACATTCATACACAGTAGCCTAAGATTCATTGTATGATCCTTCAGAGAGAAAAAGACTTTGATATTCCATGGCGAGGGATGGGTAAATAGGGGAATCCTAGCCCTGGACCAGAATGAATCTAAAAGAACTAGCTTGAAAGATCCCACTGAACTGGTGAGGCAATGGAATGTGTAGCCCCTGCCACACATTTATTGCATTTCTACTATGTTCTAGAACTTTCTACTTGCATTACTTCATTAACTTCTTCTCAAACTCTGGAGTATAATTCTATTCCAGTTCTTTCCTGAATGTAGTGATGAAATCTGTCAAAGACATTTTTAAAAATGAATATGTAACATCAAGTTTTCTGTTTATGCTTCCTATAATAAAACAAGGAATCCAAGCATATAAAAGAAGCCCTGCATTTATAATCAGAAGACCTAAATTTGAATAGGCTCTGCAACCCACTAGTTAGATGATCTTATCGTGTCTTATAGCCTTTTGAGGCCTCAATTTCCTCATCTGTAAAATGGAAATACTCCATGCAACCTTACAGAATTATTTTAAGAGTCCAATGATATAAAAAGTGTGCATTAAATAAAAAGCAATTTTAAAACTGTAAAGTACTCTATAATTATCAGGCACAAATCTATAACCGTATGTGAGCTGCTCCCTTGTAAATGCCCCCAAACAACAACAATATAAATTCATTCTGTCTTGTAAAATGCACACTTATATGTAGAAATATAGCTTGAACTTGAGCAACAGTAATAGGTGATTGTTTTTAGTATAATTCTTTTTTATTTTCTACAGAAAACCCTGCTTAAAATGTTTAATGATTAAAATAGCTCATTCCAAAGTTTCTTAATAACATAATTGGAGAAGATAATAAAGAAAAACTATTGACATAGTTTATTTTGCTCTATGTATTTTTTAGGCTGAGAGAGAGATTTGTTTCAATAAGTGGACTCCTAGGATTCTAAAAAGAAGATGCTAAACATACATACAACTCCTGTACTTTGTGGAAAACCATAATTATAGTGTCCTAAGACAGGTATCCAAATTGAAGTAATAAAAACAGATAAAATATGTACTTATTGTATTGAAAAGCTGGAAGATAGGCAAATAACAGCTAAGTTCCTGTCCCAAGTCCTGATAATGACAGTGGTGGGGATATCTGCCATTCAAAAAGGACAAATTGATTAAAAGAAACAGCCCCAGAGCAGTTTTCCATATTTGATTTAATTTTATTGTGTGAACTTGTATTTACGAAAGTCAAATTCTGATTAGTTTAGAGTTGATTATCTTGTTTGTAAATTATCTAGAGATGGTTTTGGTCTCTCATTCCCTCTAGCTCCTGAGTTTTGGTCATTTCACTGTTAATTAGCCCCTTTTGAATGGTGGGTATAAGAAGTAAAAAGAAACCCAAAAGATGATATGCTGTGTCTTGTTAGCAATTTTAACAAAGTCATTAGAGAGGATTTGGAAAAATTGGTTTGGATTATTTGTAGATTTCTCTTTGTCATTATACTTATGTTCTTCCTTATTCTGCCTCATTTAATTAATAAGATTTTATCTCCCTTCTGATAAATGGTAACTCTAAATGTTTTTCTAAAAGTAAATTAATGATACTTTTAAAAATTCTAATTTTGGTTCTCTGTATTATATCTTATAGTTGTACTTCTGTTTGTTATTCGTGCTATGCACATATCTTCTTTCAGTATATGACTAGCTTTTCCACTTTGCTTATAGTTTATTTTTGTGCAAAAAGTTTTAGTTAGAATGCAGTAAATATATCAGAATTTTCTTTTATGATTTGTGCTTTTTGCATCTCCTTCCTTACCAGAGGTCATAAAGATATTATTCTATTATTTCCTTGAAAGTTTTAAAGAATCTAATTTAACTTTGCACGTGGATAAACAATTGTCCATCACCATTTATCTAATAGCCCATGGCAGAGGAAGAAAAAAACATCTTTTTCCTCTACTCATCTTAGGTTTTCTAATTGGGGCCCTTTAAATTCAGTGAACAGGGGCGCCTGGGTGGCTCAGTCGATTAAGCGTCCGACTTCAGCCCGGGTCACAATCTCGCGGTCCGTGAGTTCGAGCCCCGCGTCAGGCTCTGGGCTGAGGGCTCAGAGCCTGGAGCCTGCTTCCGATGCTGTGTCTCCCTCTCTCTCTGCCCCTCCCCCGTTCATGCTCTGTCTCTCTCTGTCTCAAAAATAAATAAAAAAACGTTAAAAAAAATTTAAATTCAGTGAACAAAAGGCAGATTAACAAGAGAATGTGCCTCACACATCCACATGGGAATACTCATGGATGAGTAACTGAAAGGGATGGTAGCATCTTAGCAAAGAATAATGATTTTGCAGAGAAGTGACAAGAACAAAGAAAAGGATTTTGAGCTTCTGGGGGTAGCAAATTATGGGAAGACAAAAATATGGAGAAACTAATGGTAGGTAAAGGCTGCTTAGTGAAATTTGTTATGTTTCCTCCGGTGCCATCTCTGAGCTGGGAAGGGTCTAGAGTTGTCTCTAATGATTAATTTCTGTACTTCTTGGTAGACAGGAAAGGAGACATATCTTCACAAAGTTATATCCTGCTTATAAGCAAATGTGGGGAGGACAGAGAACTTGTCTTATATCTGCTTCTTAACGATCCTGATGCCAAAGTGGCATATTTGGGGGTGGCATATTCTGCTACCCTTCACCATCTTTTCCCCCATTCACTTATAATGTCACATCTCTCATCTATTATTGTTATATATGAGTGTGTGAATTACTAGGGTCTTTATATTCCATTAGTCTGTTTGTCTTGTGTCAATATCTTTTTTTTGTTCACTTTTTAAAATTCCTAATATCTGGTAGGTCAAATCTACTATCCAAGTTCTTCAAATTGTCTTATTCTTGGCAATGTGCTTTTGCAGTTGTACTTTTTAAACTCCATGCAAAACCCAAAAGATTAATATTGCAATTATATTAGATTTAGAGATTAATTAGGGGTGTTTCATCTTCCTTCCTCAAAATAAACATACAAACATAACCTTTCATTCATTCAGTTTTTTTCATGATCCCTGATTTTACTCTATCGGTCTTACACCATACAAATTTTTCTTCTTTAAATAAGGTCTTTTATATTGATTGATCTTTTTGTTAATTATTATTAATATATTTATTATTAAGAATGATATTGACTTTGTATGTTGGTTATTCTAGTAATTTGTCCATAGATTCTCTTGAATTCTCAATGTAGGTAATCACACAATAGACACATGATGAGAGTTTTATCTCTTCTTTTGTAATTATTATTTCTCTAATTTCTTTCATTTGCTTTCTCCCTATGATAATTTTTAATCATTGCACTTACCATTACTTACATTTTACTGTTGAATATAAGCCACGGCTGTAGGCATCCCTTTCTTGTCCCTGACTTAATAGAAATCCTCAACATTTTCTGGTAGGTTTTTGACAGATGGCTTCAATCAGATTAGGGTAATTATTTTCTACTGATAGTATTCTCGTGAATATTTATCAAGAGAGAGTTTTGGAATGTGTTAAAGGAGTTTTCATTTTAGTGTTTTTTTTTCTTTTTTTGTGTGGCTTTGCTCATCTTCTGATCATGAGGCTATATGATGCATGAGGCTATACTGTATGCATCCTGTATCTCACCAGGAGCCATAAGATGCTCAAGGCATCAAGTAGCAAACCTCACTGTGATTGTCTTTCTTGAGGATGTACTTTAGGTCCTGGAAACTTTTGCCTATTCAGTACCTGAAGTCAGAAAGACCCTGTCATCTGCTCTCCTAACAATTTTGCATTTCTTTTACATTTCTGGCCTTTTTATTTGAGAATATGTTGCCTTTTTATTTGAGAAAGGCTATGTCTTTCTGATGTTGTTATTTTATATTTTGTCCAATATTTTTTAGTGTTTATTTATTTTTGAGAGAGACAGAGAGACAGAGCGCAAGCAGGGGAGGGGGAGTGAGAGAGGGAAGAACACAGAGTCTGAAGCAGGCTCCAGGCTCTGAGCTGTTAGCACAGAGCCTGATGTGGGGCTTGAACTCACGAACCATGAGATCATGGCCTGAGCCAAAGTTGGACTCTTAACTGACTGAGCCACCCAGGCACCCCTATTTTACTCATTTTTGGCATGTGTTTGGAACAAAAAAGTGCTATCAAAGTGAACTTGTTTCACACTTTTAAGTAAACAACTATATGAGCTTAGTTTTCTTTTTCAGATATTTGATAGCTCGATATGTGAATTTCCCAGAGCTCCTGTAATAAAGTATCACACTGCATGGCTTAAAATAATATACATTTATTTCATAATATTATCATAGTTCTGGAGTCTAGAAGTTTAAAATCAAGATGTCTGCATGGTTATACTCCCTCTGAAACTTATGGAGAAGAATCCTTCCTTGATTCTTTCTCCTCCTGGTAGTTTGCCAGCAATCGCTGGTTTTCCTGGGCTTGCAATTGTAGCACTTCAGTCTCTGTCTCCATTCTCACAAGGATGTCCTCCTCTGTCTCTGTCCTCCTCTTAGAGGGACACCCATCATAATAGATGATGGACCCACCCCAATGACTTCATTTTCACCCGGTTAGTCTCAAAGACCTTACTTCCAAATAAGTACTTCACAAGGACTGGGGGTAGGACTTCAACATATCTTTGTGGGAGACACAATTCAACCCATAACACTACGAATATGTGGCCATTAATTATATATTGAATTTAATATTCGTTGTTATATAAATATCATATATATTTCAATTTATGTATTTGTATGTCCAAACATATAGATATGTGATAGATAGATGGATATATAGACAGGTAGACAGAGACATGTTTACATAGATTTCTCTAACTATCCCTTTGCATCATCTCAAATTCTGATCTTCATTTTTTCAACCCTGGCTTGCTTCCCTTAATTCCATATAATAATTTATCTTTTAGAAATCCAGTTGTAATCCTGAGTAAAAGGCCGCGTCTTAACTCTGGCTGCTATAACGAAGTACCATACCTAGGTGCCTTATAAACAACAGAAATCTATTTCTTACAGTTCTAGAGGCTGGAAGTCTAAGATTATGGTGTCAGCATGATCAGGTTGTTCTGGTGAGAGCTCTCTGAGTTGCAGACTGCCAGCTTCTCCTTCCCCTCACATACCATGAAGAGGGCCAACAAGCTCTCCAGGGTCTCTTTTGCTAATCCCATTGATGAGGGTTTCACCCTCATGACCTAATTATCTCCAAAAGACTCCACCTCAAATGTACTAAAGTGTTGAATATCAATCGTCCACATTGGGGATTAGATTTCAACATACGAATTTTGGGGGAACAGAAATATTCAATGCATAACAAGCAGAAAAGGGCCCAAGCTTCTTATCCAAACAGCAATAAAGTACCTCAACAAGAATAATCTCTTAACACAATTTTCAAATAACAATAAATTTAAAAAAATGTATGGAGCTCATTTTCACTAGTAATAGTACCTTCTTGTAATTGTGGAAATTGCTAATTTAAAAAAATCAAACATTTAAAACTGATCGAATAAGGAACAAGTCAAAAAATTCACCTGCAGTAAAATGTTAAAATTTTGTAGTAAACTAAGAAATCTGGGAATACCACTATTCTAGTATATCCAATAGAAAAATAAAACAACTGAGGAAGAGGACTCTTAAAATGCATGGTTAAAATGACCTAAAAATGCAGTGTGGAATGTAGTGTATGTGTGTGTACTATAAAAATGCAAAATATATTGGGATGCCTGGGTGGCTCAGTCAGTTAAGCATCCTACTTTGGCTCAGGTCATGATCTCATGGCTCTTGAGTTCAAGCCCTGCGTCGGGCTCTGTGCTGACAGCTCAGAGCCTGGAGCCTGCTTCAGATTCTGTGTCTCTGTCTCTCTCTCTCTGCCCCTCCCCTGCTCATGCTCTCTCTCTCTCTCTCTCTCTCTCTCTCTTTCAAAAATAAATAAACATTAAAAATTTTAAAAAATGCAAAATATAACAAATTAGCTACTTATAAATTAAAGGTTCTTCATCATTAACAAATATGTGTTTATTTGTCAAGTACAATCAATGTGTCAAGTTCTTATGTAAAACATTATACTTATTTTAAGTATATAGCCTGTGTTAAGAGCTTGTGTATGGGTGAGTGGGGAGAGGGAAAATAAAAAGTAAACGTGCAAATTTCTTCAATGACCAGGAAATAAGTACATTACTTCTATGTTGTCATTTAAGCCTCAAGCATTGTTTTATTTATTTGACCAATAAATGCTAATTTCATTAGTGATGGGTAGAACATCAAAATCATCTATATAGACCTTCCTATTTGCTCCTAATGCTATCTTGTGGGGTGTTTTCCAGTATCTCTTTATGTGGCAAAGATACATGCCCTCCCAAAGGACGATACCCCCAGCCATCATCTTACGAATATACGTCAACAGAGAAACAGTAGCCTATTTCAAGTATCATTGATAGACATTAATACATTTGCTTTTGTTTTTATCATGACAAAAATACTACTTCTCTGCCTCACCTGCTGGACCACGCCAGCTGGTTAGGTACCAAATCTCAAAAAGTACCAATTAAAATAAAAATAGCTAAGTCTGGAATAAGTAACAAAATGGAGCTTTGGAACAGTGTGAAAATTTATAAGTGATCGTTATCAACACCTGCAGTCTACTTTGCTTCGCTTATGATGGCTTACTGACGATTGTCTACTGGTAGCACAAAAGGCTACAGAGTAAAAACAGAAAACTTCAACTATCTTAGTGATAATTGAGCTCAATTTCTCACCAGTCATTTTTAAACCAAGTAATTTAATATTTATTGATATCAAACTGCATCAACATGTATACCCTCAAAATTTTCCATTATTCAACTATAATTCAACAAGAATACTCTGTGATCATGTATTATGGAAAAAAAGTCTTTGAAAAAATCAATAACAAGGTACTTACTAGATCAGTTTCCTCATCTGTAAGGTTAGGAAATATGCCTAGCTCAAAACTGCATGGAAAGTGCTACTCTCAACAGCCACATCTAAGGCGGACAATAATCATAAGGGTTCTTTTGTGTGTGTGATCTGGGTTATGTATGATCTTCTCTATCAGGCTTGTTGTAGACTGTCTTTCTCCTAGAGCCTGTGGTCTGAAAGAACAGTTGTCTGCCCTCCCTTCATATACTCAATACACAATGAGATAACAGGGAGAGCATAATTATAAAAAGGATTATCATTTAGACAAGGAAACAAAGAAACACTAATAGTCACCCATAACAATGCAAGTATCCTACAGGATCAGGCATCAGGGAAGTCTACCATCCTGTGTTGAGAATTTTCATAATTAGGCCAGAGTCTGTTCTCTGGGTGGCAAACCCTTATCCACCATCCATTATGGCCCCTGTCTTTCCCTCTGCGAGGTTCTTCATTTTCATCCATCTCGTTTGACATATCTGAAATGGATGTTAGAAAGCATGTCCTCCTTTCGAGCTATCCATTTTCTACTTATGCAAGGGGTAATTAGCAAATGTAGTTTGGGCCCCAAAATGTCAAGAGGCTTATGATTTCTTTGGTAACACAATATTTTCAAAAACTTACTTCTATTTGTTTCCAGTTTCGTAAACCAGTAACAATTTACGTTGTTTTGACCTTGATTTGTTTTGTTTCCTAAACTCCATGACTTCCATCCTCAATGTAATTATGGTGACCATGAGGTCACCTGAAACATAAAGGTGGGAAAGCCATATCTTCATCTGATCTGTGCTCTCAATTACTTTATCAAACGAAGAAGTTTGATTCGGCTTTATTTTTCCTGTGGCCTTTTAAAATCCCAACTCTTACCATTGATATCTAAAAACAGCTTTTTCAACCTATTGATCTTGAATTTCTGGACTTTTTAGGATACCTCTTATTTATGGTAGTAAAACCTGCCAATTCTTTCTTTTTCTAAAAAAGTTTATTTATCTTGAAAGAGATACAGAGAGAGAGAGAGAGAGAGAGAGAGACAGAAGCAGAGACAGAGACAGCACGAGCATGGGAGGAGCAGAGAGAGGGAGAGAGAGAATCCCAAGCAGGCTCCACACTATCAGCACAGATACCAACATGGGGCTTGAACTCACAAACCATGAGATCATGATCTGAGCTGAGATCAAGATTAGATGCTTAAGTGACTGAGCCATCCAGGTGTCCCCTGTCAATTCTTTCTTAAGCTTATTTCTTTCTTCTAATACCTCATAAAAACTATGGATAACAACCAACATGCACTATGGGCGTTCTTTTTACCTAATAATATTGCCAAGAGCTTCTTTCTTAGTAGATAAAACTTTGCCTTTCAAGTTACTCCAGGTAACAGTTTGCCAAATGGAGTGTCACACACACACACACACACACACAAAGAATTTCTATCTTTCCAGATTATGGACTTCTCTCTCATCAGCTGTCAATGCCTGTATTAATCTGGGAAATTAATGTTTGCTTCATTAACAAACATTTCCCAAAATTTCAGAAGCATGACTCTTAAAAAAGGTACTTTAAAAGTTTCTTAGAAATTTAACTAAGTAAATCAGACTTCTAAGTAAGGCAAATTTAGGACTAAGGGTTAGTCCTTTTCTCCCAGTCACATAAGAGAAAAACGGAGCATAAAAGATCCCGCAAAATACTTTAGGGATAGGCCTAGGATTAGTGCATTATTTGTGTCCTCTTCTTTTTGGCCATAACTCAGTCACCTGGTCCCACCTAGATGTCAGAGAAAATGGGAACAACTGTCATTTTATCTGACTAGAAAGATAAAATAACAGTAAATACAGAGCATTGTAATGGCTATAAATGCTCTTAATTTTTTATTGTGATTGCTCATTTAAATGTGATCATTATTTAACATTTAATCTTGGAGAATCTTTTCACTGGCTATAGAATTCTAGCATGGTAGAATATTTCCTGGTATATTTCATGGTGGAATATTTCCTGATAGCAAACTGAAACCACCATCCACTGATATCTGCCTTCCATTGTGACTGTTGAGCCGTGGGATGTCAATTTAACTATTCCCTTTTAAAATACTCTATCAACCCCATTCCTTTCAAGAATTTCTCCCATTCTTATGTATGTATGCATGTTTGTATGCATGTATTTGCAGTTTTACTAGGTTGTAGTTAAGCATTCATACTGGTTTTCTTATACAAACTGTACATTATGATAATCAAATAGAGTAAGTTTTTCTTTATATAGCTATTCCAATTAATAAATGAAGAAAGAATGATAGAATTATATTATATCCATTTTGTAACTCCTAATCTATGAATGGATTTAAGCAGTTCCTTCTACTATCTGTTTAACAAATTGCCCCAATTTTTTGTGGACTAAAATAACCTTTTGTCTTGCTCATATATTATAAGTCATAAATTCAGGAAGGACTTAGCTGAGCATTTCTCATTCAGGGTCTCTCATACAGTTGAAGGTAATGGGTGGCTGAGGCTACAGTGATATGAAAAAGCTGGACCAAATTATCCAAGATAATTCACTCTTGTAGCTAGAGAATGATGGTCAGTGAGAGCTCTAACTGGGACCTGAGAGAAGTTATCAACAAGTGGATTCTTCAGCATGGAACTCTCAAAGTTATCGGACCTGGTGTATGGCAGCTGGCTCTCCCTAGAGCAGGATTTCTTAATCACTTTGGACTGGACGATTCTTTGTTACAGGGACTGCCCTGTGCTTTGTAGGATGTTTATCAGCATCTCTGTCCTATACTTGATGACAATAGTACCCTTTCAGTTGTGACAACCCAAAATATCTCCAGACATTACCAAATGTCCCCTGGAGAGCAGGAAAGAGACCTTAGATCATCTCTGGTAGGGAATTATTGCCCTAGAGTAAGCATCCAAAATAAGCCAAGTGGAAACTGCATGACTTTCTTCTGACCTAGCTTTAAAGTCTCATGACATTATTTCCACCACATTCTATTGGTTATAAAAAAAAATCACTAAAGGGGCGCCTGGGTGGCGCAGTCGGTTAAGCGTCCGACTTCAGCCAGGTCACAATCTCGCGGTCCGTGAGTTCGAGCCCCGCGTCGGGCTCTGGGCTGATAGCTCAGAGCCTGGAGCCTGTTTCCGATTCTGTGTCTCCCTCTCTCTCTGCCCCTCCCCCGTTCATGCTCTGTCTCTCTCTGTCCCAAAAATAAATAAACGTTGAAAAAAAAAATTACTAAAGAAAGCTGAGATTCATGGAGAAAGCACATGTACCCAACAACTTAAAGGTGGGAGTTTAAAATAAATTAACATTTTAAAATATCTACAAATGGGGGCGCCTGGGTGGCGCAGTCGGTTAAGCGTCCGACTTCAGCCAGGTCACGATCTCGCGGTCCGTGAGTTCAAGCCCCGCATCGGGCTCTGGGCTGATGGCTCGGAGCCTGGAGCCTGTTTCCGATTCTGTGTCTCCCTCTCTCTCTGCCCCTCCCCTGTTCATGCTCTGTCTCTCTCTGTCCCAAAAATAAATAAACGTTGAAAAAAAAATTAAAAAAAAAAAAAATAAAATATCTACAAATGGTCACCAACATCAGAAAGAAAAATGAAAGAGACAGAGCAAGAGAGAGAAAAAAGGAAGGAAGGAAGGAAGGAAGGAAGGAAGGAAGGAAGGAAGGAAAAAAAAGAAGAAAAATGAAAACCACTGTGAAACTGATAAAGCCTCTAGATCTAATGAGAAATTTACAGAAAACACAATGAATATGTTAAATGACACACAAGAATTTAATGAGCAAAATTCAATCAACCCAGATCATGGAAAAGTCTAAAAATAAAAGACCCAGTTTGTGTAGCAAATAAAATTCGAGTCCAGAAAAAAAAGATTGAGAAGCCTATAGACTAAAAGAGAGTGAAGAGTCATATCAAATACTGAAATGTATGTACTTTATTTGAATTTTGACTCAAATATTAAAGAAAATTATTAGATAATTAGTGAATTTGAATACTGACTAGATATTCAATATTAAGAAATTATTATTAATTTTCAGCTATGATGATATTGTGGTTTTGTGGTTTTATTTTAAAAAAGATTCCTTATGCTCTAGAAACATATTCTGAAATATTTGAGGCTGCAGTAATATGATATCTTGGATTTGCTTCAAAATAATACAGAACTGAGGTAAGGGGAACAGTCATTTCTAATTCTTAAAATCATATGGATATATGAATCATCAGTCATAGTATTTAGAAGATGGTCACAACTTTATTCACTAATTGGAATCAATTTTTCCAAATTTTTAAACATATTTCAGTAAATCTTGAGACTATTTTTAATGATTTGAAATATTCAAATTATAAAATATATGCCTACTAAAATTATTTTGAAAATGTGGAAAACCTTGAGGGAAAAATTGCAATAATATAAAACTCAGAGAAAACCAATGTTAAATTCATATGTTTCCTTTTGATCATATTCCCATGCATGTAATGTAAATTACAAAATAAAAAAATAGCATATTTTTTAAAAGTTTTAAAAAGAAAAGTTTTAAAACTCAACTTATTTACTTTAAGAGATTTCAGTTTCTTTTGGATTTTCTAGATAAAATGTGCAAAAATTTTTTTTCACCTTCCCAATGATTACATTCTTATTTCTGTTTCCTTTCTTTCTACACTGACAAAACCAGCAATAAATTGTTAAATAATAATGGTATTAACCATTACATTTTTAAAATAGGTATTCTTCAAAATTTATTTATCCATATCAAGTGATACAAGTTGAATGCGCCAAGCCCAAGATGTCATTTCAGTTTTTGTCAGTCCTCAAAGAATACAGATTCACAGAAATCTCTTATCCAGGATAGCATTAGAATTCTGGCAAAACAAAGATTCATCACAGTCCATAGAATCAGATCTAACTTAATCATTATGTTTGGGTCCATTTCAGGAGAATTTGAGAGTGATTCCAAAGACCTTAAGTTCATAAACTCTTTGCGAGTACATTCTAATCATTGTTATAAATGATGTGGAAATGAAGAATTGAAATGAAATCAGGGACTGATCCCAAAGCCTTCAGGATATTTGGAGCTATAACAGCCCACAACACAACAACAACCAAGATTTTTAAATGATGGACATTTGAAAACGGTTTCTTATCCTGAGGTCAGATGGCAAAGGGAAAGACAGCTTCATACTGAATAAATGATAAACTCCATAGAGGCACAACTATGGCTCACAGATTTTATATTCTGGACATTGAGGTCAGTAGCCAGCCATGGGCACATAAAATAGTAGCAGATGGCACTTTTGTACTTCATTAAAACCAAAAGAACAGTCATCATATAAGTTCTAATATATTTTCCTGTCAAAAAATTCTTCTGTAACAGTGAAAAACATCAATCATCTCTGACCTGCCATGTTTGACTACCAGATATGTAATAAATTTACTACTAAACAAAGTACTGTTTAAAAATTTTCTTTGTTTCATAGAGAACAGAAGATAAAAGCAGGAATTATAAAAGCTGTTATTCCTACTCTGTCACTATTAAGGATCAGAAAAATTAAATCAGAGAAACAATTATATACACCATATCTTTTAGAAAAACTGGGCCTTGTTCTGGTCTGTACCAACAGGTGAGTTCTCAGTCTCTCTGCTTTTCTTTTCTTTTATATCATATCCTACTAGCTAAAGCCAGCGAAAAAAATAATTCTAAGTTGATTTTAAAAAGTCTTATAATCAGTAAACTCCCAGTAACTGGAGATGTCTAAATAGGATCTGAATAAAAATGATTGACAATTTTGTTTAAAAGAAATTCCAAAAGGCTGATTGGATTTTATGATCTACAGTGTCACATGCAATGACGAATTTCTTTTACTATTTGAAATCAGAAAGTAACAATTTTTGACATTCTACCATGTTCCAATTACCTTTTATGGAGTAACAAACCACTCCATTAACATATTAGTGTAAAATAACTTTTATTGTGCTCCTGAATTCTGTGAATCAGGAATTCAGATATGGCATAGTGACCATGGTTTGCATTCTCTGCTTCATGACTTCTGAGATCTCCATAAAATAGAAATAATACAAATTAGATTCTTTCCTTACAATGTAACAAAATAGAAATCACATTAAAAAACAAAAACAAACTCTCCATGAAACAACGCTTGGATAAAAAAGAAAAACAAAAACCCTGAAATTACAGACTTCCTAGAATACATATATGTATACATATAGAACACATATAATTTCCATATAATGCAAATGCTACATATCAAAATCTATGATATAATAAAAGTAGTGATCAGGGCGCCTGGGTGGCTCAGTCAGTTAAGTGTCCGACTTCGGCTCAGGTCATCTCACAGTTTGTGGGATCGAACCCCGTGTCATACTCTGTGGTAACAGCTCGGAGCCTGGAGCCTGCTTCTGATTCTGTGTCTCCCTCTCTCTCTGCCCCTCCCCTGCTCATGCTCTGTCTTTCTCTGTCTCTCAAAAATAAATAAATTTAATAAAAAAAATTTTTTAAAGTAGTGATCTGAAGAAAATCCACAACCTTACATAAATGTGCCAAAAAAAATGATATAATAATGTTTTCTAACTCAAAGTTTTGAAGAAGAACACAAAGATATGCAAAATAAAACACAAAAGCACAAACTATAAAGATAAAAACAAAGATTCACAAGGGAGAAATCAGGAAAAGGATAGAAATAACAATGATGGTTTTTGAAAATATCTAACAAAATAAACAAGTCAGTAGCTAACCTAATTTTTAAAAGATGAGAGCAAGTACAAATACACAGAGTAAGAGTAACAAGTGGAAAATAACCTTTGAAACAGAACAGATGTACATATATACATATACATATATATATATATACACATACACACACGTACACATATATGTTTTATGTATATACGTACACATACTAATTAATTTATGTAGATTAATGTCTATAACTCAATTCAAATAAATTTGAAATAATTGAAAAATTTGAAACTCAAAATGAAATAATGGATAATTTTCTATAAAATGGAACTCCATAAAATTGACCACAGTAGAAATAGAAAGCTTAAATAGACCAATTTCCACGGACATTAATGAAAAAAGTTATTAAAGCACTTTTTACATTAAAGGCACCAAGCCCAAATAGTTTCATGTGGGGAATTCTACAACCTTTAAAGACTAGGTAAAATAATATTGTTAATGTTAATACAAATATTAATTTTGAATTGTTTAAGAGCACAAAGGAAAATTTCTGAATTTTCATGAACCAATTATAACATTATTATCTAAATCTGATAAAGATTTCACACACACACACACATAGCTATAGATCAATCTCATGGAATTTAAATGTAAAATGATCTTTTAGAGAATTGTTTTTTATGTCTTACTGGTTGAGTTCAATGAAATTTTTGAAACATATTTATATCCATTCTATTTTTTAAAAATTATCATCTAACAGTGTGGAGGTCATCTACAGAGACACCCAAGGAATTTACCTAACAGAGAAAAGTGAACTTACCAGAATTTACCAGAAAAGTGAACTTCATAGGCTATTTATGCCATAGAACATGTTTGTTTCTTGACTCTCAGAATGAATCCCAAATGGCACTAAAAGTTTTAACTGTTTGTTTTTGTGTTCTATTCCTGCATTGAATTTGTCTTGGTTTTGTTTCTGATTTGCATAAACTGGTAAGTTATTCTCCTCTGGTGGTGGCAATGACTTATTCTATAGTTTTATAAAACTGTCAGCAAACTAATTGTGCAAAAGGCTGGATGGTAAATACTTTTTGTTTTGAGAGTCATATAGCCTATTTTGCAACTACTCAACCCTGACATTGTACTGTAAAAGCAACCACAGACATTATGTAAATGAATAAGCATGACCGGGTTAAATAAAACTTTATGTACAGGCATTACAATTTTAGTTTCTTATAATTTTCATGTGTCAAAAATATTATTTTCATTTTTTTTCAACCACTTAAAAATGTAAATCTATTCTGTGGGTCTTTCAAAATAGGCAATTAGCGAATTTGGCCCACAGACTGATTTGCCAACCTCTGATCTACCCATTTGGTGATTACTGTTCAATGATGATAAACATCTATTTTCTGTGTTAGATCAAAGAAGGGAAAATCCAATTTGTTAGTCTTTTTGATTAATTTTCTATTTTGAGTTCAAATTAATTTAAAAGTTATGTACTCATTAGGAATAATAGCATTTTGATGTGTGGAATAATGTGTCTTTATGTTCGTACTTACTTTTGACCTGTAGCTGAAGTTGTATAACTGATGAATTATGGTATTCTATGTGCCTCTTTGTCTATGCTTAAATGCTTTTACATGTCATTGTTTTTCTACTTCTGGAAGCTTTCAAAGAATTATATTACTTATTTCTTAAATTAAAATAATTGTTGGGATTTGTTTATAGAGATAAATAAGCCTTTTTATAAATAAAATATTTCTAAAATTCCCAGAAAATAAGAGAATTAAACTTTTAATGATTTAAAGAAGCTGGACTTAAAAAAAAAAATCCTTCTTACAGAAATTGTCAGCACAGAAACATTTTGGAAATGAGACTAGTTTAAAATTTCATTTAAAAATAAATAGTTATATGGGGCACCTGGGTGGCTCAGTTGGTTAAGTGTCCGGCTTCAGCGCAGGTCACGATCTCACAGTTTCTGAGTTGGGCTCTGCACTGACAGCTCAGAGCCTGGAGCCTGCTTCAGATTCTGTGTCTCCCTTTCTCTCTGCCCCTCTCTGTCTCCCACTCTTTTCTCTCTCAAAAATAAATAAACATTAAAAAAACAAAGAGAGAGCTAGCTAGCTCTTTGACCTCTTTAAAAAATAATGAATAAAAAAGTAGCTATATTTTCCCCTGATTTATCAGTGCCAAATATTGTACAAACTTACATTTTGTTTTACTTGGGTTTTTATCGTATAGATAATTTAATGTGGAAATTCTAAACTCATACAGTTTTATAGATCAATAAAGTTACAACACTCCTACATGATATGAAAATTATAAAAAATGTTTGTATTTAATTAAATTAAATAATCATGCTAATGAACTTTATATGTCAATAGTAATTTTTAGTGTGTTAACTTAAATATAATCTCTAAAACACTGATTAATGTTAAATTGAACAAATTGATAGGTAATTCTTGCACATATAGATATTCTCTAAATGAGATGGAATACTGAAAAACTGATCAAAACAAATCTATTTTTAAATACTTTTGCTTCTTATTTTTATATGCCACAGAAAGTTTGTATCTTTGAGGTATGAATTTATTGATTTATATTTTATAATACTTGAGAGTGAAAGAAGCTATGGAATGTACTATAATTCACATCTTATTTTGAAAACTTGCCTTCTTAGTTTTCTGATTAATGCCTTCACCTAAAACAAAGGTTAGAAAATGATGTACCATGGGCCATATCTGGCCAGTGACCTGTTTTGTAAATAAAGTTTTATTTGAACACAGTCAAACTCATTCATTTACATTGTCTATTAATGCTTTCATGCTATAACAACAGAGTTGGGTAGCTGCAAGAGAGACTACAGGGTCTGCAAATCCTACGATATTCACTATCTTGCCACTTACAGAAAATGTTTGATGACTCTTACCTTAAATATGAAATATTATTCTTTCCCTTCTATGCAATACACATAGCTGAGATTTTGTATCTTATGAGAAGCATTTTATGAATTTTATATATTATCTTTATTATGTCCTTGACCATTAACAAGAGAGTTTACTTTTTGATGAAAGAGCTAAGATTCCTTATAGCAGTGTTCCCTCCTTCTATATTAATTTTTAGGTGTTTTGTCACATTGATTATATCAATAACTAAGTGTTGTTGTTCTGATACTTATGATCCTATCCATCTTAATCAAATGCTCATCTATCCTATGATAACTTTCACTTGCTTTCCCAAGATCAAACCTAAATTTAGACCACATTTCTTAATTAGATACACAATGTAAAAGCTACATGGAACGACTTATTAAATCAAAAGGGACACTCTTAGGTTAAGTTTTCATGCTGTACAAGAAAGCACAGGTTCTTTCTCAATGCTCTTTCTGACCATTATGTTTTTATCTTCAGAGGAAAGACTGATCAAAATCGTTATGAAATGGGCATTTATTATACCCAATTAGAGGATATTACTTTCCTCTATTCTATTACTAGCTGTAGTTATAAAAGAACCACAGTCACTAAAAGTTTACATCCACAGTTTTTGATATTCTTCAATGCTGCCTGAAGGCTCTTCTGTAAATTAAAGACCTGAATTTATGCTTCCAAAAGGACAGTCTGACAGTCTCTTCAACAAATGGTGTTGGAAAACTAGACAGCAACATGCAAAAGAATAAAACTGGACCACTTTCTTACACCGTACACAAAAATAAACTCAAAATGGATGAAAGACATAAATATGAGACAGGAAACCATTAGAATACTAGAGGAGAACACAGGCAGTAACCTCTTTGACATCAGTCATAGCAACTTCTTACGAGATATGTCTCCAGAGGCAAAAGAACCAAAAGCAAAAATGAACTATTGGGACTTTGTCAAGGTAAAAAGCTTTTGAAAAGTGAAGGAAACAATCAATAAAACTAAAAGACAACCTTCAGAATGGAGAAGATATTTCAAAATGACATATCTGATAAAGGGTTAGTATTCAAAACCTACAAAGAACTTATCACACTTAATAGCACTCCCCCCAAAAAAAACCCCAAATAATTCAGTTAAAAAATGGGCAGAAGACACGAGTAGACGCTTTTCCAAAGAAGATATACAGATGGCTAACAGACACATGAAAAGATGCTCAACATCACTCATCATCAGGGATATACAAATCAAAACTACAATGAAATATCATATCATACCTGTCAGAATGGCTAAAATTAACAACACAGGAAACTACAGATGTTGGCAAGGATGTGGATAAAGGGGAACCCTCTTACACATGTTAGTGGAAATGCAAACTGGTGCAGCCACTCTGGACAACAGTATGGAATTTCCTCAAAAAGTTAAAAATAGAACTACCCTACAATCCAGCAAGCACTACTAGGTATTTAGCCAAAGGGTACAAAAATGTCGATTTGAGAAGACACATGAACCCAATGTTTATAGCAGCTTTATCAATCTGATATGTACAGCAGACAAATTATAGAAAGAACCCAAATGTGCATTGACTGATGAATGGATAAAGAAATGGTATATATATATATATATATATATATATATATATATATATATACATATATATACACACACACACACACACACACACACACACACACACACACACAAAGGAATACTATTCAGCCACAAAAAAAAGAATGAAATCTTGCCATTTACAATAACATGGATGGGGCTAGAGAGTTACTATGCTACACAAAAGAAGTCAGTCAGAGAAAGACAAATACCATATGATTTCACTCATGTGTGTTATTTAAGAAAAAAACAGATGGACATAGGGGGGAAAAGACAGGCAAACCAGAAAACAGACTCTTGACTATAGAGAACAAGCTGAGGGTTGCTGGAAGAGGAGTGGGGGGATAGGTTAAATGGGTGATGAGTATTGAGGGCACTTGTGATGAGTACTGGGTGTTGTACGTAAGTGATGAATCACTAAATTCTCACCTGAAACTAATGCTACACTGTATGTTAACTAACTGGAATTTAAATAAAAACTTGAATAAAGGAGAAAAAAAGGGGGGGGGCAGTCTGAGAGCCCCTTGGAAAGGACCATACAAGATACTCTAAATAACTGACGCCTGAAAGAATAAACTTTTAGTTACAAGCTCGTCAGATGACATTTTTTAAATAACTTTCAGATCAGAGCATTAGACAGAGTCAAGACTTCCACAACTCTTTTTAGTACAGAGGTAAAAGTATTCGTGAAACCAGATAGCAGACCCAAATTCAGCAGATAAGAATTAATTAAGTAGCACTCATTGAACTGATTAGAAAAACTTTGTCATCGTTATTTGCTTAGAATATTGTCAATGTTATTTTAGTGCTCTTTTTTTATGACTATATGAGGAACTCCTTTCTCTTCTTAAACTAGTTCTAACTCTTAATTAAATAGATGCTTTCATAAACTAAAATGAAACATTTAAAAGTGATATCTGCTTCTCGGTGAAATCTCAGATTCAGCAACTCTTACTGGTGTCCTTTCTTTTTATGGCAATAGAGTCATTTGCATAGTTTCAAGTAGAATCTGTCCTCCTTTTTATCAGACAATAATTGCACAAATTAATTACCCAACCAAAACCTTACCTTCAATGGCATATTTGAGACTGATTCTCATTTAGTCAGTTACAACAAGCCACTGAAGTCCCAGGAGTACTGACAAGGTTCCTGCCTAATGGGTTCCCAGTCTTATAGGTAGTAAAAAAGGCCAGCTTCTGTCAAGCTAGGAGTCTTGGAAAATTGGGGGAACTTCAATAAAAGAAATTCCCTTAAGTTTCTAGATACGATAAGTGAAATCTAGTCGAGAGAGATTTTGTCCAATCTGAGATGTCTTATGAAAACTTCCAGAAAACTTCCAGATGTTAATTCTGCAGCTTTAATAGTTGCTCAATACTGCATGCCCCAATATTTGCAATGCAACTCAAAGAGGCCTACACGGTTTATTATTACTTGGGCTGCATTTATGTGAATAATCACTGCAAACTTAAATGGGACAAGCCTTTTTGAGAGAGAGATTATTTATGATGACAAGGCGGTTAGTGACTGCCACAAGGTTTGTGGATTACTTTTAATATACAAAAGTGACTATTAAGTGTCCTTTCAATAGGATGCTGGACATTTATTGTCCAATCTCATGATGGTGTGCATGTTTGATTATCTTTACATTATTTTTTCTCTGTAGAAATTTAACTTATATAGGGCTGATGGCTATTAGGTGTTTGCTATCCATCATAATGCAAATGATTCCTGTTCAACACAATGCAAATAAGTTTTGATACAGGTAAAGATAAGATTAAATGTATACATTACATAAGGTATTAATTCAATTCAAAGGAATTATACATTAAAGACAGAAAAGCATATGATTATCTCAATACAGTCTTAAAAAAATTGGTAGAATTCAACAACTATTTATGATAAAAATTCTTAATAAACTTTATATAAAAGTACCTACCAACTTAATGTAACAAAGTAACTTCAAACCCTATAGTAAACATCATACCTAGTAGTGAAATATTAAAAAAAAAAAGTTTCTTTTCAGAAATCAGGAAGCAGTCAAGAATAGCTGTTATCTCTATTTCTATTCATCACTATACTTAATATAAATGCAATAAAACAATACAAAATCAAATTACAAACATTGAAAGAAACAAAACTGCCATTATTAAGAGATGTAATGATTGTCTGAAAATCAAGACTCTACAGATAAACTGTTAGATTAAGTTAAAGAGTTTAGAAAAGTTGCTGGATGTGCAAAAGCTACTTACGTTCCATGCAGCAAGAAGTGGTTAGAAAGTATACTTTAGAATTATGCATGATTTATAGAAAAATGTGCCTTTTCTGAAGAAAAAAACTTAAATAAATGCAGAGCTATATTATATTCATGAGCAAGAGTTCTTAATATCACAAATATTTTAATTTTCTCCAAGTTGATTGATAGTCAGTGGCATTTCAATAAAAATCACACAAAAAATGTTTTGTTTATGTAATCTGACAAGTTGCTGTTAATTGTATATGATTAAGCAAAGAGATAGGTTTAATTTTTTGAATGTTTATTTTTGAGGGGGGGGGAGGGGCAGAGATAGAGAGGAAGACACAGAATCCAAAGCAGTCTCCAGGGTCTGAGCTGTCAGCACAGAGCCCCATGCGGGGCTTGAACCCACAAACCACAAGATCATGACCTGAGCTGAAGTTGGATGCTTAACTGACTGAGCCACCCAGGCACCCTGCAAAGAGATAGGTTTAGCCAAAGCATTCCTGAAGTACTAGATAGGGGGAGTTGCCCCAATAGCTATCAAGACCTACTATAAAGTTATTCTACTAATTGAAACTCTGTGATGTTGACACAGAAACAGGAAAAAAAAAAAAGCAAGGAACAGAATACAGGACTCAAAATGAGCCTGTGCCTGTATAAAAAAGGATAAATATGAAACTGCGGATTAGTGAGGAAGGATGACCTATTCAATAAGAGAGGGGTGAAAGTTTCCCAAATGGAAGAACAATTAAAATGTTTCCTGTATCACATAATACATGAAAATCAATTTCAAATGAACTAAAGAACTTAAATATTAAAGGAAAATCTATACAGTTTTAAAAAGAAAATATAGAAGAGGATCTTCAAGACTTCAAGTTAGGAAAGGATTTCTTATTATCCCAAAAGTACAAAGGATAAAAAGGATATATAGATACGGACAGAACAAGAGACTTACATCACAAATCTTTCTTCAAAAGACACAACAGAAAAAAGAATTTACAATTTTATAGAAACTTAATGCAACATATAGAATTGACAATGATTATATTCAGAATATATAAAGAATTCCTATGGGGGCAGCTGGGTGGCTCAGTCAGTTGAGTATCTGACTTCAGCCAGGTCATGATCTCGTTGTTCATGGGTTCAAGCCCTGCATCGAGCTCTGTGCTGACAGCTCAGAGCCTGGAGCCTGCTTTGGATTCTGTGTCTCCTTCTCTCTCTGCCCCTCCCCCTACTAGCACTCTGTCTCTCTGTCTCTCAAAAATGAATAAACGTTAAAAAAAAAAAAATCCCATGAGCCATAAGAAAATGTCAGTCCCAGTCATTGTGTTAGCTTTCTGCATAACAATATTACCCTAAAACTCAGCAGTTACCAAACAACAAACATTTATCATCTCACTGTTTCTGTGGGTCAGGATCCTGGTGAGGTGTGGCTCAGGGCCTCTCACCCCCGCCTCTCATGAGGCTGCAACCAAATGTTAGGTGGAACCACACTTTCATCTGAAGGCTCTGCGAGGGGAGGAACTCCTTGCATGCTCACTGCCACGGTTTTTGGTTGTTGACAAGATTCAGTTCTTGGCAGTGTGTTGGACTGAGGGCCTCAATTCGTTGCAGCTGTTAACTAGGGGCCTCCCTCAGTTCCTTAACATGCAGGACTCTCCTTGGGTAGCTCCCAACACAGCTCCTGACTTCACTCAGCGTGAGAGAGAGCAAAAGAATGAGCGAGAGCAAGCAAGACCGAAGCCACAGAATCCCTGGAACCTAATCTCAGAATTGACATCCCATTAGCTTTTGCCACATTTTATTTGTTACAAGAAAATCATGAGGTCTAGCCCTCACTCATTTAGAGGATATTATACAAGGGCACAAAAACCAGGAGACAAGGATCGCTAAAGGTCATCTTAGGTTCTGCCTTTCAAAGTCATGATAGAAATGTACAGAATAAAAACAGTCAACAAACCTATTAAGAGACGTTTAACCACCTTAGTTAAAGGAAATGCAAATTAAAGTCAATTTTATACTTGCTAGATTAAAAAAAAGTAAAGTCTGACAACACTAAATGTTGGCAAGAATTTGCAGAAATGAAAGTGATAAAAATGGAAACTGATATGACTAGATAATACCTTCACTTAAATAAAGTTCAATTGGCACATAATCTATAACTTGGCAATTCCATACTCTATAATTTAATAATCTATAACTCTCAAGTATATATCCTAGAGAGCTGGCATATCAGAAGACATTCTTAGCCACATTGTTCACAGTAGCAAAAAAGCTAGAAACTAGAATGGATAAATGAACGGTAGTAGATGCATACAACAGAATACTCGACAGCTGTGTATTATCAATAAATATTGTGTGAGGAAAGCAGGTCGCAGACAAGAAATACAGTATGATCCATTGTAAGTGTTCAAAAAGGAAAAAGCTAAGCAATAGTGACTTTAGGAATACATTTATATATGGTTACACCACTAAAAAAAGCAAATGAATGATGCATACAAAATTAAAACTGGTTCTTGGGGCGCCTGGGTGGCACAGTCGGTTAAGCGTCCGACTTCAGCTAGGTCACGATCTCGTGGTCCGTGAGGTCGAGCCCTGCATCGGGCTCTGGGCTGATGGCTCAGAGCCTGGAGCCTGTTTCCGATTCTGTGTCTCCCTCTCTCTCTGCCCCTCCCCCGTTCATACTCTGTCTCTCTCTGTCCCAAAAATAAATAAACGTTGAAAAAAAAAACAAAAAAACAAAATTAAAACTAGTTCCATGTAAGTGGGAGAAATGGAGACATAATGGAAAAGAGCTTGTGGGAGGTATCAATTCTTTCTTCAGTTGGGTATATACTTGGGTATTCACTTACCTTGTGGTTATTATTTTGGAATATACATTTATATCATATATACTTTTAATGATATATTTTTACTGAGATTGGTGGAATTACTTTGATGTCATAAAGAACACCACAAATATCACTGTAGTCAGTAAGGACTAACCAAAGCAAGTCATGACTTCATAATATTAGTGACAAACAATCTTCATAAGGACTTTGGTTCAAGAACGCATGAATGATTGATTCAATAATGCTCAAGTTTCCGTGAATGCGTCCCCTGAACAAAATGAGGGTATTCTATACCAAGTCATCCTTACTGCTTTCTGCTTTTATCCACCTAACATTTGTAAAATATATTATTTCTTTAATTAATGACAGCGTACCTGATTTCATCTCTCCTCAAACTACTTTCTGGAAAGAAGGGGATAAAATAACTAAAAGTAATATAATTACCTGAATTATAACTGCAGCCATGAACTTCAATTCAGTTCTCACAGTAGTGCCCAGTATTTTCATACAAATCAATCTGCAAAATAATAAAAAACAGAAAAACACAGGAGTCATATACATAAAAAAAATTAAACAAAGGAATTCTCCAGCATGTATCATACTGATAGTATTAGTCCAAATAAGTTGGTTTGTATTGTAAGCAAAATCTGAAAAATACTAATATGGACTCAGAGTGAATATTCTAAATGAGAGAAATGATAGATAGAGCACAGTAGTTAACTTTGCAAAACATTGGGTCTAAATTATTTGCCTCCAGTGACCCTTGAGAAGGACTTATTTTTGTGGTTTGAATATAAAAAGCTCAGAAATGCTAATCATCCCATCTGGAAATTAAAATCTTAAAGTGCTAGATTAATGAATGTTCCCAGTTAGCTCTTCCATGCAGAATAGTAAAGATGTTGTGAATTTGTTTTGACCAAAGTGATTAGAATTTTTTTTAACATTTTAAATACTGAGATTGAAGAAGCCAAAAAGATGCGGTATAATTTAGTAACACACCAATCTTTATTGAAACACAGAATGCCACTAAGTTAAGCATATGATGTTACTAATTTTAGGAATATAAGCTTTTCGCAAATTTGGAATCATAAAAATAAAGCAGCAGCCTTCAATGCATTGACCTTGTTTTCCTTGAAAAACACATTTAAAAATTTTTAAGTTTATTTATTTTGACAGAGCACAAGTGGGCGAAGGGCAGAAAGAGAGGGGGAGAGAGAATTACAAGCAGGAATTAATTACTAGTGCAAAGCCAGATGCAGGGCTCAGACTCATGAAACTACAAGATCATGACCTGAGCCAAAGGCAAGCAATTGTCAGAAGCTTAACTGACTGAGCCTCCCAGGAGACCCAAAAAACGTATTTTTAAATTGTGCCTTCTACCTGCTTAGCATTTGTAAACAGTATAATGTGGGGACATTGTGTAGTCATTTTACTTTTTTTATAAAATCTACATTCTTATATCAGTCAACCTAATGATTGTTGAGGTTTCATGTAGAATTATTACCAACTTACTAAGTAAGCACAGTATAAAGTATTTGGCTTTTAAAACAATTTTAAATTTTGATAAGTACTTAGGTCCCCAAATGGAATGATCATTTCTTCCCTTCAACTACAGTAATATACATACTGGGAAAGAAAGAAGAAATCTAATTCTACTTTTCATACATGTAATAAGTTTGGGGCCTGGGGGGTAACAGGACTTACCTAGTCCCTCCCGCTTAAAGATCTCATGGTCCAGTAGGGGGAAAGATATTATTAGATAATTAATTATAATTGTGATGAGTCCAACTGAGAAGTAATAAGGGTGCCCCCACACTATATAATACTATAATTGACAATGCCCCACTTAGTCTTGGGAATCCAGAAGGCAGATTAAAGGAAGTGAAGAAGAAAAAATGAAGGAAAAGGGAATAGCATGGAATGAGGCGTTGTCCAAGGCAGGAAGTGGCACGACCTGCCAAGAACTTGAAAGACAGCTCTGTAACTGGGGCACAGAGATTTGGGGGAGGAAAACTGGAATGAAATCTATTTCCTTTCTCCATCCTGGTAATGTTGGAGAAGTGAATAAAGTACGCCAAAGATGGCCGATGGGGCTAAAACGAACTCTGGTCTCTAGCTTAGAGACCCCTCCTCCGGGTTCTTCTTCCTTTGTTTGCTGCATGAGCAAAAACCCCCACAGACATGGAAGCTGACGACTATAAATTACCCTCCCCACTGGCATTTGGGGCTCAGATCTTTGGAGAAATGGTCTCCTCTGAGCCTGCCTGTGTTAAATAGATCTCTGATCCACCAAGATCTCTGAGTGCCGCTTGGTTTTTCCACCAGCATTCCAGCCTGGTTCCGTAATAGTAAGACTCCAACCACTTTTCCCTTGAGTACTGTACCTACCTCCTCCAAAATATTTTTGCTTAAATCCAAACTACACAGAGCAACCAGAATAATTTTTCTTAAGCTCATTATTTGTATGATGGTATAGTCCTTCACCATCTACTTGATCTTGCAGTTGTGTCCTGCCTCTCCCCACCTCAACTATCTGTGAACTCATCTCCTCCAGGTCTCCCTGTAGCCACTCTACTCCATACTGACTCCCTGTTGCACATTCAGGGACTTCACACTTGCTTGCTCTTAGCTAAGAGCAAGCAAAATCTTCACGGTGTTCATTCTCTCCTTTCCTTCAACTCTGCTCAGATGTCACCCAAACACTCTTATCAGACTCTCCTCTACCCCTCCATCCCTCCACATCCTTTTTCTTCACAGCACTTAACACAACCCAACATGTTACATCTTGATTTTTTTTTTTTAATGTCAGTCATCTTTTAGAATGTAATCTATGAAAGCAGAAATTGGTTTGCTCTCTGCTATCTCTCTAGTGCATAGAACAATGTCTGACCCATAACAGGGCTCAATAATATTGCTTCAATGAGTGAATAAATGGAAGGGTCACCTAGCATGCCCTTAGTCTAGCATTCACTAACTGTGAGGCAGCATAGCATAGAGGCTATGAGTTCAGTCTCTGAAGTTTAGACCACCTTGGTTTAAATTCTACCCTGGCATTTATTAACAAACACTTTGGGCAAATCATCTAAACCTTTTACCCTCAGTTTTTTCACGTGCAAATTAGGAATTATAACAATAATACTACTTCAAGTTTGTTTGTTTTGCTTCGTTTTGTTTTTGAGGGTTAAATGAGTTAAAATATGTAGTGTTCAGCACAGAAGCAACACAGTTCCAGTGTTGCCTCTTCGCTATTTCCATTCCTTCTTTAAGCACCCTCCCACCCGTGCTTAAGACTCCAGCTTATTCCCAAACACTATAACATGATTGTAGCAAAATCAGTCATTTTGATATTGTTCACATACAAGGTGACCATTAGCACAGAAAGTGACCTAGAATAAATTAGAAAAGGTAATTCTGTGAGTGGATGAATAGTAAAAGTTTCCTCTTCTACGCTGATGAAGCTTTCCCATAGGCTACGGGAAGGATCTCAACCTCTACTCCTTCAAGCAGGTGTCCTATACAGCATAAAATAACAACTTTACCCTGCTCTGACAATTCCTATCCTCTCACTTCTCCCAAAACGTAAGTAACACAAGCTTTAGCAACAGCATCAGTCAATATAGGCAATGACAAACAATACCCAAATCTCAGTGGCTTAAAAAAATAAAACATCATATATTCCTTCTTTGGTGGCACGTTCATCTCAGATGATCAGGGAGACTTTGCTTAGTTTTGTTTCTCAGGGTCTCAGACTGAGTAACCAGTATTGTGCAATTTCCCACATCAGAGGGAACAGAGAGCTCTTGAGGGTCTCACAGCAGCAATGAATACATTAAATGCTCTGGCACATATATATCTTCTCACAGTTCATTGACCAGAATTAGTATCATGATTCCATCCAATCACAAAGTAAGAAATTATGTTCCTACCATGAGCCTGGATTATGGAGAACCAAAAATATTTGGCAAACAGGGCTAATTACTGCCATACATGGCAAGTCTATGTGTAAGGTTGCTCTTCCCTAAGCCTGCCCCATCTCTGTCCTAGGATATAACAGTAATGTTAAGTCATTTACTTGGGCATTATCTCCCAACTATTTTCATGTCCCAAACTAAACTTATCTATTGAAAACAGTAACTGATCTTTCACAGGTACTCTTATAGATAGTGCATGGTCTTATGTGTAGAAAATAATTAATAATAACAATAAACCATAATTTGTTTTTTTATATATATGAGGTAGTGAATTCACATGTCAGCCTTAGCTTTGAAAGTTAAGTGTTTTATTCTGGGCTCTACAGAGAAAAAGAACCAATAATTTACATATATAGGTGCATATAAAATGAGATGGATTGTTTTAATTTTTAAAAAAAATTTAAAGATTTATTACTTTTTAAAATTTTTATTTAATGTTTATTCTTGAGAGAGAGAAATAGAACACGAGCAAAGGAAGGGAAGAGAGAGACAGAGACACAGAATCTGAAGCAGACTCCAGGCTCTGAGTTGTCAACACAGAGCCTGACGTGGGGCTCAAACTCATAAACTGTGAGATCATAGCCTGAACCAAAAAGTCAGATGCTTAACCCACTGAGCCACTCAGGTGCCCCAAGAGAAGATTTATTATAAGAACATGTTCCCATGATTATGGAAGCCAAGAAGGCCCTCAATTTATCATCTGCAAACTGGATACCCAGGAAAGCCAGTGGTACAATTTAGTCCCAGTCCAAAACCCTGGGAATTAAAGGGCCAATGGTGTAAGGCCTAGTCAAAATCTGAAGGCCTGAAAACCAGTAATGCTGATGTCCAAGGGCAGGAGAATATGGATGTTCCAGCTCAAGAAAAAGAGCAAACTTGCCCTTCTTCCATCTTTTTGTCCTATTCTAGTCCCCAGACTAGTGGTTTATCACATATCAATGTCCATTCTTACCTTCCTCCCTGCTTAAACTATTACCACTTAAAAACTCCTATTCCATAGTCGAGATCTAGGTCGTCCCCGTATCTCTGTTTCCCTTTAAAATAAGTTGTCTTTGGGGCACCTGGGTGGCTCAGTCGGTTAAAAGTCTGACTTCAGCTCAGGTCATGATCTCACGGTCTGTGAGTTCAAGCCCTGCGTCGGGCTCTGTGCTGACAGTTCAGAGCTTGGAGCCTGCTTCAGATTCTGTGTCTCCCTCTCTCTCTGCCCCTCCCCTGCTCATGCTCTGTCTCAAAAATAAATAATAAAATAAAAAAAATTAATAAAAAAATAAAATAAGTTGTCTGGTCCCATTATTACCAATCTATACTTCCTGGTCACTTGAAGCCATGCCAGTCTGGATTTTGCTTCTACTACTCCACCAATATATCTCTTTTCAAAGTCACAAATGACACCCACATCTATAAATCCAAAAAAAAAAAAAATAGTACTTGGTTCTTATTTAGCTGATCTTTTAGTAGTACTGTTTATCATTTTCTATTTTCTTGAAGCGTTTCTTCACTTCACTCTTAGGACTCTTTCTTGGTTCTCTTCTAATCATCTACCCCTTCATTTTCATGGCATTTAATTATTAAACATAGAATTACCATATGATCGAGCAATTCCATTTCTGAACATATACCCAAAAGAACTGAAAGCAGAGTCACACAGATATTTGTACACCCATGTTCATAGTAACATTATTTACAATAGCCAAAAGGTGGGAGCAAAGCAAGTGTCCATTGACTGATGAATGGATAAACAAAACATGGTATGTGCATAAAATGGAGTATCATTCGATCTTAGAAAGCCAGGATATTCTGACACATACTATGATATGGATAAACTTTGAGGACATACGCTGAGTGAAATAAGCCAGGCACAAAAGACAATTATTGTATGATTCCATTTACAATGGTACCTAGATGGTCAAATTCACAGAAACAGAAAGTACCATAGAAGTTGCCAAGGGTTGAGGAGAGAAAGGGAATGAGGAGTTAGTGTTTAGTAGGTACAGAGTTTAGGTTGGGGATGATGAAAACATTTTGGAGATGGATGGTAGTGAAGGCTTCACACAACATTAATATACTTAATGCCATAGAAATGCACTTAAAAATGGCTAAATGGAAAATTTTATGTTGTGTGTATTTTACCATAATAAAGAACATGTTGCATTTTCCATATACTTTGAAGACAGAGCCCAATTCTGCAGAATTTTATGTGGGTATGAAAGAAAATGAGGCCTGGATTTGGTCCAGTAAAATAAATGGGAAGACTCCAGGAGTTGAACATCTGGAGAGAAAATCAGAAGTTTGGTTATGACATTGCGAGATTGAAGTGAAACAGGCATATGGATTGTTGTAATTGACCAGTTTTCCTGCTTCTGCCCTTGCCTTAAAGCCTCATCTCAACAAAGCAAAGAGTAAATCTTATAAATTTAAGTCCAAGTGTTCACACTTCCACTGAAAATCCCCACTACATCCCTACTTCATTCACAAGACCAGTGCTCTAACCCCTGAGCTATGGACCCTCTACCTTGTTCAGAGTAAAATATAGTTTTTTTACTTTGGCCTGCAGGGCTCCACGTGACCTGTCTCCCTGTGATCTCTGACTCTTCATGTCACTTGCTGCACTCCTGCTGCACTTGACCTCCTGACTCATTCCAGATCATCCCAGCTAGACTCTTATCTCGCATCCTTCACATCTGCTGTGTCTTGCCCCTAGAAGTTTCCACTTCCATGACACTGTCCAGCTATTGGCATGTTTATACTTCAGAAATTTCCATTTAAATAGCATCTTACTAGTGAGTCTTTCCCTGACAGTATAAAATAATAACCCTCCCCTTTGCCATCCCCTTGCCTGGTTTATTTTTCTATCTACCACTTATTACCAATGATATATTTATTTGCATGTTTGTTTACTGCCCATTTTTAACCTCATAGGGTGTGAACTCTAGGAGGTCAGAAACATTCTTCTAATTTCACTAACATCTCCAGTGCATAAGAGTATCTTATCCGATATATGATAGCTTCTCTACATATTTGTTAAACAAGCAAATAAGTGAATGAGTCTTTTCTGACCATTCCAGAGACATGTTCAGAACTAATTGCTCCCTACTCTTAATTTGTAGTAAAATAAGAACTAGGATTGCCCTGCTCGTCTCTGCACTGTTTTCTTTAATTATTTGCTATATAGTCCTAAGTAGATTGTATTACCAACACCACACCTAAAATAACTTAAATATCCAGTCATTATCTGCATTTCCAATTGTTTCATGAATGTAACTTTACAGTTTGTTGAATCATGATCCAAATGAGGCCCTTACACTGACATTGCTTGATAGGAATTTTTATGTCTCTTTTCAAATTTCCTTTGTATCTTTTTTATTATTTTCTCTTTGGCTTACAATTTGGCTTGCAATTTTTTGTTGTTGTTGAAGAAATGGAGTTAGTTATCTATAGAGTTTTCTATAGTGTGAATTTCACTAATTACACCCCCATCATGAGGTCTGAAATGTTCCTCTGTCCTCTGTATAAGTTTGTTGGATCTCAAGCCTTCATCAGACTCCAGTCTGGAATTTTTTTTTTTTTTTTTTTTGGCAACACCACTGTAAATATGCCCTCCCATCAACCAGCACCTCCTGTGTTCTTTTTGCCTTTGCTTAATTCCTTGACCATTTTTTCTTTAACAGAAGTATATTCCTTCTACTCATGTTTTTATGCTTTTACTATATAGACATGCATCCATAAATAGCTTATTTCATATTAACGTAAACGTTGGGGCATCTGGGTGACTTAGTCAATTAAGCATCAGACTCTCAGTTTTGGCTCAGGTCATGATCTCACAGCTTCGTGGGTTTGAGCCCCGCATCAGGCTCTGCACTGACAGTTTCACGCTGTCTCTGTCTCTCTCAAAATAAATAAATCAACATTAAAAAATTTTTTTAAATATATTAACTTAATAGCATATTTATGTTATCACAAATGGTACTATATTTTATGTTTGATACAGAAACTTACTTTTCTCACTCAATGTTTTTCCCTCATCTATGAAAACTTTTATTTCATTCATTTTAGTAGGCATAAGTATCCCAGAATATGAAGATGCCGTGATATGTTGGTTTCCAATTTTTAGTTCATGCTGTAATATTTGGTGTGCACATGTGTTCACCTAGATAAAGGATTGCTCAGTCCTACAGGAGGCATGTTTCAAACTTCGCCATACCTTGTCAAATTGCTTTCCAAAGCCCTCATACAAATTTAAGCTCTCACAGGCACTGTTCTCCCAAACCTGTGCTAATACTTGGCCTTGTCAGACTTTCAATTTTTGTTGATCTGATATCTATAAAATGCTTTATCATTTTTCATTTCCTTTGCATTCTCTTATTAATGAATTTGATCACCTTGATATGTTTGTTGGCAGTTCAGGGTTCTTCTGTGAGTGACCTCTCCATATTGTTTAGCTGTTTTTGCCTACTGAGATTTAAAAAAAAAAAGTCTTTTCCTTTATTAATTTATTGGAATGCTTTATTCTGCAAAACAATCCTCAGCTATCGAATTGAAAATATCTTCTCCTAGACTTTGTCATGTCACTGTGCTTATGCTGGTTTTTTTTCCTTGTCAAACTGTTATTTCTCCTTTAAAATTTGTACTTTCATAGCTTGTTTAATAAGCCATTACCTTCCTTAAAACTATAAAAAAAGTCTCCTATATTTTTCTTAAAGATTTTAGATTCTTTTACTCAAATTTGTCTTTAGTCAATTCTATTTCTTTCCTATGATCTATGAATCTTCTTTTAATTTTTTCCATATAGATAACCATATTGTCCCCAAACTGATCATTGAACACTCTTTCCTTTTTCCCATTGATTTGTAATGCCATGTTTGTGGTTTACCAATTTCCCAGATGATGGTGAGTTGATGTCTGAGATCTCTATTCGATTTATGAAATTATTTATCCTTATATGTAGGCACTATTTACAGTTTGAGATGAAAAGTCCATAAAAAAGAAAAAAAAATTTAACTACGAAAAGACTCAGCCAAACATTAATGGTCCTCTCATAGCTCATTTCTCTATTTCCAGCCATCTACCAATAAGCTACTCCCATTTTAAGAGATCACTTCATCCATTTGTATGTCCCAGTGCACTTGCCAGAATCCTGGAATAGCTGCAAGCAAACACACATTGTATATTCCCTCTCTCTTGGACAAATTCCCCACCTAACATCCTCTCCCCCTGCCCCTACCCCCACCCCTGGCCTAGCCAGTCCCCCTTACATATTCATGGCTCACATGAGCCCTGCACATGTCACAGTTCACCAACTTCCCTGGATTATTCACTTGGTTTTCTTCCCCCATGAACATTTTTTTTTCCTGTTGCCTGTGAACTCTGAAATACGTGTCACGACTGAAGAAACGATCGACATAATATTACAAATCTGGAAGTGTTTATTGAAAGGCATATCTGATAAACATTGAACATTTGTGGTTCAAAAATTATACCTTAAGCAGAGAGTAAAGGCAAATGTACTTATATAATTTAAATGTAAAAAATCTACCAGAAATGAAGGTTTCTGTAAGTATTTCCTTTCGATTCCTTTTTGGATTTATCTATTTGACCTCCTTTCTAGTCTCTGACATTTTTTTGGCCAACTTAGTACTAACGTGTTATCAGTCAAGCCAGCAAAAACAAGGAAATCCTATTGTAGGGAAAAAAAATTAAAGGCTTTAAAATATTGTTGATTGAGGAACATAGAAAACATCATTTAAAAGCCTTTTAAATTACCATTCCCTCCGTTGCTGCTAAATTTCCCTTTGTCTCATTTCATGCAGCTGGTCTGAATGATGACAGAGTGGTTTGTGATTATGTGGGTGACATTAGGCGCCAGCTGAAATGGACACTAAAGGAAGAATCCAGCATCCTGCATTTATAATTCCTGCTACATTTGGCATGGCACCAACTTTACAAATATGCAATCCCCCTCCCCCCTCTTTTTTTTTTTTTTTTCTGTAAATCCCATGGCCAATGAATGCTGCTATGGCAACGAAAGCAGGGAAAGCCAGGGGGGCCTTGGCTATAAAAAGAGTTTTTAGAGCATCATGGTAACTGGGAGCCTAGTGGCAGACTCTCAGGCAACCATACATTGTTAAACATCCTGTCTAGAAGCAAACGCGTCTACCAAATTTATTTACCTGTGTTGTCGAATCACTTGCTACAGAATTCTAAAGGCTCTTATTGCTATGATGGTTTTCATTTTCAATTATTGTATGGTTCATTCAAATCACACAGGTACATTTCCAACAGTTATAAGAAGCTTCCTAAAATAGACTTTTAGAAACTGAGCACAGCTGTCAAAATAATGTTATCGCCTTCAAGAATCTGTTTCGAAGATAGTTATTCCAAAGAAATTTAAAAGTTATATTCCTATATTAGCACACTAAGTAGTTCATACCAGTTTAGTAAATCAAATATTCCATACTGCTAGCTTAATAAGATGGGGAGTCATGCATGAAATGACTGCCAGGTTAATGACATAGGGAGCCATGCATGGCATGTATTTGCATATAATAGCACAGAATGTTCTCCTAAATCCTTTAAATTACTCATCAATTCTTAAACAGGCATTTAACTAAATCCTCATTCAGAATCAGGAAGAAAGTTAAAAAAAAAAACAAAAAACACCTACATATTTGAAGTAATTAGATTGGAGCTAAACAAAACCTACCTAAAGGATTATTTTTGGTTGGAAATTCTAGCCATGGGGAAAGGGTACCGATCTGCATAAAGAAACAAACACATCTCCTGGACCAGGGTAAGGCACACAACGGCAGCCACTGTTTCCCATCACTGCCTCTATCATATGCACAGTGAGCACAGATCAGAAGTTTCACCACTAGCCTCAGAAATAAAGATGTATATCTAAAGCAGTGCAAAAAATGTAGATTGAATCTAGAATTGTTTGTTGTGTTTTGATGGGCCCGATTCTGAATAAATCAGCAGGGATTTCTTTCACTTGACAACCTATATATTTAAGGTATTAAGGAACGTCTTTACTCTCAGATCACTTTGTTTTTACTGGTTGTGTAATCTTCTACACAAAATAAGCAGACTTCTCAGAATCAGAACAGTTATAAAACCCAGCTATTAGAGGAAATCAGCAAACACTCATGTCACACAAAGGCTATTTTCACTATTTGAGAGTGATGGTCTACCAATAGCTTCGTGAATACTCACAAGTACTCACTGTGAAATGAGATGTATATTCAGCTCTAGAACCAAAATTCATCCAATGAAGAAAGGAAAAGAGAAAAAAGGTAATGATTTAGGTCATTGGTTTTCTCTTCCTACTGTGTCTAATGGCAACTAATCTGTGAGTATTAATTCTATACTCAGTACATCTAGTGCATTATTTTGTCCTCACAATAATCTTCAGTGTACCATTATCTCCATTTTACAGATAGGGAAACTGAGGCTCATAAAGGTTAAATAATTTGATCAAATGAGAAGCTGGAGCCAGGATTTAAACTCATTTAATTTAAATCCCATTCCCTTTCCATTAACTACACATCTTTCCACTGCATATTGATGAACAGAGAATAAGCTTTGTCTTGAGAGAATAGAGGAAATAGGCTTAAGAATTTTCTTAAAGAGCGTCCTTGATTTGTTAGATTTCTTACACTGTCGTCATTCGCAGTCAGTGCTAATACAAAAGAGAAACGAATGCCATCACCAATCACTTCTCATGGTACAGCAACTCTCTTTGGGAGTTTTGGCTGTTTTTAGCAGATTGATTATATGATGTATTAACAATAGGGTGCGTTTTGTAGCTAATATTTAAAGCCATTCTAAAGTGCAGTTCTGGAAATATAAAGCAAAAGCCCACTCATTGACAACAGAGACAGAAAGTGTCTATTCACATAGTCTATTTACATATGGTCAGTGGGTTGGCATAAAATCCATGAAGCAATGTTTCCTTCCAAGTGTAGCACTTCCTTAAGTGTTCATTACGTCTGACTGGAAAATGAGGTCTTTTTCCAGTAAGATGGGTAGCACTGTTGTCAAATAAAATAGTAGCCATAGCTCTAGCATCTGTGATTCTGAGCAAGGTGGGTTTCACAGTCATCTGCTGAAACATCAGTGAATTACGGCACTTACTTAACATCCACCCAATAAACATAACTGAATATTTTTTAGTTTGTAAAATGTAGTTGCACAAAACCATAAGGAACCAGGATGTTGTTTCTACTTGACTCATAAGTTGCACACAAAGAATGGAGCAAATTACAAACGTGAAAGCGAATAAAGCAAGTTTTTCCCCTTTCAGCGCTCAGAGTCGAATGGAGGCAGCTCCCTCAAACATTTAATCCTCTAGATTCTACAACATAGAGATATTGGAGCACAGAGAGATAAATTTAGCCCAAGCAGAGGTGGGTGGCAGGGAGGTCAGGAAAGGTTTCCCAGGTGACATCTAAGTTGAAAATGACAGGATACAAAGGACTTAGTCGGGCAAGTGTGAGAGAGAAAGCATAGAGTGTCAGTCAGACTTTGGAGTGAAATCCAGCCAGAAAAACACAGGAATTATATGCAGCTCAGGAGGCCTGGTGAGGCAATAGTCGTGTCAAGACCCAGGCAGTGTTCAACTCTAGAAAACTCTATAATGGCATAAATGTTGAAACTCAGCACTAAACTAAGCTTTTGTTAAATGTAGTTACAATGGGCATGTTTTCTGATCCAAACACAGCGGGATAAATTACTTGACAAGATTGACTATCTACAATGGGGTAAACTACTAAGGTCTGATTTTCTCAAAAACTCTGAATTACCTAATTATTGTCAAAAGAAAGTCGATTTAATTTGAATTAAGTAATAAATTACTCATACTTTGTGTTCCTCTTATAGTCCAGAGACACTAGTTTCTTGTTGGTTTAACTTTAATTTTCTTCTTAAACGGCAAATACAAAAAATTGGATTACTCATGATCCTCGATTCATACTTAACTATAACATGTCCTATTTCTTCCTTTTGTCTACTTATTCTTTTGGCAACATAGTAACCACATGAAAACCCACCACTCCAAAACAAAAGCTATGACCTACATAACCTACATCTAACTTTACCGTACTCTTTACCAACAACCCGTCACCTCAAATGAGATAACAATCATCCTGAGTCCTATTCATTATTTTTTATGTAATGAAATTGATATAATAAATTGAGGCACTATTACTAATTAATCTGGGTGGGCAGTCATAAACATGAAACACATGACACTCTTACAGACAATTCATTAGAATGGATTTTATTATGTGTATTTTGACCCTTGTCATTTACTTTAAGCTTACAGGCAATTAGAAAGAAACTGCTTCAACAGTTTACCTCACTGTGCACAATCCTGTCAGCTAAATTCATTAGATACTCAATATTTTTTATTAGTGAATATTCTGCTTAGATCAATTAGAGTTTGTTTCTGCTCTCTCTGCATATAAGGATGATAACTAGTGTACTTTCCCAAACTGTAAAAATAAAAATGTACGGAAGAAAGAAAACTTAAAAAATATAAAAGAAGGTAGAAAAAAACAAAACATAATAGAAATATGGGGAGTAATAATTAGAAAACACAAAGTAGTATGTCAGAAATACACCCAAATATATTAGTAAGCACAATAAATATGACCGGGTTAAACTTAGCTATTAAAAGACTAAGACTCAAAAAAACGTCTAAGACTCACAGATAGAATTTTTAAAAATTCAACCATATGCTATTCTATTTACAAGATTCCAATCAAACACAGAATAACATATAAAGTTTGAAGATAAAGAAATAGAAAAAATATGTTACCGGAAAATTGTAACTAAAATCTCAGCATTTTTACTTGGTATCTAAAAGCAATTATTAAACTTGTACCCCATTTATTCTCACCTCTGCCCACATTTCTGTACACTGGGTTTAATTATCATACCCATTTTTTACTCCAAATAATAAAGCTCCTTGCTTTGTTAGCTGGAATAGGAACATTTTCATTCCTAAATTTTCCTAACACCTCAATTGA
Source organism: Leopardus geoffroyi (assembly GCF_018350155.1). NCBI lineage: Eukaryota > Metazoa > Chordata > Mammalia > Carnivora > Felidae > Leopardus > Leopardus geoffroyi. Next base: position 115,979,282 of record NC_059333.1, on the reverse strand, counting down.
GTTAAATTGTTAATCCCTATTTATAGAACACATATTGTAGTAAGAAGGGTGAATCCTAAAAAAGTGGAAAAAAAGCTGAGCTCAGAATCTTCTTATCTTTGATCTTCCATTTTAATGTGTGGGCAAAACAGAGTTGACATTATATAAATAAGAGCTTAGGAAATAGAACATGGACTCTCAAACCAAACAGATCTGGGGTTGAATCCAAAATCTGCCACTGACTGGGTATATACAATGAATAAAGTCTTTAGTTTTGCCTAGCCTAAGTTTCCTCTGTATAAAATGGAAATGAACACCTCTACTTTTAGGAGTTTTATAAAGATTTAATGAGATAATTAATCAAAGTAGTTGTTCTCAACCTAATTGGAATCACCTGGAGAGCTTTAGAAAGTACTGGTGCCTGAGTCCCTCCCCCAGAGATTCTGATGTAATTAGTCTGGAATAGAACCTGCAAATTTTTTTAAAACTATCCCTGTGATTCTAATATAAAGCTAATGTTGAGAAGCACTAAACATACAGTCTAGCCCACCACATGGTACAGAGAAGGCATGCCAAAATTGTAACTAGGATGATGATGGTAATGATGATGATAAAGCTGATAAATTTCAGCTACGAAGCTCAGGCAGTGACATCGACCTAGGCTGATTATTCCTCTATATAACTCAAGAAAAAAAAGAAGCCACTTAACATGGAGGTTATCAGAAACTTAGAAAGTATACATATATGTTATTTCATAACTCTTAACTTCTATATAGCCTATGAGATAAATATCACACTGATTTTAGGAGTGAAAATTACTCAGATAGTTTAATTGCTTTGTAAAGTAGACATGATAGGAAGTAGCTAAACCAGAATGCAAATTTAAATTTCTTTATTCCAAATTCAGTACTGCTTGTATTATGCCACAGTTGTCTATAGGGGGCAAAGGAAGAGTTGTCCTTCAAAGACAGAATTTACAGGAGACTTCCTAAGCTTAGAAAGCACTCCTGAAGTCATGTGATGCTTGGAGCAAAGGGTACAATTACTACAGTCACTAATGATCTCATTAGCTTGTGAGTGAAGCCAAAGACTATTTTGTTCATCATTACTCAGCTAGTGATTTGCACAGAAGTTGGCATTTATTAGTGCTCAAAATGTTTGCTGAATGAATATTAGAATGGTCTAAATCAAATTACATTTAACAATTTAAGGAAAAATTAAAACAAAACAATGTCAATATCTTAGAATAAAAACTAAATATGTATTATTTTCAATTAAAATTAATGACCATAAGAATTTATTCCAAGTGTATTAATCAAGAAAAACACGTAGAGCAGAAAACAGAAGTCATTGCTTTCTTCTTCTCTCTCTCTCATACACACACAAACAAACAAAACCGAATCAAAGGATATTATTTAATATATAAAGGTATTATATATAGTGATTTTACAATTATTTAACAAACTGGGGCACCTCGGTTGCTCAGTTGGTTAAGCATCCAACTTCGCCTTAGGCCATGATCTCACAGTTGGTGAGCCTTCATCAGGCTCTGTGCTGACAGCTCAGAGCTTGGAGCCTGCTTCAGATTCTGTGTCTCCCTCTCTCTCTGCTCCTTCTCTGCTCGGGCTGTCTGTCTGTCTGCCTGTCTCTCTCTTTCTCAAAAATAAACATTAAAAAATATTTAACAAACTGTATTTTATCAGAACATATTCATAATGCCTTCCTTGTTTCAATGAAAGCTGATTGAAATCAGATACGTAAGTTTTTGAAATTCAAGTGCTGTGAGATTATGTAAGATTTTGCCTACACACAGAAAATAAAAAATCAATATGACTGCCCACATACATGAGCTAAAAATTATTAGATGACATAGAGTAGAAAAAAAATTAATAAAAATAAAAAGTAAGAAACAGACTTGTTATTCCAAAGAAACATAATTTGCTACCTAAAGTAAATACTAAAAATGTACCACCTGTATCACAATAATTACACATCATTTAGCTAACGTTACTGATATGATGCATTTATGTTGTGGTCATTTACTGTCTCTCATGAGATACTCTGAGATAGATCATTTCCTAGTGAATGATAATATAATGATTTAGATACTTCTAAAACTATATTTCAGAATATACTTATAGTGTTTTTTGAAGGCACGGGGAGGGTGAATCATGTTTTATCCTCCAGTTAGAGACAAGCATTTAGTAACATGAACAGTTCACATGATATCACATGGCTTCAAAAGGCTGCATGACCTTGAGATAGTCAGGGAAAGCTTCATGGAAAAGTCAGGATTAAGCTTGGCTTGGAGCAGCCAACAATTTGAATTGGAAAGGAAAATGGGTTGGGAATTCTAAGCAGTAGAACAAAATGATCAAAACTAACTCTGGAATAAATTATAGAGAGAAACAAGGAGATCAGGTTAGCCAGAGCTGAAGGCTCACTTAAGAAAAGAGTGGGAGACAGGCTTGGAAAGTTGGGTTAGGACCTGGTAGAGGAGGGTTTTAAAGGAAAGGCTCAAGAAATTCAATTTTATGCTGATCCCCAGTTAGAAACTTGAATGACAGAGGATGTAGTAAATTGTGCTGAGGTTGAAAACAAAAATTGTGTAGGTGAAAAAGCTTAACTCTGATTCCTGCTACATGTGCGCCTCGAGCTGATGAGGGGTTTTCTTTATGTTTCTTCGTCCAGAGGTAAGTGTTAACCATTTGAACGATTTCTACCATCTAAAATGCCACATGGAAAGGGGACAAGAAAGAGCTATGCACACATAGGCTCAACAGCTTCTGCCTAGAAGTGACATCTCTTCTACCAACATTTCATTGGCCAAAACAAGTTACCTGGTCATGTCTAATTTCACAAAAGTAGAGAATGGCAATCCTACTCTCTGGAGAACTGGAAATAATGGTGAAGAGCACTAATAACTAGTCTGATGGCTTTGCTCATTCTGTTGTGTAATTAGAAATTTGTTTAGGAAGAACTCTTGGTTGTGGAGTACAAAATAGATGGAAAGGGCAGAGCTGGAGATAGGAAGTTGGTTATCACAATTGTGTAGTGTAGCAATGAAAATCTACAGTGAGGAATAGAAAGGAAACACAACCATGAGAGACACTGTGAAGGAAAATACAAGAATAACCTGTTAACTGAGTGTGGAGTAAAGGACAATCTTGAAGGTAATTAAGAAATTTCAAGTTTAAATAAATTGCATCTCTCTTGGAAGATTAAGAAAGAGGGAGTTTAGGGAACGAGATGAAGTCAGTTTTATAGAAGAGTACTTTTCAGGTGGAAGTTCAGGAAGGAAGCCAGATTGGGCAGCTTGAGAGGTTGAGGTGCAAGGTAGTCTCACTGGAAGCTCCAGATGACCCAAGGAAGTTCTGAAGAATGGATTCCCCCTCATAACTGTCCTGAGTCTGGGTGAGAAGGCTGGACCTTTAAATCTATAAGAGGTATGACCATGGGGAAAGGTGGCTGTCTTGGCTGAGACAATTCCTGAAGAAGGCTGACTGCTGGCGGTACTCCTGGCAGCTGGGATAACAAGGCCTTTTCTGAAGAGGCATCTGAGCAGCACATCACAGTATCCTCATTTCATAGATGCCTAGATTTAGCATATGTGGAGATGAGAGACAAGACCTGAGAAAAAAATGTTTAGAACACCCAAAGAGAATATAAATATTTTGTGAGATGAACCATTTTCTTAGGGTTGGTATTCCCATAGGTTAACCTTTCACTGATCTGAGCTGACCCTATGTATAATTCACAAGCATGACATTCCTTGGAGAAAAATCATAGACCGTGGCCGCCACATCAAGCAGCCTGAGCAGTATATGGGGATTCAAGCTATCAAACCTTCTTGTTATCTTAATAGCTCACTCAGGTTTCATCTCTGAGATTTTCATTAAGCACCTAGATAATCTGAAGAATAATAGGCTGGTTGTATTAAAATCTGAGGGGGATGATTCCATTTCTTGGGCGATGTAATTACCATCTGGTGTTTAATTGGGAATTTAGGCAATGAAGAATTGTTAAAATTGGTAAGGAATCTTTGTTGTGCCTGCGTAAATATGAGGTATACTCACCAGTCCCAGAAGATAGGGATCAAAAAATCCAGAGGCAGGATTTGTTTAAAGATCAAGAAAGAAGGATCTGTTAGGTGAATTGACAAGGTAAGAGACATACATCTAAACACAAAGAGAAGAAAATGCTATTATAAAAAGTATCAAACCAGCTTGTATTATTTATTCCTGTTTCTGTACAAATCTGTGTGTATCAAGGAAGAAAAAACCCAGAGATGAATATCTATTCATGTATAGGGTTATTGATGATGTATTAAGTGAACAAAAGCAAAAGCAAGTTGAAAGGAAATGCACATATTATGCTACTATTCTGATAATAAAATAATCAACCAACCAAAACTACAGTTGTTTTTTTTGTTTTGTTTTTTTGTTTTTTGCATTTATGTGCTTGTATTCAATTGTGTGAACAAATAGAAAAGCAAAATTAGCAACTTACGAGAACAGGAGTGAAAAGAATGTATGATAATTTTAACACATCGTTTTTTTTTTATCAAATATTTTTTTTTAAATCACATCTTTGTTGTACATTGTTTTAGCAGTTACAATAGGGAAGTATTTGTGTTGTCAGTTGAAGAACATATGAAGTCATTCATACGAATGAAAAAAGATATAGCCACGCTTGAATCCTCTTCTTAAAGTCAGAATTTTAGAGCTGCCTTTTATTTTATTTCTTAAATTTTTTAATGTTTATTTATTTATTTTGAGAGAGAGAGAGAGAGAGAACATGTTGGGGAGGAACACACACACACACACAGAGAGAGAGAGAGAGAGAGAGAGAAAATCAAGTTCTGTCAGCACAGAACCCAACACACGGCTCAACCTCACAAACCATGAGATCATGACTTGAGCCAAAATCAAGAGAGTTGGACACTCAACCAATTGAGCCGCCCAGGTGTCCCTAGAGCTGCTTTTTAAAAATGAATATGGGAGCCAATTAGAAGAACCTAATACCTGTCAGAAGAATGATGTACAAAACAAGCATATATGGTACAGGAATAAATATGAGCTCTTTTGTTTCTAGCAAGCAATAACATCTTCATCTAAGTAGCAATCTGAGTTAATAAGCCTGTGTTATCCATATAGGGACATTCAGAGTAGACCATTTTTACCAAAAATGGCACAATGACTGGAGAAAAATCATTAAAGAATGAGTTAATGAATTGACAGGGTTAGTTTGGATAAAAGGTATTTGTTTTAGATTTTGCCTCATAAGGTAACTAGTCCAGTAAATGTTGCTCTATAGGAGATGCTTAAAGATTTTTAAAAGAATGTAATGTTATTAGAAACCTATGAAAAAGGAGCTTTTCCAGATGGGAAATTCTAACAGAGGAGGAAAATTATATTTGCCAGTAGAAAAACCAAAGATCCTGGATTAACTGATGATTTATAACAGACTAATTTAAAAGACGCTAGAGGATCACTGTTAAAATTTGTTTAAAAGATTCATAAGTGGGTTGTATTTTGTAAGCGGGAAAATTGAACACCAGAAAGATTTCTGGATTATGAGTTATAGCAAGATCTTTAAATATATTTGGTAAATTAAAATCAAATGAACCACATACATAAAACTCCATCAATTTTCTTCCAGTGTTCACAAAACCTCAAAATAAGGTTTTTAAATGTCCCCAAATGTCAGTTTTCATAGTATACAGCTTACTTCAATGTGAAAGTTTTCTTTCAAAAGCGAATTGTGCATAATCACGTTCCACAGAGCTTGCTATATCAAAAATATTCTACTGAATTCAGTGTTGTCTTATTTATCTGGTTCTTACCTAGCCAGACCTCCAGTTTGGATGGATTTAGTGTACAAGTAAACCTATTTTCTTAAAAATGAGGCCAATACATAAGAAGAAAATTCTATTAGGGAAAAGTACCTATAATCTTAGCTGAATGATCTAAAAAAAAATTACATCCACTTTTCATGAAATGAAAACCACAGGACTTCATAAATTCTTCCTTTGTAGAGGACAACTTGGTGTATCTGAAAGCATGATCCATCTGTACAATATATAAAAACAACTCAGAACAGGCCATGCAAGCCAGCCAAGGCAAGCAGAGATCCCACTGTGCAAACCCGAATCCCGTGCAGACAATTCCAAGATTATTTACTGCACCTTGGTGTTGCAGGGAATGAAGACGACTAATTGTGCATAATCATTTTTCAAATGGCTTCCACATCAAAAATATCCATTAAAGTCAGCACTACATGATTTTTCTGGCTCCCAATCTATCCAAGCCTTTAGTTTATGTTGATTTATTTTTCATGTAACCTACTGAGTCTTGCAATGCGCCAAGCACTTTGCTAAGCATGCTCACAAACATTATATAATTCAGTCTCTAGCATGGGTTTCCTCCTCCCATTTTATAGATGAACAAACTGAGGGCAATAAACATCGAGCAACTTGTCCAACGTCATACAACTAATTAATGATGAGGCTGGGTTTACAGTCTCAGTAAATCTAACTTCAAAGTCTAGTGTATTTCCACTATATCAAGCTGTCTCCAGGGAGTTTCTTTTCAAGATACCTTTCCTTTTATATATTATTAGGCTGAACTCAAGAGATGGATGGACTAATGATCATGATCCCGGTATGACCAGTTAATGAAACACTGTTGAGTCAATGGAGATACTATGGAGATGCTTTATGGAATGACAAAAGTCACTCTATTTCATCACATTAAAAAAAAGTCTACAAATATCCATCTATGCATAATTTTACACATGAAATCTTTTCATTTAAGCACTACAAGACACCTATCTTTACCAGCAAACTCCACGTTCACTCTCCATTGCCTGGGAGTATGTTTTGCTTTTTGAGGTACACTATTTCTTTTGATAATTCCACTCTCCCTCTTTTCCTTCTCATCAGAAGATGAGAAGGTCCCCAGGGAACAATGTCCCATGTAAACAACCTGGTAAATATCCTTCTACAGTTTTTTTCTTTTTATGTTCATGTAACTATATGAAATGCACACAGGCATTAATATTCTTACGTACCATTATGTATAATACTTAAAAAGACAGGAAGGCATGTCCTTCTTTTACAAATATTGGATTATATCATGCCTACCTTTTCTCCATCTTGATTTTCTCACTCAATAATCCCTAGGGCAAACCCCCCCCCCCAAATTAACTAGCTTGCTCTCTGATTCATTATTTTTGTTGGTTTCATGATATTTACCAATGCAGTAACAACCATCTATGTATGTGCATTTTCATTTGCTGCTGTTTTTATTTCTACGAAAGCGATTCCAGGTATTAAACTTCTAAGATACAGTCTGTGTAGTAGTAATTTTAATAGATGTTGTCAGATTGTTTTCCAAGAAGGCTGTAACCTTTACGTAACCAGCTACAATGTATGAAAGTACCCTTTTCTCTGCATTCCTGGCAGCAATATTTAAGTTTTGCCAGGTGGATGAGAATAAAGTGATATCTGTTACCTTAATTTGAATGTTCCTTGCTATGAGTGTATTTGGACATCTTTTCATAAGATTTTGGCCACATGGATTTAGTCTTTGTTCATCTTCTATGAAATTGCTCTTTGTCTTGCTTTAAAAGGATTTTTGTACATTCTAGAGACCAACCCTTTGTTTAATAAACATATGTTTTTGTTTTCTTTTGTTTTTTACAAAAACCTATCACTTTTCCACTATTTTTGAGGAGTCTGGAAAAAATTCAAAATTTAATTTAGCCAAATAAGTCTGTTTTTTTCTTTTTAAAGTTTCTGTGTCTTCCACCTTGGTTAAAAAGTTTTCTCTGCTCCTACGTTTTGAGTATTATCATCTAGATAGTATTTTAAGATTATGGTTGCCTTATTTTTTACTTTTAGATCTTAAACGTTAGAATTTTAACAAATTGTGTACCACAGGGAACAAGTTTTACTTTTTTTCTAGTTGTATAGTAAGTTGCTGGCATTGTTTATTAAATGTACCATTCCTTCCCACCAAATTGAAGTTTTAACTTGTGTTTTACACTAAATTTTTTTTTAACTTTTTTTTCAACGTTTATTTATTTTTGGGACAGAGAGAGACAGAGCATGAACGGGGGAGGGGCAGAGAGAGAGGGAGACACAGAATCGGAAACAGGCTCCAGGCTCCGAGCCATCAGCCCAGAGCCGGACGCGGGGCTCGAACTCACGGACCGCGAGATCGTGACCTGGCCGAAGTCGGACGCTTAACCGACTGCGCCACCCAGGCGCTCCTACACTAAATTTTTAACCACATTGGCATCTCTTTATGGAATCTTGTAATTTAGGATTCCTTAGTATCTCAAAAGCACAATTGGTACGAATTTTCTTTCAGACTTTGTCATTATCAAACATAAAATAAGTACAACATGGAATGAAAAAGGACTATGAAAATACAAAAGAGGGTGGTAACTCCTGTCCCATAGGGGCTTATCAGCTATTAGAGGCTAATAGGATGACACTGTATGCATACACAGTGTTAATCAACAATACCGGGCGGGATGATGGCAAGACAGAAATGTGGGAGAAGCTGTTGGTGATATATGGTCTCCTATCAGAAGGAGTGAACACAGAGCAGGGTGTAATGAGCAGAATAAACTTTGGAGCAAGCGGGACTGACATTGCCCTTGAAATGAAATTAGATGATTAATACCAACATTTAGGAGCTCTGGGTATTTTAGCATCCAAAGAGATTTCTCTCATTTTGTTGATATAGGAAAAATAAGAAAATATTTTTTATAATAAGATCATAGCTAATAAGTGATTTCAATTACCAATAAATGCATAATTTTAAAATAATATTCAACAATGCCTTAATTATTACATTTTAGTCCTAAATAAATACATTTGTTCATGCTTTTTTGAATTATGATAATATTGCCTTAAAAATCTATTTCATTAACATTTAAAAAATCAACCTAAGCAAGGATAGGCATCTCTCTGAATGGTTAGATACAACTCGTTTCCACTCATTCTTTTTAAAATTCTGTAACACATGGGAATCGGAGAGACCAGGACTCAAGTTCGGTTTTTGTTTTTGTTTTGTTTTACTTGTGATGTGTGAGGACGGCTGCCAATTGGCAGCAAAGGTAGTCCATCATCACGCCATTAATAGATCTCACCAGAACAAGGTTTCATTACTGTGGATATTGGATAAGGCGCTGCCAGAAGGCCTTCAATACCCTAAGGAAAAAAAAGTGCTAAGTCCCCACATTAGGTACAGAAGTCTTTGGGCAAAAATTTGAGGGTTTATACTGGGTCTGAGGAGCCCTGATCAAGATTGTTCCCTAGGGTGACAAACCCATAATTGCACTTATCAGCTTTAGGCTGCCTTGATTAATGCAACCTTCTGTGATTTATCACCCAGACTATTTTAAAACAAGTGTTCTCTTCATTGTAATAGACTGGAGATTTTCAGGAATGACAACACAGGCTTGTTTTATTTACTCGTTTGGTGAAATTTCCTGAGAACACATTATAAGCAAACATATCCGGTCATGGGATTAGATGAGGTCAGACTGGAATTTTCTCCCTATCCTTCTTCACGCTTCAAAAGAAAGTGTCTGCTCTTCTCTCATGTTGCTTTTCTACCACCCCACACCTATCCTGACATTTGAAGCATCCTGCTTTGGATCCCAGATTTTTCTATCCTTGGGGAATTTCTCAGATCCAGGAAAATTGTCTAGTGAGTACGAACCAAAATTTGGCATACTAAAAGCTTGACACACACGCACACATTGGTCATCCTTTGTGAAAAACTATTACCTTTTTAGCCTCACATATAGTCTGGACACAGGTGAAATGCCAAATTCTGATTTACTACTTTATAGTTTTGTCAAACATATTTCAATAGGTCAGCAGCACATCATACTGGGTGACAGATATCCCAGGTTGTAAACCTGGTTCCACCACTTACTGGCTAGATGACCCTGGGAAAATAGCTTAAGCTCTCTCTGCCTAAAGTATCTCATCTGTGAAATGGAGTAAAAAACCATCTACTTCCAGGAGATTATTCTGAGAATTAAGTTCTAAAAAGATACATAGAGAGCTTTTGCTATTTTATTTATTTGTTTTTTAACTAGACACTATATAATCTATGGAGGGACTACAAATTGTCTTAAATCTCAAGCACCTTATATTTCCTAACTCTAGGGGCACCTGGCTGGCTCATTTGGTACAGCATGAGACTCTTGATCTTTGGGCTCTAAGTTTGCAGCCCCATGTTAGGTGGAGAGATTACTTAAAACTACAATCTTTAAAATAAAAAGAGCAGCTAACTTTGGTTTTATCTATTCATTATAGCAGTCAGATAGAGAATACTTATCAAGGCTATGGTAGTGATTAATCCATGAACTAAGAACTTAAAAAAAAAAAGTCAATTTTTAAAGAACTACTCTGTTTAACCTAGGCTGTCCTTAGATATGCTCATTTCTCATTAAGGAAATGCTAAGTTTAGGATTAGACTTACACTACACCACTCAGGGAACTTTACATTTTAACCTTTTTCCTTGGACAAAGAGAGAGGAGAGGGGAGAAGACAAAAGATGGGAGTGTGGCGGGAGGGAGAGGGAGAGAGAATCAAAACACCTGATGCAAATCTGATCCTCTTAGAAAGCCACGTGAGCTAAGCCAAAATGAAATTATTTTCTGGTTGTAAAGGAAGAATGTAAACATTTAACAGCTCAAGTTGCCCCAGTTCCTGGGCTTGAATGCAATGTACCGTCTAATTCCGTAGCCAGTCATTCCCAAACCTGCAGCATACTAGAATCTTTTCAAGAACTTCTTAAAAATACAGCTTCTTGAACCCCACCCAAATCTATAGCATCAGTATGTCCAAGGATGTGGTGCTGAAATACATATATATATTTCATAGATACATATATATTAATCTTTATTTTTGAGAGAGAGAGAGGGGGAGAGAGAGAGAGAGAGAGAGATGGAGTGTGAGCAGGGGAGGGCCAGAGAGAGGAGGAGACAGAGTCTGAAGCAGGCTCCAGGCTCTGAGCTGTAAGCATAGCCTGATGGTGGGGCTTGAACTCACAAAATGCGAGATCATGACCTGAGCCAAAGTCAGATGCTCAACCGACTGAGCCACCCAAGCGCCCCTGAAATATATATTTTGAAAAAGGTTTTGTAGTAGTTCTTATATACAACTGTATTTGGGAATTGAAAATATATGAAGTTATTTTTTAGTACACTTTAAAAAAATTGCAGTAACTTTAGATGACAGAAAAGTTGCAAAACTTTTGCAGAATTCCCACACACTCATCATTGTTTCACTAATGTTAACATCTTATATAATAACCATGGTACATTTCTCAAAACCAAGAAATTAACATTGGTAAAGTACCATTAACTAATCATCAGACTGTTCAGCTTTTACCACTTTTCCCATTAATGTCCTTTAAAGGAAAAATTCTAGAATCCCACATAAGTGGGATAGTGCTTTAATCATCATGTCTTAGTCTTCTCAGATCTATGGCAGTTTCTCAGTCTTTCCTTACTTTTATGACTGAGAATTTTGAGAAGTGCTGGCCAGCTATTTTGTTAACTGTTCTCAATACAGATTTCTGTGATGTCTTCCTTCTATTTAGACCGGGTTTATGGGTTTTGGAGATGACCATGGAAGTGAAGTGCCTTTTTCATCACATCATAAGAGAGGCACTTGATATCAACATAACTTATCCCTGGTGATGTTTAATCTTGATCACATGGTTATGTCAGTGTCTGCCAGATTACTCCACAGCAAAGTTAGTATTTTTCTTATTTCTATGCTCTGTTCTTTAGAAATGAGTTAAGAGTTGTGTGTGTGTGTGTGTGTGTGTGTGTGTGTGTGTGTGTATGCATGTATGTGAGTGTGAGAGGCATAGAGAGAGATGGGATGGATTAAGCTCTACCTTGTGGCTGGAGGAGTAGCAGTAAAGGTTTTTGAGCAAAGCATTACTTTAAGAAAATTGAAATGCTGGGGTGCCTGGGTGGGTCAGTTGGTTGAGCGTCTGACTTAAGCTCAGGTCATGATCTCACGGTTTGTGTGTTTGAGCCCCACATCAGGCTTTGTGCTGACAGTGTGGAGCCTGCTTTGGATTCTCTCTCTCTCTCTCTCTCTCTCTCTCTCTGCCCCTCCCTTGCTTGCATTCTCTCTCAAAAATAAATAAACATAAAAAAAATAGAAATGCTAAGATACACTGAAGAGGGAAGAGACTATTGGCTGAGAGACCAGTTAGAAAATGTAAAGCCTAAAGAGATGGAGACCTGAACAAAAGCAGAGACACTGGTGAAACATACAACTAATAAAATATTGCAGAAGAGAAAGAAGCCTGATTGGAAATGGGAGGAAAGCAAGAAAGTAAACCTGAGATACATTGAGGTTATTTATTTTTTATTTTTTTAATGTTTATTTATTTATAAGAGAGAGAGAAAGATAGAGTAAATGAGGAAGGGACGGAGAGGGAGGGAGAGACGGAATCTGAAGCAGGCTCCAGGCTCTGAGCAGTCAGCACAGAGCCTGATGAGAGGCTTGAACTCATGGAACCGTAAGATCATGACCTGAGTTGAAGTCAGAGGCTCAACCAACTGAGCCACCCAGGTGCCCCAGCATTTCATTCTCTTAAAGTAATGCTATACTTTACTGTACTGTAACGTATAGCATCTATATTGAGGTTTTTATCCTGAGTAACTAGGAGAAGGGGAATAAGAGAAAACAAAAGGTAGACACTTTAGGTTTGGGATATACAGACTTTGAGATTCCTGTGGGCATCAAGGTTGACATGTTGAACAAGCAGTTAGAAATGAAATCACAAAACAATTTCCTTCTTCAGGAAATTTGCTGCCTTTATGACCCATTCTACGACATGAAGTTGCTCCTTCTTGCTCTCCAGTCATACTTCTAAGAAAACTGTTCGTTCCTAGAGGGGAGGCTCAGGAGTTTTGTTTGGAGCATTGGTAGAGGTGAGGGGAAAAACTTCAAAGAATAGATTTGGATCATTCCTTCTATCCCATAAATGAGGCTTGGCATTTGCTCAGTAATCACCACCTCACTGTAAAAATAACGAATCTATTTTCATTGTGAAAATTTGGGGCCTGTAATTAATGAGTACAATTACCTTATGGATTGAACATTCAGTATTTTTCATTACCTATTCCACGAGATAATCTGAAGATATTTGAGATCTAGCATTTCTCAGCTTGGGGAATGGTGATAGACAAGGAAACTCTCATTAGCATTTCCATTTTGCATTTCAAATGGAAGGGGTGTGTGCTAAAAACTGAGCCTGCTCAAGCTTTAAAGCATTCCTTAATTATATGTTTGGTAATGCCTGAAAGGCAGAGGAGTCCCTGGAAAAAAAAAAAAAAAGAGTGTTGAGTAAATATCTATGCCTTTTGAGGGTGGATGGGAACTAGGAATCATAAAATCTCTAGATGGAAGGAGGCTACAAAGGTGATTTATTCATTTCCACCCCTTTGGCTTGGGGTGGATATGAGAGGCAAGGGCAAGAAAGAGATGGGAAGCTATAAAAAGGGTCCCAGGGTGATAGGGCTTTGTCCTCTTTAAATGTCCATCTTAGTAGGAGACCCGCAGCCTTCATGGCAGGCTGTTCCAGTATCTACTGACTGACTGATCTTCAGAATTTATTTTTCTCATGTCACCTCCATAGCTCAGGGTTTATCATCCACTCCTTTTGTGCTATTAATGATAAACTGTTTGTGATGACCAGTTTAATTTCTAAAGATATACTGTAAAATACGAGTGGAAGTTATCACTTAGGCAGACTTTGAGAAACGTTTTCTTATTTCCATTCTTTTTGTTTTACACAAACCATTTTTGTTTCTTTCTCCCTTTACCTCATTTATTATCCTATTTCTCATTTACAGTGTTACTTCCTGTTTGTGTTGGCAGCAAGATAGCATCCATTTCAGAACTTTTAGCAACACTTTTTTTTTTCTTTTTTGAATTTAGAAATCAAAGTAGATGTCTGGTTGATTTCTTCCTAGCAATTTAAATATTACAGTTATACTCGGTATGACAAAACTTTTCATGTAAATTGCCTAGATTAAAAACCAATGAGAAAGCCTTCCTAAGAAAATTGGCTTTATCCTGCTGTATTCTGCATGCATCTTGCAGCCACTGGCCTCCCACATTCTCTTGCTCGCACTGACACTTATCTCTGCTGACCAAGCCCTCCACGCTCACTGGCCAACATAGGGAGCTTCATGTTTTGTGTTTTTCTCGTGCTTTTCATTTTCATTTTCATTTTCATTGTTAATACCTTTTATTTACCTCTCTTTGACCCTTTTTGAGCATTTTATTAAACCACGAGTCTGCCCTTACTCAGGTGCAGAATGTAACCTGCTGTCCTCTTCTAACAAATTCAATAGTGATTCAAAAGGAAAAAGAACGATTGAAAAAGAGATTGTCTGAAGGATTTTGTTCTTTCATTCTCAAACTGTGATTATTAATCCTTTTGCAGTCACGGACCCCTTTGAGAATCTTGAACACCAGGAAGGTTTCCTCAGAAAAATGAACACAATTACACACACATACAAATCTGGGTATATGGATTCCCTGACACAACGTCAGACGCTCCTTTTGCCGATGAGCTAAATTACAAGTTGGATTAGGACAGCCGGTTAGAAATCTTGTCCCCGAACAGACTCGTCTGTGTGATTCTAGAACTGACCTTACTGAGCCACCTCCTAATGTTAAGGCCATAGGCTCAATGAGAACATCTTAAGAATGACACCTGAGAAACTCACGATTGTAGTAAATGAATAAATATAGTTGAGAAGGCGTCCACGGATTCACACCTCATTCAGCTTCAGAAATTCTTTTTTGTCTTCCTACCAGGAAACCTATGTCAGGCACATTCCCACTTACTAATTCTGCTGCCTGCCTTTGTGTTCCTTCAGAGATCTGCTGGGCTGAAACCCCCATTTCCTTGAGGGCTCACCTCAGCTACCACTTTCTCAGGGAGGCCGCTCCGGTTTTAAAATTGTACAACACCCAGTTTCTCTTCCTTGATTTACTTTCCCTCAAAACACTTTTCAAATCTAGAGTACGCTATAGTTTATTTCTTTTGCTCATTGTCGGTCTGCTTTCATTGAATGGGAGAATGTTCTGTTTTGTTCACTGATCCATCCACAACTCCCAGAATGGGTGCCTGGCACAGAGGAGGTGCTCTGATACTTGCTGAATGCATAAATGGACAAGAGATGAACATATCCTTCTTTGCACTGCCCACCAGAAAGCTCAGGATAAAACTTCCAGTTGATTGATATAATACGTACAGAACTTTGAGGTTTGCATTTTCTGCATTCGCTTTATTTCTGACTTTATCTTATTCCCCCCCACCCGACTTTTATGCCCTTCCATGACCTGTTTTCTAATTCCCACAATGGGAGGTAATTTTCACCTTCTTCTGAAGAGTAAATGAATTGATATTCACTGAAAGAAAATAACTGATTGAGGAAATGAAGGGAACTAAGCACCTATTGATTTGCATAACACACCAGCATGCTTATAAATTATCTTCATGCCTGCACCAATTCCATGAGATTTTTACTGTTTTTCTCCATTGAGAAAACATAAGCTAAAAACTGAGTAACTTGCCCCAACTCACACTGCTAGAAAGTGGCAACGATAGTGAGAAGTGTGAGTTGCTTTGTTTCAAAATCCTTATTTTTTTTTATCACACCTCGGTTGGCACTTTGGCCTTAATAGCATTTGTCTCTCATAAGGGGAGAAAAACAAATGGGCCTATTACTTCTAAAAATAGCAATGCTAATCAGTATTGATATTAACTTTGAACTTTATCAAATTTAACTAATCGAATTTCAGCATGTTTTCTCAATGAAGGAATCACTCTGTCGGCCAATTGTTACTTCCTAGCGACCATTTTCCTCTATGCTGTTTTCCATCCATCAAGAAGTAGCATATCGCTAAAGAGTGAAAACATGTAATGGAAGACACTATTGTTTCAGCGGTTGGAGCTACAGATCCTCTGGGCAGCCTGAGTGGTTCCCAGACTCCTTAAATCAACCTGTGCATCTAAAATTGTCTGGGGATGCCTGGGTGGCACAGTCGATTAAGTGTCTGACTTCAGCTCAGGTCACGATCTCATGGTTCAGGGCAGGGGTTGGAGCCCCAGGGTGGGCTCTGTGCTGACAGCTCAGAGCCTGGAGCCTGCTTCGGATTTTCTGTCTCCCTCTCTCTCTGCTCCCCATCCCCACTCACCCTCTGTCTTTCTCTCAAAAATAAGTAAACATTAAAAATTTTTTAATATAAAAAATAAAAAAAAATAAAATTGTCTGTAAGCTGAGTAACGTGTCTCACGGAAACAAAAAATAACATGCCTTACATTATTTCTCAAATGTATGAAGATATTAACCCAGTTATAAATACAAATTCAGTTAAACATTTTACTGAATTCAGATTAATTTTTGGACCTTGAGTATTTTCCTTGCTCAATGGATACATTAGAGTGTACTGATAATACCGACACAAACAAAAATTTATTTTGTTTTATTTTATTTTATTTTATTTTATTTTATTTTATTTTATTTTATTTTATTTTTAGAAAGTCGTTTTAGTGCTGATAAAGGTTGGGGATTCTTAGAATAGAAATAAATAAATAAAAAGGAATTTTGTTCCATGTGGTTTTCTGAAATACACTGAATTTACTTCTGCACTGCACTGCATTTTATCTATATCTGGAAACATTTTGAAGTACATGGTGGATTTAATCCCATTAATCTTTGGAAATATGATGAGTGGTTCAGTTTCTGATTTTCATAATCAGCTGTTCTAGCTGTAAGATATTATTGCCTTATAGGGACATCTGCTGGTGGATAAATAAAGGTCTGGAACAATAAAACACTGGCTTCTCCTAAGGGTTTGCCAGGGCATCACTTTCAGGTGGCAGGCTCCTCTCCTACGCATCTGCTTCAGATAGTGCATGGCTGTTAAAATTCTAAATATTCTATCATTTCACGGTCCAGTCATTCTCGGGACACATAAAACTTGCCTTTGTTACACATGTGTCTTGTTCCCACAACAGATTCACACATGTATTTAATTTTTTTTTTTTTCCAGACTGACCATATATTATCCTGAAGACCTCAGGCTTTCTGGAAGCTCATGCGCTCCAGGCAGATGGCAAGGAAATTGCAGCACTCGGAGCGCACGCTCTCCCCAACAAGCGGGCCACCTGCTCCGTTACCTGTCGGTTTCCAGAGCAGCATGCTCCTCTGAAGCAGGCAAGAGGAGGGGAAAGGCCACTCTTTCAGCTCGCAAGTTGCAAAAACAAAAGTAAAGTAAATCCAGTCATGTGGTAAGTATCTTAAAATCCAGGCCTCTACTCGTTTCATGAACGGGGAGAAAGCATCTTGATAATTTTATCGTTAAGTTGGCAGCGCTCCTCTTCGATTCAGCCGCAAGGTTTTTCTAGTAATAATTAGCTGCAGCTAATTAATTATCACCTTTCACTTTAAAAATGATTAGCTGGTGAAAGTGGAGCAACTGGTAGTATTATTTCTACTAACCTCAGCCATGGCCAGAAGGATGAAATAGTTTATTTTCTTTTGGTGGTCCATTGAAATCAGGATCACCTTCATACTCCATCTTTGGAAAAGCAGAACTGCTTTAAACCATATATTGTAGACTTAAAATTAAATTGCCCATAAAAGTCAATATTACCAACAGTACAGTGTAGCGGCTTATTCATGCCACTTCTTTAAACTCACCGCACATTAATGTGCTAATGTGATGGAAAATAAAGAATCATCACGTGTTTCCCCCAGTGCTCCTTTTTCTCTATTGTTTATATATGTATATTTTTAAAGTGAGTAGAAGATTGTTTCATCAGTTAAAGCATTCCCTGCCAAAAGAAACGACATAATCATTAACTAATTACAACTAAATAATAGCATTGCACATTTTGACAGGTTAACGCACATTCTGTTAAGAGTTGAAAGCTCAAGAAAGAGAATAATAAAGCTACTCCACTCGCAGAATCCTCAAATGCCAATATGGGAAATAAAACTCTCCGAGGGTTTCACCAACCATGTGTCTTTCTTTTTCCCTCTTGTTTCTCATTGTATAAAAAGCATTTGGATTTGTATTAACATTCCAAACTAATTCGCTAAGCAATCAACTCATTTTTACCAATTTTATCCAATCATAAATCATAGAATCTACTGACATTCACAGCTTCAACATGCTGAAATCATCATTTTGGCCGTTCCCCCTGTTACCAATGGAGCATCAAGACACGCATGGTGACTGTCAGATGCGAAAAGAATAAGGAAAACCAAGTCAAGAGAGGAAAAACGGTGTTTTCAGATGTAATCTTGTCTGTTCAAAAAGCCAAAGAAAAACACAAAGACATGCCTGAAGTGGCATGTTACCAATATTGTCTCTGAAGAACTTCATAGCTAAACGGAAAAATACTTTTGGAAGGATTAATGCAAAATTAATAGTCTACTTTATGATTTCTTATACAGTGACTCAAATATTTTTGACTATAGCAGTGTTTTATTATTCCCAATTTCCTCACATACAGTCCACCAAAATTCTGCAAAGAATAGGAAAAGAGAAAAAAAAAAAAAACAAAACAAACAGACAATCTCTTTCTAAACCCTGTCCTTTAGCAAGCACATAAAAGGGCAATTAAAGAATGTGTCCTCCAGGGCTGTAGGTACTAAAGACTGTTAAAACCCATAGAATGTGACTGCAGAAGGAATCAGTACATGTTAAAGAAGCACGAAAGTAAATATAGAATATCTAGTATGTTTTTTTAAAAAAATCACTTATTATAGCTTAAGAACATTTCCTCCTTAATTCTACTATCATGAAACCTAATAGTAGACTTAGGAAGTTGACCAGTCTGCTGCTAGAAAAATGAGGGGAGAAAGGGTACCTATGAAAGACTATGAAGAGGTTTGCACTAAATTTAGAAGCCAATTATAATGTAATACAAGCAGTAAGTCATTTAATATATTTTATTTTTGTAACTTGAGTATGGAACAACAAAATTTGTTCAACAAATGACAGTAAATTTTTTTGTGTGAGCAATAAATGGATCATTACTTACTATACATCAAAAGGGAGCTCAAAAGGAAAAAAAATGTTAACATTAGAAGGTAGGATGAGATCTATGCATTAAAGGGTGGTATTAGTATTGCAAACCACAAAAAATGTAAAAAAAAAATTTAAATTATTTACCTTTCTAGTTCAGCACAAATGTCCTACAGCTAATTATCATGAGATATTGCCTGGAAATTAACCAGTCATGTTGTGTTTCTATCTCCAGATTTACAATTAGTAATGCTATTAATGTGGTTCCTGTACTTAGCGTTACTAATTATATTGCTATGAACTAATGGTGTTAAAAATAGCAATAGCCATCAACTACCAATTAATGCTTAATGAGAGCATATAAACCCTGGCATTGTAATGAATTTCAAAATTATTGTTGCTTGTGTTCCTCTTGTAATCGTGCAAAAATGGGTGTAACCAGTAACCACTGAAGTAGGGCATTGATTGAAAACATAGTTACCACATCATTGCAGAAAAATCAAGAAATAAATGGCTCCTTGAAGGAATATATATTCCATTCTAACCTTAGAATACAATACACGGGTTTTAGGGAAGAATCTTTTCTAGTTACACAATATAAAAAACAGATAAAACATAATTTGCAACGATGTTTCAAATCCAAGAGTAAAAAAAGAAATGGTAAAAGAAAATCGAAGAGGAGTGTTTATAGAAGAATCTTTCAACAAATAATCTCTCCTAGAATTTATATAAAGCAGAGCCCAGAAGTTCAGTATATACTAAAAGGCAGATATGAGACAGGAATACCCTAGATTAGCTAGATAGGCTGGGTTATGCTGCAGTAACAAACACCTGTCTGTGGCTTAACATACAAAGTTTATTTCTTGCTTACGTTTCATGTCCAGCAATCACTTGAGGACTACTGTTTACTACAATTACTCAGGAACTCAGGCCCAAAGAGATTTCATCTAGTCATGTGCTTCTATTATCTTCAGAGGAAACTTGGAAAATAATGCCCTATATTTCGTTGGAGAAAACAAATCAATCACATGACTGTATCTAAGTTTCAAATGATGAGGAATGTTACTCAGAAAGAAAATAACTGAAATATTAGCCAACAGCCTCATATGTGTTAGTACTTTGGCACTGTTTTAATAACCACAGCAAGAAGACTTTGTTCATGGAGAACTTCACTGGAGAACTGCCTGGTAGGGGGTAGAACACCAGTGCATCTCTCTGAGTCTCCAGAAATATGTTCTTTGACCTTGTCACTACAAAAGCCATTTCCAAAATGGGCTAGTGGTATTACCCTAGTAGTACACGGTGTTACGGTATATTAAACACAAATTTATCTTCCCAACTTCAGAAATGTACTTTGATATTTTATCTTGGCAACAGCCTTTTTAACCCTTGGTTCTTGTCACAACCATAGTGTATTTCAAGAATATGAAAGAGCAGAAGTCAGCATATAATGGAGCAAGAAGATAAGTAACTTAGCCAGTAAAGAAGCTAGTGATGTGCATATGTAAGTATAAGTGTATTTTCAAACCAGTACAAAAATATGCTTAAGGTAATCAGATACCAAAGAAAACCAAAGAAGGCACTAAGAAGACTCACAGGACTCAACCACAATGTTTACAAATCTGCACTTTATTGCAGGAAAAGCATATAAGTGTAATATCACTATTTAAGGATATGCATCAGAGCCAAAGACTGCCTCACAGCAAGGGGTCCAGAGAGGTCTAGTACGGGCCCCAATGGTCCTTCGTCTGCAGGGCCATCCTGGATGTGCTTTCTCTCTTGGATCAAGAAGCTCCCACATGTGTACGGAACACCTTGAAATCAGGAGCTCAAAATGCAATCTCAGCTGGTCTTATACTTACTTCACTGATCAGGCAGGCACATCATTGCTATGTGACTAGCCCCTGTAGTAGAGCCCACAGGCATTGCATCCAAGCCAGATGCAGCACACCGATATTGCTGTGTTCAATAAACTTACAAGCTGGTGCAAACTGCCCTGAGACCAACTTAAAATAAAACATCACACCGGGGCGCCTGGGTGGCGCAGTCGGTTAGGCGTCCGACTTCAGCCAGGTCACGATCTCACGGTCCGTGAGTTCGAGCCCCGCGTCGGGCTCTGGGCTGATGGCTCAGAGCCTGGAGCCTGTGTCCGATTCTGTGTCTCCCTCTCTCTCTGCCCCTCCCCCGTTCATGCTCTGTCTCTTTCTGTCCCAAAAATAAATAAAATAAACGTTGAAAAAAAAAAAATTAAAAATAAAACATCACACCTAGGAAATGGGAATAGAACTCTATTTATACAAGCAAACAAAAATATCAAAAAGTTCAGGGAAAATTTCATAAAAATAAGGTATAGGACCTATGAGAAAAAAAACATAAAATTTCACTTAAAAATATAAGCACGTAAAGAATTTAAGATATGTGTATATGTGTGTGTGCATAACCATTGGTATAGTATAATTCCAAATAAAATTACATTAAAGTTGACAGAATTATACTAAAATTCACACAGAAAAATAAAAATACAGTAAAACCTTGGTATGCAGCATAATTCGTTCCAGAAACATGCTTGTAATCTAAAGCACTTGTCTATCAAAGAAAATTTCCCTCTAAGAAATAATGGCAACTCAGATGATTCATCCCACAGCCCAAAAATATTCATATAAAAAATGATTACAATACCACAATATAATACAAAAAAATAAGGAAAATACAAAATATAAAGGAAAATAAATTAACCTGAATTTACTTGTGAAAATGGTTCTGTGAGAGAGACAAGAGAAAGGAGGGTTGTTGTGTAAGACAACTTTCACTATCACTAACAGAATCACTGCTATCTACTGGCTCGATGGAATCTTTTTCTTTTCATGCAACTTTAACAAGGAACCTATCTAATCACCTAGAATGTAGCACAGCCTTCCTAAGCTTACTCTTGTATGGAAAAGCAAAGGACTGTCCATAGGTGCTTTGAAGTGACAAAAAATACACTAGCGCCGGTTATGGGCACATTCCAACATTCTGAAAAATCACTGATTTCTGCCAACCACCACCGACTGAGACCAAGCATCGGAGCATGGGAGACTGATCATCCACAATCCTGCAGTGAGAAAGAGAGAGAGAGAGAGAAGAACCACTGGCTCAGCTGTGATCATGTGATGCTTGGTGGCACATACTAATCGTATTGCAAGACACTGGTCACTTATCAAGTTAAAATTTATTAAAAATGTTTGCTCATCTTGTGGAACACCCACAGAACAAGTTACTCACAATCCAAGGTTTTACTGTATAGGGGTGGGGGTTGGAAGCACCTTAACAGATCCCAAAATATACCATAAAGCTATTGTAATAAAATAATAGTTGTGAGCACCTAAATAGTAAATTAAGTCACTGGAGCCAAATAAGGAGTCCTCAAATACAAAATGATATCTAAGGAAATAATAAATACCATAGATAGCATTTTATTTCAAAAGTGTTAGAATCATTTATCCATACAGAATGAAAAAAAATAGAGTCCCTACCTCAAACCATTAAAAAAAAATACTCCAAATGGAATAAAGTTCTAAACTTGAGTTAAAACATTAGAGAGCACCTGGGTGGCTCAGCTGGTTAAGGGTCCAACTCTTGAATTTCTGCTCAGGTCATGATCTCATGGTTCATGAGTTTGAGTCCTGAATTGGGCTCTGCACTGTCAGCATGGGTCCTGCTTAGGATTCTCTCTCTCCCTCTCTTTCTGTACTCACTCCCCTACTCACTCTCTCTCTTTTTCAGTTTTCAATAAAATGTTATAACAGAGAATTCAAAAAAGAATATTAGAAAAATATTAGGAAGTATTTTTTAACTCAGAATAAAGAAAACCTTAAAGCAAATGATGATATTTAAAAATAAAAGTATGAAGAATATATATGACTATATAAGAATTAAAAAGTACAAATCACAAAACCATAAATAAAATATCTGAAACACATATAACAAAAGGTTAATAGCTATAGAGTTACACAAGTGCTTACAGATTGATAAGGAAACCATTCACAGAAGAAGAAATGCACATGGACGGTCAGCATAAAATAATGCTGTCTCAGTCTCACTAGCAATCAGGAAAATACAGATTTAAAAAATACACTGTACCATTTTTTCACCTATTGAACTAATGAAAATTAAAAGAACTATAATACCTAGTATGAGTTCATAAAAAACAAACAAAACCTCTTTATAAAACAATATAGCATTATAAAGGAAAACAAGACATATATATGCATGCATTGACCCAGTAGTTGCACTTGTGGGAATCTATTCTAGAAAAGCAGTGCTGCCATGCCCAAGGATATATGGAGGCAGTTATTTATTGTAGTTTTGCTTGAGTGTCATAAATACTGGAAAATAACAATAACCACAAAAGCCATTATGTGCACTTATAGGAAAATGGTTGAATATCTTCCAGGTCATGCATGGAACATTATACAGCTGTTTGAAAGAAATCAGTGCTCTGATAATGACTTGCAAGGGTGATAAGTAAATACCTAATTATTATATTAAATAAAAAGGTAGTTTCATAGTAATTTCTCTAATAGAATCTTATATTTGCCTAACAAAAGAAGATGAAAAAGAAAAAAAATATATATATATGAATAAAGCTTGTATAAGCTTAGACAATGATGTGGAAGGCCAACATTAAGGTTAGTTATATTTGAGGGTGGGATTTAGGGGCTAATGGGACAGGCTGGGATGATTCGTGATTTTTTCCCCTCTCTCTTATATCCCTAAGCATGCATTGCTTTGTAATTAAACACACACACACACACACACACACACACACAACTCAAAGAAGACATAGAGTAACTTGATATACATTTTAAAAGCAAGTTTATTTAATATGCTGTATTTATTCTAGCTTTTGCAGATTCTTCTTATCCCAGGTTAATATTTGAAAAAGAAAAATCAAAGTATTTACATCTTGGAACTATAAATCTTTTTCTCCATGTGCCTTGTAAAGATGAATGCAGCTGAAAACAACCAGTCTCCTTCTAACTGTATGTGCAAACAACACTTGTGCTCTTCAGAGTGAAGAGGAAGCAGGTATTTTGGCGTATTGGGTTAATATATGTCCTTAAATTGGATTACTGAATATCCTATGTATAATGGATCCATTATATAGCCTGGGCTTATTTGCCTTTGTGTTGTGTTAGTACTCTGAGAAAGGTTGTGAATGCTTTTTTATCTCTTCACAACTTCATGCTAAGCATACGGCAGACAGAAGTTAGTGAATGGCCATATATGGGGTATTAGGTTTTAAAGAAAATAATCAGGAATGGAGAATGTTTCATAACTAGAAGATAATTTCTGTGGATGCTATTATGCCTAGAGATGTGTGACTGAGTGAGTGAGTGAGCGAGTATCTTTTGGTGTGTTTTTCCTAGGTTGGTCAACATGATAAAGTCTCCCATCCTATAAGACTACAGAACAGACAGCTCCTGTGGCAATGAGAATCACTGTCTTCACCACTGTTCATATCACAAATAAAAAAAGGTTCATTTGAAGAAGATGGCGTTGTAGGAGGATGCTGGGCTTACCTCGTCCTGTTGATTGATTAGATTCCACCCACATCTGCCTAAATAACCCAGAAACCCACCAGAAGACTAGCGGAGTGGACTCTCTGGAGCCAAGCGTAGACAAGAGGCCCATGGAAGAGGGTAGGAAGGGCGGAGAGGCGGTGTGCACTACACGGACTGGCGGGAGGGAGCCGGGGCAGTGGAGGGGCAGCCTGCCGGATAAGGCAGAGCCCCCGAAGTCTGGCTTCCAAAACCAGAGGGGCCGGACTCCATGAGTTCTGAAAGCCAGCAGGACTTAACATCTGGAACGTTAAAAGTCAACAGCTCTGCCCAGAGAGCGGGAAGGTGAGAGGACGCTGGGAGGGAGAGTTGTTGAGTCTCAGAAGACAGAGATCAGCTCGGCAGGGAACAAAGGCGCTGGCAGGTGCCATCTCCCTCTCCCATCCCCCAGCTGAAATTCCAAAGGGAACAAGCTCCGGTCACCGAACTTGCTTACACTGTGCAAATGCCCAACGCTGTGCTTCTGTGGATCCATCCCTCTGATGCGTCTGCCTCCCTCCCAGTGCTGCAGGGACCTCCCGCAGGGGACTGCCAATGGCAAAGTGAGCTAAGCCTTCCCCTCTGGCCTTTTTGCACCTTGTAGATCCACCCTGGTGAATATGCCAGATCCCATCGAAGCAGCACCACAAGCCTGGAAGTGTGCAAGTAGCCCAGGCAGGGGCCACACCACTCCACAGTGAGTCCTGCCCTTGGAAGAGGGGAAGATAAGGTACACACCAGTCTGACTGTGGCCCCAGTGGTGGGCTGGGGGCAGACATCCATCGGCTCTGACTGCAGTCTGCCCACCAACACAAGTTACTCCGGACAGCACAGGGGAAGTGCCCTGCAGTTTGGAGCCACTGTAGGGACTACCCAAAATGACAAAATGGAAGAACTCTCCTCAAAAGAAACTCCAGGAAGTAGCGACAGCTAACTAATTGATCAAAAATGATTTAAGCAATATAATAGAACAAGAATTTAGAATAATAGTCATAAAATTAATCGCTGGGCTTGAAGAAAGCATAGAGGACAGCAGAGAATCTATTGCTACAGGGATCAAGGGACTAAGAATAGTCATGAGGAGCTAAAAAATGCTATAAATGAGGTGCAAAATAAAATGGAGGTGGCCATAGCACGGATTGAAGAGGCAGAGGAGAGAATAGGTGAATTAGAAGATAAAATTATGGAAAAAGAGGAAGCTGAGAAAAAGAGAGATAAAACAAAAATCCAGGAGTATGAGGGGAGAATTAGAGAACGAAGTGATGCAATCAAAGGGAACAATATCCATATAATAGGAATTCCAGAAGAGGAAGAGAGGGAGAAAGGGGCTGAAGGTGTACTTGAACAAATTATAGCTGAGAACCTCCCTGATTTGGGGACGGAAAAAGGCATTGAAATCCAAGAGGCACAGAGAACTCCCTTCAGACATAACTGGAATTGATCTTCTGCACGACATATCATAGTGAAACTGGCAAAATACAAGGATAAAGAGAAAATTCTGAAAGCAGCTAGAGATAAACACGCTTTAACATATAAAGGGAGACCGATAAGACTAGCGGAAGACCTATCTACTGAAACTTGTCAGGCCAGAAAGGAATGCCAGTAAATCTTCAATGCAATCAACAGAAAAAAATATACAGCCGAGAATCCTTTATCCAGCAAGTCTGTCATTCAGAATAGGAGAGATAAAGGTCTTCCCAAACAAACAAAAGCAGAAGGAATTCATCACCACTAAACCAGCCCTACAAGAAATCCTAAGGGGGATTCTGTGAGTGAAATGTTGCAAGGACCACAAAGTACCAGAGACATCACTACAAGCATGAAACCTACAGACATCACAATGACTCTAAACCCATATCTTTCAATAATAATACTGAATGTAAATGGACTAAATGCTCCAACCAATTTTAGGCCTGAGGACACCTTCAGATTGAAAGTGAAGGGATGGAGAACTATCTATCATGCTACTGGAAGTCAAAAGAAAGCTGGAGTGGCCATACTTGTATCAGACAAATGAGATTTTAAATTAAAGGCTGTAACAAGAGATGAAGAAGGGCATTATATAATAATTACAGGGTCTATCCATCAGGAAGAGCTACCAATTATAAATGTCTATGCACCGAATACAGAAGCCCCCAAATATATAAAACAATTAATCACAGACATAAGCAACCTTATTGACAAGAATGTGGTAATTGCAGGGGACTTTAATACCCCACTTACAACAATGGATCAATAAAGGATCACACACAGGATCAATAAAGAAACAAGGGCCCTGAATGATACATTGGATCAGATGGACAGATATATTTAGAACTCTGCCTCCCAAAGCAACAGCATATAGTTTCTTCTCGAGTGCACATGGAACATTCTCCAAGATAGATCATATATGGGGTCACAAAACAGCCCTTCATAAGTATAAAAGAATTGAGATCATACCATGCACACTTTCAGACCACAATGCTATGAAAATTGACATCAACCACAGGAAAAAGTCTGGAAAACCTCCAAAAGCATGGAGGTTAAAGAACACCCTACTAAAGAATGAATGGGTCAACCAGGCTATTAGAGAAGAAATTTAAAAATATATGGAAGCATACAAAAATGAAAATACAACAATCCAAACGCTTTGGGATGCAGCGAAGGCAGTCCTGAGAGGAAAATACAATGCAATCCAGGCCTATCTCAAGAAACTAGAAAAATCCCAAATACAAAATCTAACAGCACATCTAAAGGAAATTGAAGCAGAACAGTAAAGACACCCCAAACTCAGCAGAAGAAGAAGAATAATAAAGATCAGAGCAGAAATAAACAATATAGAATCTAAAAAAACTGTAGAGCAGATCAATGAAACCAAGAGTTGGTTTTTTGAATAAATAAACCAAATTGGTAAACCTCTAGCCAGGCTTCTCAAAAAGAAAAGGGAGATGACCCAAATTGATAAAATCATGAATGGAAATGGAATTATTACAACCAATCCCTCAGAAATACAAGCAATTACCAGGGAATACTATGAAAAACTATATGCCAAGAAATTGGACAACCTGGAAAAAATGGACAAATTCCTAAGCACCCACACAACACTTCCAAAACTCAAACAGAAAGAAATAGAAAACTTGAACAGACCCATAACCAATGAAGAAATTGAATCAGTTATCAAACATCTCCCAACAAATAAGAGTCCAGGACCAGATAGCTTCCCTGGGGAATTCTACCAGACATTTAAAAAAATTTTTTTTAATGTTTATTTATTTTTGAGAGAGACAGAGACAGAATGGTAGTGGGTTAGGGCAGAGAGAGAGGGAGGCACAGGATCCAAAGCAGGCTCCAGGCTCCAACCTGTCAGCACAGAGCCCGACGCGGGACTTGAACTCACAAGCTGTGAGATCATGACCTGAGCTGAAGTCAGACGCGCAACTGACTGAGCCACCCAGGCGCCCCTCTACCGACATTTAAAGCAGAGATAATATCTATCCTTGTCAAGCTGTTCCAAAAATAGAAAGAAAAGGAAAACTTCCAGAATCATTCTATGAAGCCAGCATTACTCTGATTCCTAAACCAGACACAGACCCAGCAAAAAAAGAGAACTACAGGCCAATATCCCTGATGAATATGGATGCAAAAATTCTCAATAAGATACTAGCAAATCGAATGCAACAGCATATAAAAAGAATTATTCACCATGATCAAGTGGGATTTATTCCTGGGCTATAGGGCTGGTTCAACATTTGCAAATCAATCAATGTGATACATCACATTAATAAAAGAAAAGAAAAGAACCATATGATCCTGTCAATCGATGCAGAGAAAGCATTTGACAAAATTCAGCATTCTTTCTTAATAAAAACCCTCAAGAAAGTCGGGATAGAAGGAACATACTTAAACATCATAAAAGCCATTTATGAAAAGCCCACAGCTAATATCATCCTCAATGGGGAAAAACTGAGAGCTTTCCCCCTGAGATCAGGAACACGACAGGGATGCCCACTCTCACCGTTGTTGTTTAACATAGTGTTGGAAGTGCTAGCATCAGCAATCAGACAACAAAAGGAAATCAAAGGCATCAAAATTGGCAAAGATGAAATCAAGCTTTCGCTTTTTGCAGATGACATGATATTATACATGGAAAACCCAATAGACTCCACCAAAAGTCTGCTAGAATTGATACATGAATTCAGCAAAGTCGCAGGATACAAAATCAATGTACAGAAATCAGTTACATTCTTATACACTAATAATGAAGCAACAGAAAGGCAAATAAAGAAACTGATCCCATTCACAATTGCACCAAGAAGCATAAAATACCTAGGAATAAGCCTAACCAAAGATATAAAAGATCTGTATGCTGAAAACTATAGAAAGCTTATGAAGGAAATTGAAGAAGATACAAAGAAATGGAAAAACATTCCATGCTCATGGGTTGGAAGAATAAATATTGTTAAAATGTCAATACTACCCAAAGCGATCTACACATTCAATGCAATCCCAATCAAAATTGCACCAGCATTCTTCTCGAACCTAGAACAAGGAATCCTCAAATTTGTATGGAACCACAAAAGGCCCCGAATAGCCAAAGTAATATTGAAGGAGAAGACCAAAGCGGGAGGCATCACAATACCAGAGTTTAGCCTCTACTACAAAGCTGTAATCAAGACACCATGGTATTGGCACAAAAATAGACACATAGACCAATGGAATAGAATAGAAACCCCAGAACGAGACCCACAAAAGTATGGCCAACTAATCTTTGACAAAGCAGGAAAGAATATCCAATGGAAAAAAGACAGTCTCTTTAACAAATGGTGCTGGGAGAACCGGACAGCAACATGCAGAAGGATGAAACTAGACCACCTTCTTACACCATATACAAAAATAAACTCAAAATGGATGAAAGAACAAATGTAAGACAGGAAGCCATCAAAGTCCTCAAGGAGAAAGCAGGCAAAAACCTCTTTGATCTTGGCCGCAGCAACTTCTTACTCAACATATCTCCGGAGGCAAGGGAAACAAAAGCAAAAATGAACTTCTGGGACCTCATCAAAACAAAATATTCTGCACAGCGAAGGAAACAATCAGCAAAACTAAAAGGCAACCAACAGAATGGGGAATATGTTTTCAAATGACATATCAGATAAAGGGTTAGTATCCAAAGTCTGTAAAGAACTTATCAAACTCAATCCCCAAAAAATAAATAATCCAGTGGACAAATGGGCAAAAGACATGAATAGACACTTCTCCAAAGAAGACATCCAGATTGCCAACCAACACATGAAAAACTGGTCCACATCACTCATTATCAGGGAAATACAAATCAAAACCACACTGAGGAACCACCTCATGCCAGTCAGAGTGGCTAAAATGAACAAATCAGGAGACTATAGATGCTGGAGAGGATGTGGAGAAATGGGAACCCTCTTGCACTGTTGGTGGGAATGCAAACTGGTGCCGCCGCTCTGGAAAATAGTGTGGAGGTTCCTCAAAAAATTAAAAATAGATCTACCCTATGACCCAGCAATAGCACTGCTAAGAATTTACCCAAGGGATACAGGAGTATTGATGCATAGGGGCACTTGTACCCCAATGTTTATAGCAGCACTTTCAACAATAGCCAAATTATGGAAAGAGCCTAAATGTCCATCAACTGATGAATGGATAAAGAAATTGTGGTTTATACACACAATGGAATACTACGTGGCAGTGAGAAAGAATGAAATATGGCCTTTTGTAGCAACGTGGATGGAACTGGAGAGTGTTATGATAAGTGAAATAAGTCATACAGAGAAAGACAGATACCATATGTTTTCACTCTTATGTGGATCCTGAGTAACTTAACAGAAGACCATGGGGGAGGGGAAGGAAAAAAAAAAGAGTGAGAGAGCCAAACCATAAGAGACTCTGAAAAACTGAGAATAAACTGAGGGTTGATGAGGGGTGGGAGGGAGGGGAGGGTGGGGGATGGGCATTGAGGAGGGCACCTGTTGGGGATGAGCACTGGGTGTTCTATGGAAACCAATTTGACAATAAATTTCATATTAAAAAAATAAAAATAGTTCATCGAATCCTAAATAGCTACACAAAACTGAAGCAAAGAGTGTGATACACACCAATTAAAGTTGTGTCTTCTATATGTAGAAAGTGGAGCTATTGGCTCAGGGAGAGTAAATATCTGTCATTGTCTCGGATGCTGAGAGGAATCAAGGAGGACTTGGTAGCTTCCAATGGTCGGAAGCTGAGAAAAGTAGGTAATTGAGTAATAAGTGAATCATCATCAAAACATAAAATTCAGGTTGACTAATAAAAATTATACTATTATGTCATATTATATTATATTATATTATATTAATCCAAGAGGAGTCACACAGGCTTGTAGCTCGGGCCAGCTGAAGACTGCTCCTGGAAAAATGACCTCATTTTACACATGGCCCTAGAAATATCTAAGGAATGTGCTAAGGTTGCTTTTGCTCTTGTACTCAGTGGCAGGAAGGCATTTTGCTAGTCCCTTGCAGTTGGGAGTTCTCAGGAGGATATAAAATCTGTGACAAAAATGAGACAGGGAGAGTTTCTAGCCCCTGCTGGCTGCCTCACCCCACACAGGTAGTTTCCTTAAGAGCTGACTCCCTGTGGGATCTCTGAGGGTCCCTGAAGCAGCTCTTCTCTGGGAGCATGCTGTGTTAATGCCCGCTCTACTTAATCTCTGCAAAAGTATCTTCATCTTGTATTACTGGAGAAATTGTATGTCTCTGGAAAGCATATGTTGGTGTCCTTCTGTCAATCATAAACTCGTTCTTGTGAAATATATAAAATACAAACAATGGTTTATTTTCTAAGTAAGCTGAACATACAGTGATTTATTTTTTTAAAAATAGTTTGTTTTCTAGGGCTGGTAATCAACTGACAACATTCCTGCTTTCATGCACACAAGCCAGTAAAACTGTAGTTGCAACTAGGATGATATTCAAAATATTTAGCAACTAGTATGTATTTAACATGGACCCTTCAGAACAGATGCCATCCAAAAACAACTAGTACTGATGGGTAGCATTCAAATACCAGTCCTATTTACAACCATCTCTGAATACTAAATACAAAAACAAAATATAAAAATCTGCATCAATCAGTGACTGGTACATAAATGCTTCTCCGGCAGGTTCTTAAATGGCCAAAAGACATGACAAAAAAAAAAAAAAAAAAAAAAAAAAAAAAAAATATATATATATATATATATATATATATATGGTGCTGGATTACTTGTTTCTTTCCCCAGAATTTCTAATACAAATAGAATATATGATGGTAACACAGTGGCAGCAGCTGAGAGAAATACAGCAGTAACGATGCACTTAAAATTTGGAATTTTAGTATTGCCAAACTTATTTATTTGTATATACATTTATTTATATCTTACTGTGCTTTAAATAAACTTTGGAGACTATAAAATCTGATTAATAAGAATAATTCTTGAAAACATTATGAGTAAAACATGACATAGCTTGAGACAAGTACACTCGTGTTATACCGGGAAATACACTATTAGGTACTACATTGACAGATGATCTAATTTTATTTATTAGTGCCCATTTGAAATTAATTCAAAGGAAGTTTGGCAAAGTGAGTAAAACATGTTTAGAAACAGTCTATAATTTTCACCATTCGGTCAAACTATACTCTTTTTTATGTTTATTTATTCTGAGAGAGAAAGAGAGAGAGAGAGTGTGAGTGGGGGAGGGGTAGATACAGAGGGGGACAGAGAATCCCAAGCCGACTCTGCACTGTCTGCACAGAGCCCAACACAGGGCTCGAACCCACAAACTGTGAGATGATGACCTGAGTCAAGATCATGACCTGAGCCAAAATCAAGAGTCAGACCCTCAACCAACTGAGCCACCCAGGAGCTCCTATACTCTTTATTTTCATTTACATTATGTTGCTGTACCTCTAGCATATATCTAACAAAATTTTGAGACTAAACCCATTTTGAATTTAATTTTGCAAAGAAGGTAAATAATATCATTGCCTGTGTTTTTATTTCCATCTGTGTTTTTCCCAAAGATAAAAGTGAAAGAGTACAGCTTGATCTCTGTACCTACATACTCCCTGACCTCTTTATTCATCACACAAACACTTGCATTAATTAAAACAATGGGATTTTTTTATGTGCCAAATTCAAACTAACTCCAGATCACACAGTAGTAATTTGTACTATATGAGGAAGAGATTTTATCAATTTGGTATGTCCATATAACTGACTATTTTTATGGCATTTCTTCAGAAAATGTAACTATTCAGTATATTTTAAGCTCATGAGTCCTGCAGCATATTATCTATGTTATTAATATTACTGTCTTTCATTGATATTTCCACTTTATCTTAATGAATCTGAATTTATGGCTATAATTTATTTTTTTGTTGTTTTTTCATGTCTAATACTATAATATCTAATCCTGTTGATATTTCTAATTCCACAGTATTTTGCAATTCATTATAATTCATCACAGAACTTGATGTTTTCATTACCATACAGGTCTTTGGTATATGGGTTTGTGCTCAAATTAAGTCATTAAAATATGATATGTGGTTCTTAAAATATAGATGACTCTTATTAATTAAAATGAAAAAAAATTATGAAGATACAAGGCTGTCTAAGTCCTTGAACATTAAGAGACATAGAAGATACACACTAGCACACTGAATAACTTTGGCATGACAACTGTCTTGAATTTAACCTTTGAATTCAAAGATCTATTCCCATTATAATCCATATGTATGGATGTGTCAACAAATGTTCACGATCAGAGAGACCATTATGTATATTATATTCATATTACACATTTACCTTTCAAATAAGTCATGCATAAAGTAGGAATAATAACATGAATAAATAAAATCTACACAAAATAATATATTTATTCATATTTGCCAATAGTTCAATCTCTATAGCACCATATCCTCCTCAAAACTGTTAATAAGCAGCAAAATGGACAGACTCAAAGGTCACACCCTTGCCTTGCCCAAGCTCTAGAGGAAGTGCTAATGAGCACAAAATTAGCCAAAAGTTGGCAGCAGTTAGAAGGAAGAGAAGCAGGGGGCCTGTGGACAATTCGCAAACTAATCAGCTTCTGAGTAATTGGAATTAGGCCACCATCATTTTAAACATAGTTATATTCCAGTATGCAATTCTCTCATGAGCAACTTTGCTAAGCATCGTATAATATATATTTCCAATCCTGCTATGCAAATATGTCCACACATTAAGTCTGAAGGATGTTATAATGATTTGAACAAAAGCCAATGACGTAAAAATTCGAAAGCATAGTTCTAGAGCACCTACTATGTGTCAGGATATATTCGACATATATGTTCTAGGAATACTGAGATGAAGATAAATTTCCTTACATTATGACACTTATATATTGATGGAGAAGACTTAAACAACTAAAAAAACAACTTGAAAACTACTCTACTGTTGAGAAAAATAATTGGAAATGGTGGTTGTGGAAGCCACATTGATCTGACTGAGAGGAAACGGGGATGCATAAATATAAACAATGAACATACACCACTCATTCCAGAAGCTCAAAGTTTAGAAGCATAAAAAGAAGTTTCTTGTCTTACCCTGTATCCACTACAATATTTTCTTTACAACTTCTAGACAAGCTGCCCTTCTGATTGCAACTATTTCTCCCCATTCTCTTCCAGCCTCACTTACTAAAGAAATCATCCTAAGGGCGCCAGGGTGACTCAGTCTGTTAAGCATCTGACTCTTGATTTTGGCTCAGACTATGATCTCACGGTTCATGACTTCAAGCCCTATGTTGGGCTCTGTGCTGACAGGGCACAACCTGCTTGAGATTCCCCCGCCCCTCTCCCATTCACTCTCTCTCTCTCTCTCTCACTCTCTCTCTCTCTCTCTCAAAATAAATAAATAAATAAATATTTCTAAGAAAGAGAAATCTTCCTAAAATGTCATTTGAATATGCAATTGTCCTGCTCTGTAATCTATCACAAAAGAATCAGCTCCTTAGTATGCATGGCTTCTAAGACCTTCTGCTTCTGGCTCAAAGTCCTACTCATTTTCCTACACAACACAAAGCGGTGGCTCATCTGGCAAGCCTCCACATCTGCCATGTTCATTCCCATCCCCAGCTTCTTTTTTTTTTTTTAATGTTTATTCATTTTTTTGAGAGAAAGAGAGACAGAATATGAGTGGGGGAGGGGCAGAGAGAGAGGGAGACACAGAATATGAAGCAGGCTCCAGGCTCTGAGCTGTCAGCAACAGAGCCTGACATGGGGCTTGAACCCACAAAGTGCGAGATCATGACCTGAGTCAAAGTCAGACGCTTAACTGACTGAGCCACCCAGGTGCCCCTCCATCCTCAGCTTCTATTGCTGCCCTCCTGCCCTCTGTTTATTTCAGCCCAACACATTTTTGAGATTCCGCTTGAGTACTACCTCCAGCGATCCCTAACATGGTAACACAGTAGAAAGAACAAAAGAGCTGGAGTCAAATTCCCAAAAGCCACTTTGCTTCCCTGCTATTCACTTTCCTTATCTATAAAATGAAGTGAAATAATTCCTACGTCACAAGGAAATTATGAAGAGAATACTGAGCCCACACTAATGTTTCTAATGCCCCTTACGTTTATTGGCTTAATGCTATTTTTGTCTTTATTTTATCTGACAATCCTGATGATATTTGTTAACTGTGGCACCCAAGCAAACCTGCAAATCCTATCAGACATAAACAATGTTTCTCATGTCTTCTGTGTGTCCTGCCGCAATGCTGGACACACTGTCAATGCTCAAGAGGTATAAGCTTGTAAACTGATTAAGTACATAGATGACTACAAGTAAATAAAAAAAGATAGCTGAAGAAGTGATTTGGATGTTTCGGATACAGTATAAAACTGCTTCTTCATAAGCATAATCGGCTAGCCATGAAATCTGATATGACAAAACATAAAAGCTAAGAGAAATAACATAATTTAAACAAAATAGAATATTTTACCAGAAATTTAAAAAGAAACAAAAACAAAAATGAACTTGTAGCTATAGAAAACAGATTGGTGATTGCCGGAGACAAGAGATGGGGGGGGGGGGGGGGAGGTGCAAAATGAGTGAAGGTGGTCAAAAGGTAAAAATTTCCAGTTATAAAAGAAATACATTGGTGATGTGACATACAGCATGGTGACTATAGTTGGCAATAACAATATACTGCATATTTGAAAGTTGTTAAGAAAGTTCGTCTTACAAGTTCTCATCACAAGAAAAAAAAATTGTACCTATGTATATTGATGGACATTAACTAATCATTACAAAATCACTGTGTTACACCTTAAACTAATACAATGATATTTCAAGAAAATTATATTGCAAATTATATTCAATTATATTATATATTCAATTATATTTTAAAACAAACAACAAAAAGATAGCTGCTTAATTCACTAAGAGGCCAGTATGATTTTGCTTTACAGGATTCAATGTATAGGACGTTGTATCTTTTTGTTGTTGTTGTTATACAATCCTTAATTTTATTTATCTTTCTTTTTATTTATTTACTTAAATTCAAGTTAGTTGGCATAGTGTAGTTTTGGCTTCGGGAGTAGAACCCAGCGATCGATCACTTCAGTATGACACTGAGTGCTCATCCCAACCCTCAGTTTGTTCTCTGTATTTAAGAGTCTCTTATCGTTTGCCTCCCTCTCCGTTTTTACCTTATTTTTCCTTCCCTTCCCCCATGTTCATCTGTTGTGGTTTTTAAAAAAAAAATTTAATGTTTATTTTTGAGAGAGATAGAGAGGGAGAGACATAGAGTGTGAGCAGGGAAGGAGGCACAGAGAGAGGAAACACAGAATCCAAAGCAGGCTCCAGGCTCTGAGCTGTCAGCATGGAGCCCGAACAATGGCTCAAACTCACGAACCACGAGATCATGACCTGAGCCAAAGTCGGACGCTTAACCAACTCAGCCACCCAGGCACTCCTGATGTGCTTCTCAAGTTCCACATATGAATGAAATCATATGATATCTGTCTTTCTCTGACTGACTTATTTCACTTAGCATCATACCCTCTAGATCCATCAACATTGTTGCAATGGCAAGATTTCATTCTTTTTCATTGCTGAGTAGTATTCCATTGTATATACATAACACATCTTCTTTATCCATTTATCAGTTGGTGGACATTTGGGCTCTTTCCATAATTTGGCTATTGTTAAGAGAGCCACTATACATTGGGGTGCATGTATTTTTAATTTTTAATTTGGGAAAGTAGATAGAATGTGACTCAGTTATAAGCTTCTACAGTGGGATGGAATTCTAGTCTCAGTCATTTGCTAAGGTGTGGGAGGGAGGAGCTTTCTTGGGATGTTAAAAGACTTTCAGGGAGTTAGTAACGTCCCCTAAAGAAATCTATTAAAGGTCACAACTAAGCTGTTTTTCCCAGGACACCACTCTCTTCACACCTAATTTGACCACACAGACTGTCATTGAGACACTAATGTTCAATCTACCTAACTAACCTCCCCACAAAAAATGAAATGTTAATATCTCCTAAATTTTAATACCCAGATATCCAGGAAGAAGGAAAACATTCACAGAAAAAGCATAAGAAGAAATAGGTTCAATAAACATTAACTTAATAAACATTAGCTATTTTGACATGAAGCCATACTAACCCAATTTTGAATTCTCCTATTTGACCACAGGTATACAGTTTGAAAATAAGATGGCTTCCCTACAAAGGGTGGTTATCATCTCTATAATCACAACTCAAAAACTGGATATCAAGGCTCTCTGTTTACATATTTAGAAAAAAACTAAAAGAAAAAAAAAGTAGATTTTTAAAAAGTGTAGAATTTTTCAGTTTCTAAAAGGTAAAGAGAATACGTGTTTCATCTTAAATAAGATATAAAAACATCCACCTTCCCATATAAAAGTCATTGTGAGATGACCCATTCCCATTCTCTTAGAATAATGCAAGTGTCTCTCATTTCATATTTAGCAATTAAACACAAAGGACCGATGATGTTTTGGGATATTTATTCAACTAGTGATTCAGAGAAGCCCGTAGGTAAAATAAAAAGGCATGATCCGGGATTCCTGCACAGCATCAAATACTACTCTGTGTAATCAGGGGATCTGTTTTGTCTCTAAGTTAAATTAGATATTGCTTGAAAAATACTGATCTGATTATGAGATAAAATTCTGTTTCATTTATGCTCGAATCCACTTTTCTATATATCAAAGAAGTATATACTCAGTATACTTGAATTGTTGAGAAATGTCTTCTCTTTAGTGACTTCCTCATCTGAGCTCTCACAGTATTTCCCCAAAACTTTTATGGCACTTATAATATTTTGTTCAAAATAACTATCTATAGAAAATTCAGTGTAACATGGCTTTTATCAGTTTCTGGCTTGCAAGTAAGAGGATACAAGTTCAAATCCTGACTTTTCCACTTGCCAATTAAAATATTTTTAAAAAGTTACTTTATATCTTCAAACCTTACTTTTATCATTTGTATAATGAAGTGAATAATAGCACCTCACAGAGCTGTGGGAAGAATTACATACTCAATAACTATTAAAATTAGCTACTTTCTGGCCCTAAAACTGCAAACCTTAAGGATAAAAGAGAGTTTATTTTTTATATCTGTCCCAGTACCTAGAAGAGTGCCTGACATATAATATAGATTTAATAAATATTTGTTGAATAAATGCAAATGAAATTGGGAATTGAATGCAACATATTAAGGTATGCCTATACTCTTGCAGGATTTCATCGAGAAAAAAAAAGCTTTTCAAGATACCACAGTATTTTAAGTACTTGGTGAGGATGGAGGGAGAGAAAGAACTAATGAGATAAGGGCTTCATACTATATTTTAGAAATTTGGACAAGATTGTATTGAGTTTGAAGTCTACTCACATAAATTCCAAATCTACTTACATAGGTGGGTAACATAGTATGTTGTTCTAATAAAACAAATAATTAAATTTATTGCTTTCAGAACTCATCCAGGATGCAGAAAAAAAATGGTTTTTTTTTGCCCAGGATGTAGAAAATAAAATGTTTTTTTTTAATTTTTTTTAATGTTTATTTATTTTTGAGACAGAGAGAGACAGAGCATGAACAGGGGAGGGGCAGAGAGAGAGAGGGAGACACAGAATCTGAAACAGGCTCCAGGCTCTGAACTGTCAGCATAGAGCCCGTCGCGGGGCTCGAACTCACGGACCGTGAGATCATGACCTGAGCCGAAGTCGTACGCTTAACCGACTGAGCCACCCAGGCGCCCCAAAATGTTTTTTTTTTTTTAAACTATATGAGAATGCAAGGCAGAAGGTGAGTATAGGAAAGAAACAAAACTAGCCCATTAGTTTAGACCATAAAACAATTCTCACAAGGATGAGTTGGGTTCTCAGCTTATATTTGAGGAAAGGCATAAAATATGAATATTAGAATTTTAATTATTTCCTACACTTAAAATGTAGAAATCATTTAACATGTCATGTTTGAATAATTTGTCATTTATTCACCCAACAGCTAGTTTTCTCCTAAGGCATTTGTGTAGACCTACCCTGTTCATACAGTAGCCACTAGTCATGTGTGACTATGAAATTTAAGTTGATATTAAGTAAAACTAAATGCAATTTAAAATTTCGTCTCTTAGTCACTCTAGCCACATTTCAATTGCTCAAGGACCATATGTGGCTGGTGGACATTATATTACTGCAAAAACCATTTGTACCACTGCAGAAAGTCCTATAGCATGATAGGTCTTCTAGACAGTTGGGGGACATTAAAGTGGGTTGAGACCAGGGCCCTGCAGCCAAAGAACTGAAGACATGCCGAATGCGACGACGCATGCGCAAAAATCGTTTGGCTACTAAACTGTTGTAACTTTACAAAACCAACCGCCCAGGAATACTGAGGACCGGGCGACCACAGACAAATTTATGTTAATATTTCAGTTTAATTTTGAACAATGAGCAAACTTACATCGGCATCGGTGGCAGTACTCAAAAATTTCTCACCTTCTATAAAAAATAAAATCCTTAGAGCAGTGACTCAAGGAAAGTGAAGGTTTGCAATGCTACTTGACTAATGTTTTTTCTTACCTGATAAATTCTCTTATGGTTTTATCAGAAATAGTTAAGGTGGATTTATTTTCAACTTAACATAGTTAATATTTGATGATTTCTAAATAACTTATTTGTTGACTACTTACTTGGGAAACAATGCACTTCCGAGTCATTTCAAACTCAAAAAATTATTTTATTGAGATTTGATATTAAACCTGGCTCAAGTTTAAAAAAAAATGAGTATAATGTTTTAAATGCAAAATCAACTTAGGTTCCCAGCTATGAATTTAGCTAACAAAATTCTTTCCTAATAAAACATTTATATTTAAAAGGTGAAAAATAGTTTTTGTTTGGTCAAAATCATCATCTTTTTATTTTGTTTTCTTTATCTTTCTTAGAACGTAAACACAGCTAAATACATAAGGCTAGGTAAGAGTTTAAACTGAGGAGCTGTTACACCTGCCTATTTTACTCAGTAGCATTCATTACCAACAGATCTCTCATTTACTACAATGCCAAGGGCCTCCCTAGGTGTCCCAGGAAGGTGTAATGACTTACCAACACAAGGTGGTGCTCTGTTCTTATGAAACAGCCTGTCTTTGATTTGCTTCCAAGAAAGCAGAGGTCAAACATCCTTACTGCTTGACCAATGTTTTGGAAGTTTTAAAAAACTGTTAATGTATAATTCTTGCTTGAAAACCTCATTGTAGCCACTTAAAAATCATTCTTACAAAGTTTTTCTAATCATAAGTCCAACCACTCCAGGAGGATCCAACCTATCTCCTTGTACTCAACAGTACTCATTTTGATGGAAGAAGATAGACTTTGTATCGCACTGATTGCTTCTTCTCATTTTTCTATGTTCGTGATTCCTTTTGATCCGGTAGCTGTTAACGCTTTTCTTTGGGTTGTCTCAAGCCTACTGTTTCTGTGAATTGATCAGACGTTTTCCAGATGAAGTCTTCCAGGGTCACCCGAATGCTGAGAAAGACTTTGACTCTCCTTCAAGCAATCAATAAATTAATCTTTGTTTTATTCGCTTCCTAATAAGTATGAACATATGTAATATCCACATCATTCTATATTTATATATTTACCCAATGACAAATCTCTAACCTCCACCTTCATCTGGGGAAAAGCAGGTAACATTATTTGAAAATGTGACTTTAGGCAGAGTTCCACATTTAAATAATCCTCCTTACTGCTGGAGAGAGAGCAAGCCAATGCCATATTCCATTTAACAATTTTTTTTTTCTACTGGAGAATAATTAGATACTGTTTCAAATTTCAGTGTTTTCCTTTTTTCCTTTACCTACTTCCACAGACATTGGACTACTTGGAAGGTTAGAATATAGATATACATCCCCAGAAAGAACTAAAGGAATGTTTATTACACTAGATAATTTCACATATGCCAAAGCTGTTACTGGGATGGAATCCTACCCCACCAGGTAGGCACGTCCTTTTTAAAATATTTCTCAAGGAAACCTTCCATAACTGCTTTAGATTTCTGGGATTTGATCTGAAAATAATCTCTACCCATATTCTATTCTGAATCTTATAAATACATTTATCCTGTTTACAAACTGGTTAAAAGTTTTCTCAAGGAATCAGACTGGGAGAAGTTGCGCATTTCTCAAATGTTTTAAAATTGCAAAAAAAAAAAAAAAACAAATTCAAGAAAAAAGATGAGAAATAGTTTTACTTGTTTGGAATAGTGTGTTATAATCACCACTCTAATGAACATTTGTTGACGCCATGACAATGTCATGAGTTCAGCTCTTCGAAGAACATACTGTCTGGTTACTATAGCATTTCTATATTTGGATTAATTAGAAACGGAAATGTGGATAGCATTAGCTTTGAAATTAAATGAGCCCCCTAACAGGGAAGCTAATTACTGAATTCATTTTGACGTTCTGTTTTACCAGTGAAAATTTAGGTTATTGAATTGAACAATATGTACTCAGGGCTAGAAATGGAAATCAGGGCATCCATGGACAGAACAGAGTGGAACCAGTGGCTCTTACTGAGTCAGATCTGATATTAGTCCTTTGTTAGAGAGGATTATTATTGTTAATATTGTCACCTTTATGACAAAGGTTCTAATATGAAGAGTACTTGGAATTCTTAAAAAGCTTCCATTAGTCTATTCACTGCCATACTTCTGACTTCCATTAATGTATCCTTCCCACTGTGTGATTAGGTGGCTCCACCGGAAGCCATAATCTGGATGTGCTGAGTAAGATTTAAGGAGGACACTTCTATGAGCTTGAAAGACAAAATGCAATTTATCTGGGTTTCAGTATAAAAATGTTTCTTCCTGAGATTTCATTTTCTGAACAGAAATTTGTAGTGAAAAAGACTACATTCATGGTATTTTACTTTTCAAGCAATTCGTACCCCCCGCCCACACACACATATATAACCACAATAATAAAGATGGCAGGAATGGTTTGGGAAAATTCAATGATCTTTGTTATGCTATTTAAATAATGGCACATATAGAACTAATATCCATGGCCATTTTAAATCAGGTAGTAGTAATTGTGTTATTTCGTTAAAACACTCAGGTTCTTGGGAACTGGAGAGAAGTTTTTCCAGCGTCACAACATATATATAGCTAATATTTAATAAAAGCTGATTGGATTATGCAGATCTTTTGGTCACTTTTGGGAAGAATATCCATCCAAGTTGTGTCCTTAAATCCTGATTCAACAAAGCAGTGTGTGGAAAATGCTGGCCTACAAGGGTCTTTATGCTAGAAAGCCAGTATTTGATGTTCTTGACAGAGCCCTGTGCTAAATACTTGGAGTTTCACATCTACCCCAGGATGATCCAAATTACCTTTTCTACCTCCACTGTCCATGGCTCAAATTGGAATAATCTCTAGAATTCTCCCCAAAAGAGATAAAACATCTGATTAGCGTATTTCCTATCAATCTTTCTTTTATGTTTCTCTTTCTGGGTTCCCCACTATTCAGAGAGTTTCTAGCCATATAGCTGCTGCGTGGGCCAGAGGACGTTATGCATTCCTTCTGAGATAGTAGAGTCATAATGAACTACTAAGGTCTTCAGTATGGCCTATGTTTCCCTGTTTAGGTGAGTTGAGTTATTTGCAAATTGTGTGTCAAACGCACTAATAGAAACCATACATTTTTTTGTTTTGCTCCAAATGTCTTATGCTGCCATTCTGCAATTGGGAAATTAAAGTTTGGCTATGTGCTGATGTACTATTTATCATAGACTTGTGACATATTAATATGAAACCATTTTAAAAATATGAATCCTTTATGTTACCTGTAAGAAATAGGTCTGAAGATAGTGGATATTTTTTGTTTTATGTTTTGTTGTTTTGCTTTGTTTTGTTTTTTTTAAACCACAAAGCTGAGAACTCCAGAGGTTTGGGGCCCAAAAAATAAGAAAAGAGGAACCTTATCAAGATATAGACTCTGGTATGGGCTAGGTAAACTAAAAGGAATAGGGAAGAGGTGCAGTCGTGGAAATGAGGCAAGCACTGTTCCACGAGTTGTGAGAATCAGGAATAAAAAAACCAATGCTGAGTTGCAGAATCATCAGCCTGTGCTTCCTTATCCACTTTCTTTGTGAACAGTCGGAAGGTAGTAAATGTAGTATATAATAGTATATTATGGAGTAACTTAAAATGTGTTGGAATGGTCATGCCATTGGAAAATGTTCATGCTAAAAGGAAAATATTAAAAAGGCCTAATGCAACAAAATTTAAATATGTGGCGTTAACCCTAACTATGGAAGATAATTTATGTAGGGAACAAAACTAGATGAAAATATGCCAAAAATTTAAAAGTGGTTATGATTTTAGGTGTTAAATTTAGGCCTTACATATGTGGCTATCTGTACCTCTTTGAGGTCATCCCATTACTCTGATATAGCCACACTGTTGTCCTCCCTGTCCCTTGAACATTCTAGGCAAGCAACACCCTAGGAATAGAGTGTTCCTCTTTTATGCTTTATGTTTCTCCATAGCTGCTAACATTACTTAACATAATATAGTTCATTTATTTAGTATTTTACTAGTGACTCCAACAAAAGGATGAGTTCCAAGAGAGGATGACAGGAGAGAACTGAGGATGTATGTGAGGGAGTGATTAAACAACTGACCATGACATTTAGGCTGATAGGGAACAAAGTCGGCATATCTGGGGGTGGGGGGACAGGGAGGTGTCAGGCAGTAACAACTAGAACAGTAATTACATTGTACATCACAAGGAATTTTTAGATCAGGGAACTAGGGTGAAAGACCCTGGAAAAATCAAAAGTACTGGTTTGTGGTAAAGTCTAATCGTGGAGGATGCAACTACTGAAAATGACAATGTCCATGGCAACCCCTCCCTCTCATGGAGGTCCCACCCAAAGGCTTTTGGACTGAATTATTCCAAAAAAGAAGAGAAGGAAAGGGATAAAGGATGAGCCACTGTTACCATTTTGGTATATAATTAGCAAGCTTTTGTCCACACAGGTATCACCTATAGAGATGGCCCTTCCTTTTGA